>NW_006435837.1:7561715-7596247 GCF_000325575.1 Pteropus alecto
GTAGTTGTAGTATTACTATCATTATTACAAGTTCTTCGGATTGTTAAAATATGCTTATGCAGGAGGTACATCATTAAACACAATTTGATATAAACTGAAATCTTGAGACTATAACTTAGATATCCCAACATTTTCTATCCTCATCTTTACTGTAATAATGAGCATCTCGTCCAATTTCCTTTCTCTTCTCTTTATAAACTGGTTTTTCTTTTTTTTCTCAGCTCTGTAGAACTTCTTAGCAGGATCCAATCACCTTTTATAACCTTCTTCTGAAAATGATGTGTAAACATTCTTTGTGTCTCAACAACCACATAGCATTATGGATTTGAGGTAATTGCTGGTAGCTTCTTTATTTAAAGTAGGATTTCTCAGCCTTGGGACTATTGGCCTTTGGAGCCAGATCATTCTTTGTTGCGGGAGCTTGTCCTATGCATTGTAATATGTTGAGCAGCATCCATAGTCTCTACTCACTAGATGCCAGTAATACTCCATCTCCTATGGCCCCTGTTGTGACAACCACAAATGTGTCCATACACTGCCAAATGTCTGCTGGGGGACAAAATGTCACTCTCAGTTGAGAACCACTAAATTATTAAAAGGAGGTAAAAATGGCAGGATGAGTAGAAAGGTTATTCAATAAGGATCACATGTTGTGTAAGAAAGAGATGAGCTTCAAATTCTTCTGCTTAGCCAATCAAATTATTAATATCATATTAAATCCTCTATTTAAATATTTTGGTCATAAGAATGTCATCTGTTCCATATATTTCAACGAAAATGTGAATTTAAAAAATATTTAAACATACTTTGGGTGAAAAGACGGCAGTATCATTGAACTTATAATCTATTTTGGGTATGTTCATCAGAAATTTTAATTTGGTGCCTCTTTGCAGGTATTTGCTGAATTCTGTGCATTTCCATCCTATAAACCTTCAGTCAGTCATTAAGTCAAAAACATTTATTGAGTACCCATTTTGTGCCTGGTATATGCTTGGTCTTCTAATTATCATTTATAAAGAGTTAGTGAATTGTGAGACTAAATATAAGAAAATCAGTCATTAAGGACGAGTCAGAAACAATTTGCAGAAAAGCCCATGAGTCATTCTGCAGGAAATGTCAAATGAAACAAAACGTGTATACTCAACCAAGCATCACGGAAAAGACATATTTGTTAAGCCTCTTTCTAATACAAGTGAACTGCTGCTTTTTTTTTTGTTCATTGCAAGATCATAGTAACCTTAAAGTGAGGAGTTTATGTTCTGGGAGATTTAAGGCACTTTCCCGGTGGTGACAAGGTTCTTTTCCTATTTTAAAGATCTCAGGGACTAAATGGAAACCTTCATGTTGGGAGTAATTTACAAATGTAATCCACATATATTCCTACTCATGCTGTAATAAAATGTCATCAGATGGAGAATTGCTGGCAAACAAGAAATTCTTGTTATCTTGGGATTGGGGTGGATAATAAATAAAGGCCCATTTAGCCTTAGAAGAAGACCATTTTAAATGCCATTTAGAATTAGTTTTGAAATGAAGAGATCTGAGAATTTCTCATGAACCCAAACGATATTTTCTTTCATTTTAGGAAATAACAAAAGTAGAATTAAAGACTCGACTACATAGCAAAATGGATAGCAAGTTCATCAACTTGTTAGGCTCTGACAAACTGGAAATAGATTTTTTTGCATTAATTATTTTTAAAGAAGGAACTGTGCTATATTTGGGGTTATAATAATGGAATTGGTTAGTGAAATCCATACATACGCACATGTTTTCATGTTTAAATCTTCTCATCCTTCAAAATCTAGTTCAAATGATACCTGTACCTACTCAGCGAATTTTTCCATGATTCTCCCCACTTGAACATCATCTTTCTTGGTACTTCCATAGCCCCATAATCCTTACCATGTTGTATTATAGTCAATTTTTAAAATGTCTAATCTTTTCCAGTATGCTCTAGACAGGGTATGGTTCAGATCTGATTCACTGTAATGTTCCCCAAGGGGCTTTAGTATAGTACTGATCACATAGTAGATAATCAATAAATACACCATGAATGCTGTTGATCAGAATATAAGCTTTCTCTGGTAAGGAAATGCTAGTGGAATCCTAAGAAATCTGCATTTCTATTTCATTTCAGAGCAACTTTCAGTACAAGGCATTCAAACCCTATCAGTCAGCCTCCATCCCTTCAGTTTCAATGGGGTTCATTCAAAAGGTCATTCATTTAAATCAATCGTCTCATCTCAGCCTGTGAAATCAGAAGTGAATTGTTTATCTTTCCAGAGCATTCAACACAATGACAAAATATGGCAAAACATGACAGTCACCAATGAGTAGCATTGCAACATGGCCCTTTGAAACTACTACTGAACTGGCCTCTTTGAGGTGGGAGTTGGGAAACTTGACTGTTGTCTTCCCTCCTGACATCATTCCTGACCAACGAAGCATGGAATAATGGGAAAAATCATAAACTTCAGAAATAGAAGAACCAGATTTAAATTCTGGCTCTGCTACATACTATTTGTGTGACCCTCCATAGGTTGTTTAATCATTTTGGGTTCCAGTTTCCTCATCTGTAAAAGAATATCTTCACCTAACTCTCAAGTTCATTGGGAGGACTGAATGTGACAGTGTGTATGAAATGCCACCTATTTCTTTTCTCTTACCATTTCTTTCAAAGGATCTTTCTCCTAAGCCTTGAAATTTACCCCTTTATTTAACAATCAGATGTACTTTTTTCAAGCACCATATCTCTGCTCTACATTTTATTAGACTCGCCCCTCCTCACAGTGTTAAGAAAAATAACTGGATTTTAAAAGTATTAATTGGCTCTAGGAAATAAAAAAAGATCTCCTTACTGGCAAAGGATTGTGTTATTAAATCTAAAAATCATGAGTGTAGAGAATAATTATACTTTAATGGGAAACTATGCCTTGTCTATAGTACATCCTTCCATGTTATCCGACTTTGGTTCTATGGGAGGTATTTTACAAGTCCGTAAAGTGTATAACTGATAGAAATGTAAAATATTTCTTACTTAGAGAAATGCAAATTCTGTCCTATCCTGTTGAGGTTCAAGTGACTTTCTTCCCCCCCACTGTGGAAGAGGCTAATTTTGCCTCCATCTGCACATTCGTTTCAATATTCTTGATCTATAAATGTGTGGACTCTTTGGATTTTTTAAAACTGGTTATGACATTTGTCCAGTTCCCTCTTTGATTGATGAGTTAAATAAAATCTTTAACACGTATTCATTTTATATCTGCATGAGTCATGATTTTACCTTTTTTTTTTTTTTTATAAAAATATCTTTTAATGCGAGGTTTTTTAAAAAAAGAAATTATTACCCTTTGGAAATGTGAGACTCAGAGTCAGCCTTTGGAAGCTGGAGACCTAAATCCTGTTCAAGGCCATTGCACTGGTGGGCAACTCAGCACTTGCTGTTTCGCTGTCAGAAGAGATCTTAGAGCACCATGTCTGCCAATGAAAAGTATCTAAGCTCTCATTTCCCTCCCCTTTCTCTGTGGCTTCCACAAATGGGGACTTGTTTCCTCATTAGGCATTCTGCACCATTTCTCTGAGGGTAGGGAGGTCACCATTGTACTGTTAGGAAACAGAGGTTTTCTATGTCAGCAAGAGATCTAAAAATAGGAGCCAGAGTTCCTGACATGCACTCTCTCTACTAACAACTAGGACAGCCTCTTCCCTGCTGCAGAGGGAAACCCTGAAATCGTGATGCCTGTCGTGTTTACATGTGCTCAAATTTGACTGACAGGCCCCTAGCACTTGCGTAGCATAGTGCTTCCATGTCTCTTACCTCATCTGACACGATGCATCTTTGTAATTCAGTTTAATTGAAAGGACATTTATTGGACTTCGTCTGGATATTGGATGCTTACTTAGGTTGGGTTACCTTCAAGTCAAGGATTCAAGTGAAAGTAGTTTATTAGAGAGGTGCATGATACACTAATTTGGAACTGGGGAACAGAGAGAGGATAAGTAAGGAAGGAAACCACAAAAAGGTGCTTTAGCAAGTCCATCATCTCCTGGGGGCAAATGAAGCCTTATCCCATGAGCAACTCTGCATCACACACTCTTCTGAGCTATTCTGCCCAAAGGCAGCAGAAGCTGGGGTATTGTATATCAACTCCCATCAGTCATGAGATGAGAATATTCTCAGGGGGCATTGATTTGTCTTCATTTCTGGTCTGCCACAAGGGTGGATAAGGTGGCCTAGGTCAGAGAAAGCCCTCAAGCAAAGAAATGCAACTGTTGGCATTGGGAAGCCAGACGATGCACTGATGTGGCAAAGGGTTGGGGATGTGGGCTGGGTGTCGACGGTGGGGCCTGTAAGGTGCTGGGAATACCAAAATGTATTCGATCCTTGCATTCTCAATCTGTCATGGCAGAAAGACATGAATTAGTCTAACTATAATGTATTGTGATAATAAGAGTAATGGTTTAAAGGAATATAGCAGAGATGGCAACAAATTGTGCATGGGAAAAGGAGAAAAGGAAAGGGGAGGAGAGATTCTCTGTAAGGAGTCAATGTATTTTTTTATATAGAGAGCAGAGGGAAGATATGGCTCTATTTTATAGAAAGTCTGTATCACTAGCCAAAATGTAATCAGCAATTGAAGGTTGAACCTCCATTATTGTTTTTTTTTTTAATTGCATATCTTCCCCGAAATTCAAATTCCCCCAACTTTTGTACTGTTAGAGATTTTTTAAAGTTGTGGAGGAACTTTCCTATGTCTGGATTCTAATATCATATATTTCTACCTCCATCTCAGTGTGACAGGATCTCTGACGCTGAGCTGAGTTGAGCTATTCCTCCAAGAGTAAATGGGCTCTAATTTTTTGTGTCGTACCAAACACAATAGAGCAGCATTGTAGAAATGAATGTCCTTTGATGAGGAATGGCTTCATTCCCAAACTCTCAGGTAATGGAGGTAGGAAGTTCCCCACGTTAAAAGGCAAGGATCTTCGTAAGAGAGTCATCGTTCTGGGGATTAGCCTGGGTCGATGCCTACCTCTCCAAAAGTCCCCTTGCAGTAAGATGTATAGGCATTTGCAAACACAGACACTCATTGCATGCCTAGGCCACTGCAGAAAATAGTGCAATAGGCATGTGGACTCCAGCACTAGATAGCCTGGATTTGACTAGATGCTCTGCCTCTCACAGCTGTGCCAGCTGTAACGATTCTGAATATTAGTTCTGAATCTGAAAAAGGGAATTGAGAACACTAGTCCTTATCAATACTGTAAGGAATAAATGAGATCACACATGTAACACACTTAATATATTGCCTGGCACATCATGAGGCCCACATTGTTTCTATAAAACCAATTTATACTTCAAGTCCTACTCATTTTCCACCTCTTCTTTATGCTTCAGCCATCATCAACTCCCCTTACTCAGAACTCCTAGTCTCTATGACATAATTTCATACATAGCTGCATGTTTATATAGACAGGATTGACTCACGTGTGTTATGTGTTATCTCATTCGCTCAGCAAGATAACACATTGGTAGAAGATAGGGATTGTCTGTTACTGTTTTCACTAAGTTCCTTTAGTCCCCACAAGTGAGGCACATCATAAGCGTTTCTCTCAAATACTTTGTAATTAATTTGTGTCTTGCTATAAAGTAAACTTGACTTTGTACGTAAGCAGTAAGTGCTTCCCTTGCCCCAGAAAAGACCAGATACATTATTTCAGAGAGCATTCTCCTTGGTTTTTAAAGAATACTACTCTAGCAAGCAGCACACAAAACCTTCTCTCCTCTATTCACTTTTCAAGCTTGGGCTTTTCATATATGTTAGAAAGTACCCACAAAAAGGAATCAAATTGTGACTTCGGGTCTCAGACTTAGTGTTTTCTCCCACTATACCCAAATGACTGAGATTATTGAATGAAAAAATTCTCAGAGCCCAGATAGTAAACCACTCTAGGAAATAGACTAGAGAAAATGCCAGATGGAAGGGCATGCTTTTGGTATGTCATAGTCAGCATTTGCCTGGAATATATTTAAATGCATCACAAGTTTGTACTGAAAGATGTAAAAAAAAAAAAAAAAAGACTACAAAATACCAAAGTTTTTTCAAACTCTGAAACTTTTTTTACCCAAAACAGAGAGACATTTTCGAATAAAGTGTGCTCTTCTTGAAAGATTACTTAAACCTTGAGCAATAATTAGTCACAGGATCACAGAATGTATAACCCAAGAAGGTAGCAGTCATTGTATCCCTTCTCCTTTCCTCTACTACTACTTCTTCTCCCTACTACTACTGCTTCTCCCTACGATCTTCAAGCTAGTTCTACTACGATCCAGGAAAAAAGCTGTTGGGTGATTGGAGAGAAATCAGCTTTGCTCATTCATTTAATTATTTGTCAAATATTTATGGAAGATTAAAAACATGCTCAAATCTGAGCATGCAAAGTTGAATAATAAACAGATTCTGAGGCAAAACACTCCAAAGGCTCTTGTAGGCCTCTGAACTCATAGCCCTTAGCATGGTGTTTTAATTAAGAAAAGGGTACAAGTCTAAGTCATGAACTTGTATGACAACACAAATCCTCTAGGCCTTTCCGATCCTACTAATGATAACAGGGCGGGCTCATACCAGAGTCTGGGATTGAATGCTAGCTCTGCACTTTATTAGCCATATGACCATGAGCAACCACATAAGCTCTCTTTTCTGTTTCCTTATCTATAAAATAGGGATAATAATTGCATGCATGTAGTTCTCTATAACGTTGAGAGAATTAAATAAATTAATTTCCAAAGTGCTTAGAAGAATGCATGGGACATGGTAAAGACTCAAGTACTATAAACTAATAATGTTATTAAGTCTTTCTGGCCCCCGACAATCAAAACGGTGTAAAATATATGGATGGATGCAGGGAGGAGTGAAAGGTTGGCCAAGAAAGCAGATGATGGATAACTTGGACACTAAGCCCTTTTAACTTAACTTCCCCTCATCTTTGTCTAAGTGTTGCACATAATACCTTCTGGCTTCATCTTGTACTTTTATGTTTAAAATACATTTCAAAAATCTCCCTACTCAGTAAGCCTAACAAGAAGTATATTTTTAATAGAAACGCTGTTTTTATGATGCATTTAAATTTTATAAGTGGTTTCTGAATGTTTGGGTGGTCTGTCCTGATGATAGAGAGGGCCATCAGGACAAAACATCGCTTAACCTATGGTTAAATCTTGATGCCTTAATAATCTCCTTATTAAAGAGATTCTGGCCCTAACTAACTTTATTCTCTAACTTCACCTTCTATGACTTCCCTCCTTTTGCTTCTTCAAAGTATACTCATCTTTTGTTATCTCCCAAACTAGCCATATCGTTTCCAGAAATGGAGATTTCTCTACCGAAAATTCCTTTTTCCATTCATTGAACAGCTTTACTTATCTCTCAAGACCCAGTTCAAATAGCCTCTTTTACGAAGACTAGAGCTACTTCTTTTTCTCCTCCGTAGATTGAGCTCTCACATATAAAGGATTATCCAGAGAAATATAAAGCTCATTGTTATTAGTAGGTGCTTTAGTTGGGACTCCCAAGCTTTGTAAAGATTTGTGGTCCATGGCTTCACAATCTGGGAAAATCCTGCATCTTGACAATCGCTCTTTAATTCTTAGTGAACCTGGAAGATGAGGCTTAAAAGGAGAATTTTACAGAAGAATCAGCCATTGGCTCATTGGTTGTAAGGAGTTAAGTGCTATACACATGAAGTAAATCTGACATTACTTTAGCAGTTGGAACTTACTGGTAATTCAGGTATTTCTAATATTAACAATGAGTATGATGTGGGTGCACTGGTTTTATTTATTAAACACTGAAGATACTGAATGAGAGAGTTGCCTCAGGACAGTGGATTCTATTTGGGTGAGTTCGATGCAACTGTATACCCTGGGCATGGAAAATAAAGCATTTTATGTCTGGCATGTTGGCCCTGGAATAGTGGTAAAATAGAAGGAAGCAGGGTAGAATGGTTGGAGATTAGAATGTTGGTAAGTTAATTTTTTTTTAAATTCTCCCCTATTTGGTGCCTACTGCAGTGCCATATTTATATTAAATGCTTGTTTATATCTGCATGTGAATGAATCCACTCCCTCAGCATTAAATATTAAGCTACCTCAAAGACAGAAAGTACCCAAAAACCTGGGACTTCAAAGATAAACTAGACTCACCTGGTAATCAAAAAGTGGGGGAACAGCTATGTTTAAAAATGCATTCATGAAAGTATTGGAGATTGAGAATGAGTATCCTTGTTATCATTCTCTAAATGATGACCTGCATTCCTCTCCATCCTAAGCTTTATGAATCTGGAGAGGTAGTTGATCTAAGTCCTATCTGACAGCAAAATAACTTTTACTTCCCCCTAAATAACAAAAATGGTAAACAGAATTCCAGCTGTTTTCCATTTTGAGAAATTTATAAGGAATCAAATGAGATAACATGTGGGAAAAGACTGCATGCATTTCAAAAGAATTCCAAATATTAGCAGTTAATAATGTATTATTTTAGTTTGGTTACTCATATCCAACTTTGCATGTACAGATTCTGGGATTTAAAGATTAGTATTATACAAAATTAAGATACAAAAATTAGTATTATTCTATACACTAATGATGAATTTCCTGAATAAGAAGTAAAGAAATTGAACCCATTTAAAATAGTATAAAAAACAATAAAATACTTAGATATCTCTACTCTGAAAACTATAATATATTGATAAAAGAAATCAAAGACACAAATCAGTGGAAAGATATCCCTATGTTCATGGATTGGAAGAACTAATGTTGTTGAAATGTCAGTACTACCAAAATCAATCTATAGATTCAATGTAATCTCCTATCAAGATCCCAATGGCATTTTTTACAGAAGTAGGAAAAAAAATCACTTCTAAAATTTATATGGAACCACAAAATAGCCAAAGAATTCTGGAGAAAGAAGAACAAGGAAGTGAGGCATCACACTTGCTGATTTCAACCTATACTATAAAGCTACAGTCATCAAAACATTATGGTACTGACATAAAAACAGAGAAATAAACCAATGGAACAGAACTGAGAGCCCAGAAATAAACCAATGCATGCTATACAGTCAGTTAATATTTGACAGGGAAGCCAAGAATGCTCATTGGAGAAAAGATAGTCTTTTCAATAAATGGTGCTGGGATAATTGGATATTCACATGTAAAATAATGAAACTGGACCCATATCTTACACCACTCACAAAAATTAACTCAAAATAGATTATAGAGTTAAATATAAGACCTGAAAACATGAAATTCCTAGAAGAAAACATAAGAATAAAGCTCTTTGACATGAGTCTTGGTAATGACTTTTTTTTGGATATGAAACCTAAAGCACAAGCAACACGATAAAAAACAAGTGGGACTACAACAAAAGAAACAATCAACAAAGTGAAAAAAACTATGGGATGGGAAAAAAATATTTGCAAATCGTATATCTGATAGGGGGTTAATATCCAAAATACATAAAGAACTCATATGACTCAATAGCAAAAAAACAAATAACTCAATTTTAAAAATAGGCAAAGGACCTGAATAGACATTTCTCCAAAGAAGATATATGAAAGGCCAACAGGTACAAGAAAAGATCCTCAACGTCGCTAGTTATTAGGGAAATGCAAATTAATACCTCAACGAGATACCACCTCACACCTGTTGAATGGCCATCATCAAAAAGACAATAGATAAATGCTGGGGTGAATGTAGAGAAAAGGAAACTAACTGCACTGTTGGTGGGATTATAAATTGGTAGAGTCGCCATGAAAAACAGTATGGAGGATCTTCAAAAAAGTAAAAATATAACTACCATATGATCTAGCAATTCCACTCTGGGATATATCTAAAGGAAATGAAAACACTAACTTGAAAAAATATATGCACTCCCACTTTCATAGTAGCATTATTTACAGTAGCTAAGACGTGGAAACAACCTAAGTGTCCCTTGATGGATGAATGGATAAAGATGTGATACACACACACACACACACACACACACATATACATATATATGTATATGTATGTATGTATCTATCTATCTATATATATATATCTGAATATTATTCAGCCATAAAAATTGAGGAAAGTGTACCATTTGCAGCAACATGGCTGGACCTCGAAGGCATTATGCTAAGTGAAATAAGTCAGACAGGAAAAGACAAATACTATATGATCTTACTTATATGTGAAATCTTAAAAAACTCAAACTCATAGAAAAAGAGGTCAGACTTGTGGTTACCAGAAGTGGAGGGTGTGGGGGAGGATAATTGGAGGAAGGTGGTTAAAAGGGACAAACTTCCAGTTATAAGATAAATAAGTCCTGGGGACGTAACGTAGAACATGATGGCTACAGCTAGGACTGCTGTATGATATACAGAAAAGTCATTAAGAGTAAATCCTATGAATTGTCATCACAAGGAATTTTTTCTTTTTATCTATATGAGAAGATGGATGTTAGCTGAATTTGCTGCGTTTACTCCTTTCACAATATACGTAAATCAAACCATCATGCTGTATGACTTATACAGTGATGCATGTTAATTATTTCAATAGTGAAAGACAATTAGTATTATATTTTTTTCTATTCACTTGATAAATGTTTATTGGCTGCCTACCTACTGTCAGATGTTGGAGGTACAATGTCTCCATTGACATAAGCCGAGTCTCTGGCCTCCTTGAACTAGTCTAGGAGGGAAAGTGGCAGAGAAGCAGCCAATCACAATGGAGATTGTAGACTAAGCATTAGGAGAGGATGGACTTAGTGGTTTAAGAGAGGTTCCTGGAGGAGATGATATTGATGCTGAGTTCTTTAGGGTGAATAGGCATTATAGGTTGGTAGAAAGGCAAGCATGGTGAAGGGAAATGAAAATGCAAAGCACTGGAAATAAAATGTTCGAGAAACAGGAAACAGGCCGTTGACACTAGAACTGAGTAGGAGAGCATGGTTGAGACGTGGAATGATGATGTGACAGTATTAGTGTTCCATCCAGGTTCCTTGGATGCCATTTACCTGTTTGTGCCTCTCACCTCTGTGCTTTTGCTTCCAGTAGCCAGAACATAGGATCTTTCACAGAGGACTGGCATGGGGCTACTGGAGCTCTCTTTGCCCAAGTGGGGAGAGATGGAAGCATCTGGGAATATACTCTCCCCACTAACCCACACACACTCTTAGGCCGATCTGTACCCAATAACTGACAGAAGGGAATATGAAAAGCCAACATTGTTGCCTACAGTTAGGGCAATTCTGGGGCGTAGTTTATACTCCAGAGTTCCCCCGAGGGATTAGGTCAAACCCGCCCTCTGTTGGACTTCACCTGAGATCTCACACACCCTTACTGGGCTTGTTCTGTCATTTTCTCATCTCATCACTCTCATATGTCTTCCCTGCTCTCTTATCCCTAGTAAGTCACTGGAACACAAGGTCTGCTTCGCAGAAACCTAACCTCAGACAGATATGGTAAAAACACCTACCCACGAAGACCCCCATGAGCTATTTGCAGGTATATGAACTTTATCAGAAAATGATGAGAAGTCCCAGGAGTTTCAAGAGTCACGAGAGGCCTAGAGCAGCCAGGATACTAGTATTTTGAGCTCTGCACTCCCTTGGGTGACAGCTCAGCTTGCTCTTCCTTTGCATTTGGGTAAAGACATAGCCAAACAGGCACCCCAGAGCAGCTGCACTATGAATTTTCTAAAAATAGTACAGGAGTTTATTTTCTGCTCTTAGCTTTCCTTTGGGATCTATTTATTTTCCACGCTATATAATTTTTTTGCCTTCTTTGCACCTGCCACATCACCCCTCAGAAGTCAATAACTTTTTCAAAGGTATCATTCTGCGATTTAGATGGCATATTGCATGCTGTCACTGACGGACACTTTGCTAACACCCTCAACTGCTTTGCTCTATCGCTGAAGCATATAATTTATTCTGACATTTATATGAAAAGTTAGACACTGAGGGGATACCTGCTCCCTTGAGACTTTATGTACGCACAGTTTATTATAGCACATATTGTTAGCATCTGCTTCCAGATTCTTATATAATGATTATGTTCTTCCACCGTATGGAGGAATGAGAAAGGTCCCACAGTGAAGGACTCACCACTCAGTCATGGAAACTTTACATGTCGACCCACTTCCATTGAGCTCAACAAAGATTCCTTCACCCAAGCTATATTTTGGTTAACTATACATTGACGCCTCTTAAATAAACTCAATTGAGGTGAGTGGATACTATGAAAGATACTTCACCCAGGGGCCCTGTGCAAACTCAGTTTCAGAAGCAGGCAGGCAATAAAAAAAAAAAGTGCTTGTAATCATTCTATTTGTAGAGTCTGGTTGACAGAAATGTGGATTTTTTTTTTCCTTGAGATAAGTGTATTTGCTTGCTTGAGGTAATCCTGGTTTTTAATGGGCTTTGGGAAATTTGACCCAAGTCACAAATTTATACACTTTGCCGAAAGCCCTGCATGTTATAAACTTGGTTGGCATCAGGAGATCTATGGAACAGGAAGACGCCTGCTGGGTTTTAAGTGGGAATATTTGCTCAGAAGAGTCGAATAAAGGATGAGCTTAAATGAGGCATATGTGCACAATAAACAAATGTGAATATTGGAAATGTAGGTGCTTGGGGAAAATAAAGGAGCACATATCCCAGACGGTAGATAATTCCCCCCTATTTTTGGACAGCTAGAAAAAAATGTCTGATAATATAAGATTACTTTGGTAAGGATCATGTCAAATATGCCACCAGTCACAGGTTGGTCACCAACTCCAGAAAATGAAATAGGGATATTCCAGAGAAAATAAATACTGAATAGTATAGCAACTTTACTGCTAACAAGCTATAACTTCAAACTTTCAGAACAAGCCGAGTACCATTTTATCTATAAAAAAATCCTGCTAAAAAAAAGGAAATTTTTGGCACCAGGGCTTCTTATTCACAAGGCATGACATTGAGCGATGTGACACTTCCTTTCAAACAGGGATGATCTTTTCTTAAATTTTTATATTTTGGGAACGCACTATTTACTTCATTTTGAAAGCAAATCTCAGAATCCTGGAGAAAATGTTATCCTCTTGTATTACATGACTTCTATAACTGAGGATTCAGCAAAGCCATATCCCCATTCTCCCTTACCTAATGCCACTGTCTGTCTCCTAGAGGTGGAGAAGAAGCAGTGACATCAGTAGCAAATGATAACGAGGAATGTGAGTCAGACACCCAGACTGTATAAAACAAAATTCGATGACAGAGTAAGCAAACTGTGCTCGTGCTAAATAACTTCTTTATGGTTAATCTTCACTCAGTTCCTCTTCAGAATCTGGTATATCTCAGACTGCCAACCCTTGATCACCAGAAAAACTTTAAAATTGGTATTCCATTATCTGTGGGTTGTACAGTGGAACATCAGCAATGCTACTGCCGTCATTATGGATACTGTGAAGCAATGTTTCAAATAAAGGGCTAGTTTGATACAAAATGTGTTTTGGCTCCATCAATGTGTCTTCATCTACTATATTAAATAAATGACATGAATCATGAGCCATTGGTTAAGTCTAAGGTAGCTTTAATGTTTTATCACCCCTTACTTTGTTCTCTATATTTTCCAATGACTCTGGAATAAGAAACAGGAAGAAAAAAATCATACTTGCTTATTTGACAAACTCTTTCAGAGAAAACATAGGAGAAGAAGTAATAAAGAAGACATATATATGTATATATGTATATTTTTCCTTAGACTTTTGTGGTATTCCAAAGATATTTTTCTTTCTGCATCCATCCGTCGAAAACAATTTTCAGTAGTTTTTTTCTGGGAATTTATATATCTAAGTATATGAACTATGATCAACTTTGAGCGGACCAACTTGGACTATATTTTAATACTAATAAATAAAGACCTTAATTTTAAATCTACACAAGTTATTTAAGACAAATATTGCATAATTTTAATTTTTAAATGAGAGGTTTTTAGAGTACGGATTCAAATTTTAAAAATTTCATTTCAAGGAAGTGACAGGAAATGTTTTTAACAAACATTTGAATGGAAATTGCACAACCACAAGGTTTATCCATCTTGGAAAACTGTCTGAAAGAGAAGATAGCAATCTAAAAGGAAATTCTTCATACAGGCATGAGACTTTGTCATGTTCTGGTGAAGAAATGTCTTTAGTTCAAGGTTAAAGGTCACTTGTTTAAATGTATATTTATCACTCAACTTTCAAGAATCATAAAGACTAAAACAGAAGGTGATAATCAGATCAAAGTATTTTGCTGTATTGACTAATGTATTTTCTTTTGTCTTCAATGTTTGTTTTTATAAAGCACCACTCTTTGCTTATTTGTTCATGTAAATAAAGCAGGAGGTAAATAGCTTGCAATAATAATCTAACCTATGGAGTAATTCTCTTTTGGCATTGGAATGCTAATGCTGACCACGTATCAACATGAAAGACTCATTTATTAAATGCAGAGGCCTTCTCTTAAGAATATTATCTTTCTAGCAGATGATCATATTTTATGTATATTTAGGTTTCCACCATCATCATGTATTTAAATGGCAAATTTTTTTTTTAGATTTACGTATTTTATCAAGACCACATTTTCCAAAGTGTATTCCATAAAACACCAGTTCCTCAGAATGTTACTCATTTAAAGAATCTATGATCAAATAAGTACAGGATAAGCACTTCTGTAAAAGAGGTTTTAAAATATTTATTTATTTGTGTATTTTTATTGCAAGTTTTCTGTAAACCTTTTAATATGCTAATGAGCATTGGGACTCTCTCACAGGATGTTTTGCAGAATTTCCCATTCTTATCTTACATTTTAAACCTTATATCTGAGAACATTTCATGGGACTGGTGTTCTGAGAACCATCTTTAGCCAGATGCTAAACTAAAAATACACGGTAGCTACTTTTCCCAGTGTCTGAACTTGAATTTGCTACCCCAAGACCAGAAGCAGGGCAAAAATTGTAAATGGCCTATTTCTTTAGTAATCCCCTCATAAGTTTCCAAATTCTTCCTGGAGAATAATGATCATCCTTGACATACTGGCAGTAGAAATGAATTATGAGCAACTGCAAAAAAATTCTGGACAGAATTAAGAATCTCTCAGAGAAGAGACCAATTATCTAGGAAGATTGGATGCATTCAGATTCTTCTGTGGGTGAATCAGTAGTTTACAAAAGGGCACACCCTAATATATTCATTTAGATGATAAAGACAGGGACTATCAAAGTTGGAAGTGACATAGACATATTGGTCCAAGTTCTTTATTTTGGAGACAGAAGAATGAATCCCAGAGAGGGGAGGTTTCATGTTCCAGGTCACAGCTGGTAAACTGGAGTTAAAACCAGGTCTCATGAGTTTCAGTTTAGATTTATTTATCTCATGTGGATTTTTTCTCCTTTGTTTGGTAAGGCAACTGGATCTTGGGGCAAATACTATAAAGAAGGTACTATCTTTCAAATACAGTGGCAACATTTTCTCATTCTAGCCCTGTAGTTCTGAAACTGCAGGGAGTAATGAATTTGTTAAAGTGACTGTTTCAAGATCCCATCATCATTTAGCCCTTCTGGAAATGGAGAGCTAGAGAAGTGTGGGGCCCAGACATGTGCCTTTTTTTTTTTTTTTTGGTCTTTATCGAAATATAATAATTAGTTGCTTGTATTTACATTGTGCAATTCAATGAGTTTTTTTTCAATTATAGTTGGCATACAATAATATACTAGTTTCAGCTGAATACCATAGTGATCAGAGATCCACATAACTCACAAAGGATCACCCCACTAAATCCAGTACCCTTCTTCCCCCTTACATATTTATTACAACATTATTAACCATTTTCCCCATGCTACACTCTACATTTCCATGTCTATTCTGCAACTACCCAGTTGTACCTCTTAATCCCTTTGCCTTTTTTTGTCCTCCCAACTCCCCCTTATCTGGTATCTCTCTAAATATTCTCCGTATCTGTGAGTTTATTTCCACTTTTGTTGTTGTTGTTGATTTTGTTCTTTCGATTCCACATGTACATGAAATCATGCGAAATTAGTCTTTCTCTCTCCGACCCATTTCATTTAGTGCAATACCCTCTAGGTCCATCAATGCAGTATCTTTTTCCATCTCATTCCTTTTAGTCTCTGTGTGTCTTTTAATCTGAAGTGAGTCTCTTGTAGGCAGCATATGTAGGGCTTTTGTTTTCTTATGCATTCATCCACTCTATCTTTTGGTTGGAGCACTTAGCGAAATTAGTCTTTCTCTCTCCGACCCATTTCATTTAGTGCAATACCCTCTAGGTCCATCAATGCAGTATCTTTTTCCATCTCATTCCTTTTAGTCTCTGTGTGTCTTTTAATCTGAAGTGAGTCTCTTGTAGGCAGCATATGTAGGGCTTTTGTTTTCTTATGCATTCATCCACTCTATCTTTTGGTTGGAGCACTTAATTTAATTCCATCTGAGGTACTTGTTGATAGGAATGTAGTTGTTACCATTCTTTATTCCTATTTTTGATACATGTTTTTTCTTCTTAAACAAGTCCTTCTAACATTTCCTGTAATACTGGCTTGGTGGTGATAAATTCCTTTAGCTTATTTTTGTCTGAGAAGCTCTTTATCTGTCCAACTCTAAATGATAGCTTTGCTGGATATAGTATACTTGGTTGTAGATCCTGTTTTGAGCTTCCTGGGGTTGAATGTCTGTTTCCTTCACCAGGCTAGGGAAGTTTTCCATTATTATTTCTTCAAATAGCTCTTCAACATTTTGTTTTCCTTCAGATACTCTTATGACATAGATATTTTTACCTTTAATAGTGTCCCATAGGCTCCTTAAATTATTATTATAGTCTTGGCTTCTTTTTTCTTGCCATTCTGATTGAGTGTTCTTGGCTTTCCCATCCTCTATCTAGGTCATTTGATCCTCTTCTTATTCATTTTATTTATTCCATTTAATATACTTCTCAGATAATGTGTTCTTTATTTCTGACTGGTTCCCTTTTATAATTTCCATTTCCATTTTTATGTTTATCTCTTTGTTAAAGTTCTCACTGAATTCATCTTTGCTTTCCCTAAGTTTATTGAGCATCTTTATAACCAGTGTTTTGAATTCTGCATCTCTGATCCATTATTCCTGGATCTCTGTTCTGTTCTCATATCGCATCTGCTTCTTTGTCTTCCCATTTTGGCTGCCATTCCATGTCTGTTTCTCTGTACTAAGCAAAGCTTCTAAGTCTCTCAGTCTTATTAGCGCTGCTTTGTGTAGTGGGTGTCCAGTGGCACAGTCCTGAGAGGGGTTCAGCTGCAGGCCAAGTTTAGCCCCAGCCTGTGCCCCTCTGGGGCTACCTGTTAAGATTCAGCAAGCAATCCACGGATGCTGTGCTTATAGTTGCCTCAAGAGGCCATGCCAGAAACCAAGGCCAGCTGCCTCCAGTGTGGGTCTTGGTACTGCCCAGCAAGGAGCACCTGACTCGCTGAAGATACACCTGGATGTGGCTTGGGTGGGGCTGCGAGTTAGGGGAGGCAGGGTTTTAGGGAATCTTCTGGGTGGAGCCACCTCTGTTATCCAGTTTGATGATGTCACAGCTATGGTGGCGCTGAGTCTGTGCACTGGGAGCGAGGAGGGCTCAACAGGGAACAATGGATACCGCCGGCACTTCTGTACACAGCTAGTCTCACCTCGGCCCTCACTCCGACCATGTCTCCCTGTAACTCCCTGATGCTCCCTGCACAGCTGAATCGGCACTGGTGCTCAGAGTGAGCAGGTCCATCACCACCAAAGTCCGTTCGTGGACATAGCCCCTTTAAGAGGCATCTGCAGCTGCAGCCTCCATCTCAGCTGCTGGGCACTGGGCAGTCCCGCGTTCTCGCCCCGTCCTACCTTCTGCCGTTGCAGGGTAATTTCTTAGATTTCTCCCTAGTTGTATGGCTTGTTTATCTAGATCCCAGGCGATTTTTCCTTGCTGCTGCTCCTTGTTTCCATCACAACTTTGATTTGGTCGCCAGAGGGATGAACAGAGCCTCTATCATCTATGCCATTTTTTTCTATGCCCAATATGTGCCTTTTTAACAGGACTCTCAGTTTGCTATGAAGCAGGTCTTTTGAAAACTGTGGTTTAAGAAACATCTAGTGGGTTGCTCATTTGGTTTAGTATTAAATCCTAAGTCCTTTGATTTGGCATACTCTATACAGTGGTCGAGTACTAAAGCCAGAGTTAATTCAAAGGAAAAAGTAGAATATAAGAAATCCATTGTGAATCTTGCACAGTATATTTACAAATTATCCTGAATCATATCATCCAGCTTTCATTGTTACAGCATGGCTTGCTAAGTGTGTGTATCATTCACTTTCAGAGATTTCAAGGTTCAAAGCTAAATAAACAGACCGTTTGCTTTCTGTATAGATTCTCTTTTGGGGCAAAGAATGCTTTTTCTAAGAGAAAGCCTGATAAAAGGAATCTCAACTGCCTTATAGGAAATGAAGTAGTTCTTAGAAATCAGCACCTCGAAGTACTTAAATGTAAATAAATCAGAAGAAAATAAATTATATTATCTTCCTGAACCTTGGGTTTTAAAAATGAAATTAAAACTATTGTGGTAAAGTGGTTCTGAAATTTTCCAAAAGTAGCAGAATTGCCATGTGTAAGTAGCTATATTTCAGGTGCCGTAATCAAACTAGCCAAGAGTGGAAACAAGCAACTGTTCCTCAGACTTGGCACTTCCTTGAACCGCACACTCCTCTGCTCAGATCTTCACTCTCTTCTAACCCTCCACCTGATCGCTTCTTCTCCTGACACTGCTTCAACCCTGTGTAGAACAGAAAGGCACGGAGGGAAAGAATGCGTCTCAGACATGCTGCTCCAAAAGGACTTGGCATTGTCTTGTGCTCAAAGCTAAGCCCACAACACATCCCAGTGTGGAGAGCCTGCAGGGGATTACTGTGGGGAAGCATGGCAATATTAGCAAATGTATAAGCATATGAAATCAGATAGGAAACTACATTAACTGTTTTCATATACTCCACAGAAAGATCATTCTATTGTGTTCTCTCTCTCTCTCTCTCTCTCTCTCTCTCACCAGTTCATTTGTTGCGCCTCTTCCACTTGTCTGTTTAGGAGACACAATTATCATTTTACATTATCTTCCTCTCTCCTCTCTGTTTTTAGACATGTCATCTATCTATTGGGATAATATATCCAAATGATATCCCTTTCCCACTTCCATTCTTTCCCAAGACTGATAAAGGAAGGCTTCTGAAACCGATCGTCAGTTTTGGAGATGTCTGATTGAGCACCTGAAGGTTGAGCAGGGGCTTTCCTCATAAGTCACGTTTGTGCCGGTTATCTTCCATTTCCCTCCAGAGATACTCTCTTCTCCTTTCTGTTCTTCACGTACCTGAGGAAGCGGACCTTCTGGGTTTACATGATTGAGTTTGCCCTCTGCGTTCCCCTCTGACTTCTAGGTGGATTTGGTGAATGAGAGGCTCCCACAAGAAAATGGGAAGCAGGAGGATAGTGAAGTCAAGCTATTTATTCCCTAGCTTCTTCCCTGCTAGGACAGCACAGATTGACTATACTGCTCCACAGATCTCCACAGATCTCATGGCTTTTCTGTATAGCCACCTTCTCTTGGTTCTGGTAGCCACTCTATCCTTCGCTTCTTCAGGTCTACTGTTGATAGTCCCAGAGTGGGACTACGCTCTCCCTCCAGAGAGTGGCTTTCCATCCCTCTCACACCCCACTGGAGTCTGCTGTTTTTTACCTTCAAGGATCCTAGATGATACAGCATTCAACTTACAGATTCTATTTCTGTTTTTACTGAAGTGAGAACTGACATTTAAAAGCTTAAGTTTCTGTTTACCACTATATACTTAGCAAGTAACATGGTGCTCGGCATGTAGTAATTGTTTACTAATTATTTATAAAGGAATAAACAAACAAATGAATTGTGTGTTTAGACTCAAATATAAAAATGTAAAGCCTTTACATGCAGTTTTTCTACCCACATATGTGCTCCCTTGTCACAAATTTATTCCATTGCTTTGATAATGCATGGACAAATGTAGCTTATTTTTCTCAAGAAAATATGACCCCCTTCCCATCAGAAAAAAAAGAAGAAATAGAAAACAAGACTTATCCAGTCTTGTTATCACTTTTGTAATAATTGCCTATTGACTTTCCATATTTTGACTCAATTCAAGATTTTCTTTTGCCTTCTTGGATGAATGTGTTAATAAAACAGAACCACCATCTGGTGCACTCATGTTCATGAGGGAACGGTGAGTGTCCAACCCTGGGCCTGAGTCAGAGGGTGCCCAGATTTCCTCTGGTACTTGCCTCATGACCACACTTAGTTGGCTAGCCAGACTGGACTCCAAGAGGGTGACCAAGTGACTTAATTCTTAAACACCTTGCACATTTAAGAATACCACTTAGAGAACTATTCCTTCTGCTCGTGTCTTTCCTTTGGTTGATTTCACATGGATGAAAGTATCTGCAATCAGTCATAAGTCTTCAGAGTAGCCCTCTCAAGAAATAAGTCAATGCACAGATGCTGCATGCCATGGTTAAGACAGACTCTTGGATGTTTAGTCCAAGGAGAACCCAGACTGCTTCTGATGACCTTGTTGTTATAAGGCTTGATCAACTCTATTTTCATTCTTAAGACCCTATTCCTAATGGGACTGATCTAACACACCAAGAAAAATATCCAGTACCACCAAGAACAAACTAATGACTATTTTTCTGTCATTCTAAAACCGATCGCCCCAACTGGACACATTATAATGCCCAGTCATTAAGTACTGCGATACCTTGAAATCTATGCCATTATCTTTTTAAAAAAAATTAAGTCTCAGATTATCAGCTGCATGAGCTGAATTGTCTTTCAGGATGGGGAGGAACAGCAAGCACTATAGAATTTGGGATAAAATGTTTAGGCTCTTTCAATATTGAAAATGAAAGCTGTGAAGTCACCCCAAATCAACAAAGCAGCAATGCAGTACATTCTCAAAAACTAAATTACAGGCTTCCATCTCCAGTGCTCTTAACCTGCCATGTTTGTAGAGACCAAATGTTCTTTTAAAAATACTTATTCTAAAACAGGAAATCAGTTCAGCATTTTTGTACAGTGACCCTTGCAACTGCAGTAATCAGACAAGAAAATACATCAGAAATGACAATCATATATCTTTAGTTAAATTTAGGGTCCCTTTTAGGACCAAGTATGATTGATTCTATGTCTTTTACTTATTTCATGTAAAAAGAATGCAAGACATTAATCAGTGATAGGATTTAAATGGATAAAGAAAATTCTTTCCCACAAATGGCTTCCTCTTTCTTTCATATTTAGGAATAGAAATAGCCCTTTCAGGTTGGAAATCTTCTCACTGAACTAATAAAAGAAGAACCAGCTGTGACACATGGCATCTATGCTCTGGTTACTCTAAGATGCTAAAACGTCTTTGACTTTTTTTTTCCATTAAAAAAGAAATCAAACCACTGTAAGGACCCGGTCGCCATGAAGGGTCAGCTTTGATAATACATAGTCAGTGTCAGTTATAAAAGAGAAGTGGGGAACTCATAATAATTCAAATTATTTGTAATCTTCTCAGTTGAAAACAAATCATTCAGATGTGTGATCTCATTTGATGCTCAGAACAACCCAAGTGAGGTGACAAAGGCAGAAGAAAACCTGAGGCATAGAGAGCTGAACAAGGACGTGAACCTAGGTTTTCTGAATCGAAGTTCAAGGCTCCTTCCGCTGTACTACCCTGTCACCATAGAATGGAAGACATATTCCCGTAAGGTGACCTACCAGGGTATGTTAGAATGCTGTAGATGCCTCCTTCTTGATGTCACCTCAAATTCTTGACAAATACCTTGTAGGCCCATAGTAGTAGCCTAGCACATACGACTGTACTCATTTGTGTCCATACAGCACACGAAAGCCAAAATAAATTGTGATGTGGCGGATTTAGGGTGTTTAAAAATCTTCCTCAATATCATCCATGAACAAAACTGTCACATACAAATTTCCCTTTGTTACCCCTGGGCCTTTCCTTTCAATAACCTCTTTTCCTCTTTTATCTCCTATTGTCTTGTTCTAAAATGGCTGTACCCTTTCATGTGCCTGAGGGCTTCTGCTACTTTCTGTACTCAGGTCAGATACTTCTGATACTTGCAAGCATTCTACTGTTTTTCTCAGGATTTATAGTAATATCTGATGCCCACATCCACCAGGGTGATTAAAGAAGTGATCCCGCTGGGGCTGCATTATCATTAACTGAGAAAATCACCCTTTCCAAATGTTCTTGCTGGACATTCGTGCTCAAGCCACCCCCTACAGGGACTGGCAAGCACACCATTTGAGCTTGAGCTCCATGGGCTACAGACAAGAGGATTTCCAAGGGGAGAAACTTGAAGACCCTTAGTTTTTTGAAAATGAATCTATTTCTACTGTAATCTGAAACACCTCTTGAGCTGATAACTCCTTAGAAAATGAAGGAAGCCATATTGCATGCAAATGTAGGTTTTAATGTCACATATCACACTTTCAAATTTAGGTCTCCAGACATGGAAAAAAATTAGTGTGCATGGCATGCACAAAGAAGTGGAGTGAATAATTATCTTCTGGCATTATTCCAGATCCTATCCCCAAATGAATGTTATGTTGAAATGTATTTATTCACATTGGGATGAAACTTAGGCTATAACTCTAAGTTAATTTTATGTTCAAAGAAAATTTCATTACGATAGATAAAGGCTCTGTTTCAAAGAGAGAATTAGAACTAATGCATTTTGCCCAGGTTTGAACATTTCATTTGGCTTCTTTAAAAGCCTAATGTTTAAAGTGGCACTTTCAAGATACGATAATACTGACAAAGGAATATCCGATAGAATGATGGACTAACACCATGATAAATCAACTGACAATGAGACAAAACACCCAAGTGGGGAAAGAGACTCCTCCGTTGACATAGAATCAGCATTTACCGCAGTTTCAAACCCAGGTACTTGTGAATGGACATAACTTGTGTTTTTCTCTGAACTGAAGAGTTTGAAAATTTATGTTTTGACAAGATCTGACCCAGGTCTCTATGGATTTTATAGATGGAATGCAGTTGGCAACTCTGACTCACGACTTTGTTTATACATTTGTGCTTCAGCACATCAGAAAAGCTATTTTTTTTTCCCTGTAGTTTCTAAGAATGGCTCTCAATTACAGACCTAACTCTGAATCATTTCTGGTTCCCTTTTCTAGCTTACATCCATCTTCCTTCTTGTACATATGCCCATTATGACATCTTTCAGAGTCTATCGAGGACGTGGAATAGACATGAAATATTTTACTGACTTGAAAGTACGCAGGAAAAATGCCTTCCAATAAGAAAAATTATGCATATGCATTTCTTTTTCCCTTGCCAATGTTCGGCAGCAAGGAAACAGAGAAATGGGCTAATATTTAGTAAGACTTCTAGAAAAGCCATTTCTTTCACCTCAGCAGCCCATATTTGGCTCTTTTATTCCTGTGGTCAAAACTTGCCCTTCTTATTAACCACTATTATTATCATTTTCAACATCATGATCATCATTGTCATCGTATTTATCATTATCATAGACAGTTTGCTTTTTGGTATTTACAGGAAACCTGTTACTCTTCCAGATATAATCACAGTTCCTAACCACCCTTCATTTCCACCTACTATATAAAATTTCTCCTTGATACATTGCCAACCGACTATAGTTAGTACTATAGTGTTTTTCCTAGCCTCCTCACTGGTACAAGATCCTGACTATCTCTCGCTTTTATTTCTTTCTCTTCAGCTCAGCAAGATCATCTTTGCTAGCCACCGTGACCACTGGTGGTCCCTCAAACATTCTTACTCTCAACCTCTACTACAACTAATTGGATGCACTAATCTTCATAACTGATCTGCATTTCCCTTTCTCAGTTCTTATTTCCTCATTCTGGAGGAAAGGATCATTTCTTTTCCTTACACTATATATATGTAAATATATAAATAATATATATATAAATAATGTAACTCACTGCCCTCTCAGATGCAGTGTGGGGTTGGGTTGATAAAACATAAATATGTAGAAGAACCATATTAGACATATAAGTTTTCATGGGAACACCAAGAAGGGAAAATCGTTTTAGTCTAAAATAATGGGACAGGTTTTACATCCAGGAAAAACCAAGATACTCAGAGTAAAGAGAATTGTGGGAGCTATTAGGTAATTGGTCTGATGTAAATGGTCTGTGCAAAAAAAAAATGTATAAAAATATCAGGGTTCATTAAAGTGGAGTGGTAAAGGGAAAGGGAGACAAAACTCAGGGAAGTCCATTAATGTTAGAGTCTTAAGTGACATCCACCCCATTCCCTTTTTATAAGTCTTTAAAACATCCTGTGCTCAGCTTTTTTAAGTAGCGGATTGATCTCAAAAACATGGCCATGCTTTACTATACTTAATATTCTCATTTATGTATCCTTTGGAATTGTGAGAAATGTCATTCCCAAAGGGCAGCATCCCGAGAAGAACCAGAAAAAAAAGCCGTGTATGGAAATAATTATTCTGTGTGGTCACTAAAAGTAGCAATGACAACGTGGATGTTTTATTACTCTCTGCAGTTTCATATCCTTTTGAAAAATTATGTCTAGAAAATAATAGCTTCTATTAAACAAGATGCTCATAAACTTGAAACATTTTCTATCTCTGGACCTTCTCTATGACGCTTTCCATAAATAGCTTAATGGAAAACCTTCCTTCTATTTGTTGGAATGCTGTAGTATTTTATCTGTACTTCCTAATGTTACTTAACTATTAACTACTTAACTATTTCCATCTAATAATATATATGTTATGTTATTATATTTTATAAGTATTCACGTAACATCTATTCTCCACACTGAAAGTTTTGATGGTAGCACTCAAACCTGTTTCATCTTTCAACTGCTCAAAGCATGCAGTAGTTAATATTTTGCATATAGTTCAGACTCCAGAGTTATTGAGTGACTAAGTGAATAAATGTATGAATGAGTGAGCAGTCTCATTGAAAGCTGATTCTCGACTTGTTACTCATAGGATTTTATTTCAAATATTGACTTCCAAAACAATACTCACAAAATTAATATGAAATGGGATGAACATGAAAATTGTTTTCAGGAAAACTGAGCTTTGGACTTAGTTCTTTAGACTCTCTGGAAATCCCTATAAATAAAAAAAAAAAAAAATACTTGTTTTGCCAAAATTCCAACGTATTTATTTATAAAATGTGCCCTTAGCTGGGTATATTCAGAGGTGTAGCACTTAAAAAAGAAATCAATTTAGAATTTAGTTTTCATGCTCATATTTGCCAATAATAAAAATTAATAAAAATTCAAGGAAAGCAATCCAATTAAATTGCTAATAAGCAAAACCAAAGCGATGCATGAATTATGACATAACACTTAGAATATTATAGGTTTCTCTCCTTATAAAATATTATAAACATTTCACAATGCATTATATCAAATTATAAGATAAAATGCAGTTGTCATTTAAAATATGTATTTAAAAATTAAAACATTAAAATAATTCAATTATTAATAATTGGTTCTTGTTATGGTATTTTTCTGATTCAGAATAGAAATAAACCAAATGGTTAAGAATTAATTTCTACAGACTATTAATAACATTTTTGTAATGTTAAGCAAACAAAAACACCAAATTTTTGTTTTGTCTCTAATTGAACAAAGAAAGTATTCACCATCTTTTACATTAGCACTTTTCAATTCTATTATCTTAATTTGTTGTTAATTTCAGATAAATAACTTTAAATAAACAATTAGAATATTTAAACAGGAAACCAAAAATTTCTGAGGTATTATTAGAGCCTCTTTTCACAATATTTTAAAATGAGAGAAACCCGAAAGTGTGTAAAATGGCATGTTTTATATTGAGATTTAATCTTCACTTTGTGAGTAGGTATTCTAAACCCAAACCATTTTAGTATAATCATTGAATCTTACTATGAGTCCTAGTAGACATTCATACAAGTGAAGCCCATCATTTTTTCTTGGACTCATTTCCAATCACGCTCTCACTTAAGGTAAAATAGGGAATGTGACAGTAATATCTGACATTAGGTTTTTTTTTTGTGGAATAGAACACAAATGAGGTAAGTTTCTAGAAGTGGCAAGCAACATGTAAAATTTAAGCTATTAAATTGATTAATTCAAAAGAATGCCAAAATGAAATGAATACTATACTTGTTTCCATTTTATAATAAAAAGCCCTGAAAACTTTTTTTTTTAAGTATTTAAATGTCTAGAAGATTTCCCACTTAACATAAACTTAACATAAGTTTAATTGAAACCTACCTTTGAAATTTGGCCTAATCCTTGCATCATATCCTGATGTCCTTCCCATTAATTTGTCCAAGAAATCTGAAGGCGATAGGGTCTGCGAAGGTTGTTTTCCAGACCTGGAGTCATGGTCTTTGCAGAAAGCTGACCTAAACACATCATTAACTGTTTTAGCAACAATTCTAATTGCCGGAGAACTAATGCTCACAGAATGTTTGACATCATGTTTTATAAATATATTTGACATGTTAGCAAGAAGAAAATGAAAATTACAAACTCTTTGGCCAACTTCTGAAATTATACATGGTCTAGAGTTAACTTTAAATGATGAGAGGTGTAAATCCTGTCATATCTCTTAAGTTTTTGAACTTGAGCCATACATAAGGTGTTTAAGATGATACAACATGCATAGTTTTAGATTGTAGATTTTATGGATTTATAGTTAAAGCTATTTCTAGAGTCATCAGAGAAATGAAGATGATAATTTCTAAAATTTATGTGATTGGCTTAAAACCATTTCCCCATGAATTAAAAAAAAATTCTTCCAGCATTTGAGCCTTTAATATAAGTCCTCTACTTCTTATAAGAAATATTTAGTAAGATGGGCAGAACAAAGTAAACATGAATTATCCCATTACTTCCTTTCTCACCCACTAGATTTTATTCCAGCTATCAACTATAAATACTTTCCAATGTTGTCTAAAGGAAAATCTACACTTGGAAATTTAGCTTCATTCTAAAATAGGTCGACAATGAGCATGTCTGTACTTCTATTATTTTATCAGTTGTGATCTACAGATTAGCATTTACATAGTTGACTCAAAGTAGTCATGGAAAAGAACTTCTCAATTATTTTATCTTTCTCATTATCAAAAACACTAAATATTGATTGGAAAATTTTTTAGGTTCTTATTTTCCTTAAAGGGCTTATAAAAAGAGCATATTTAGTTTGTAGTGAAAATGAATTTGTTCACAGTACATAGTGGTTACTGTTGATTTCTTTTCTAAAGTATATATTTTACAAGCTTTCTTTTCAATAGTTTAGCAATTATCTTGTTAATTCTATAACTAAGAAAATACCACATTCCTTCCAGTTTTTCAAAGAAGTAGTACTAAATATAAGTACAATGATGGTGTAAACATTTGGTAGGAGTTAAAAATTGATCAAATCATCTAGGAATACTCACATTCCCATATGCAGAATCATCTGAATAATGAAGTACTATTTAGTTATGATGGTGGTGGTGGTGGTGGTGAAGATGATGATGATGATGATGATGATGATGATGATGATGATGATGATTCTAATAAAACCCAGCCTACAGCTTTTCTTAATCATAGTAGGAGGTGTGAACCTGAAAGGAACATAGTGAGTTTTTCCAGTACTCATAGCATTGCTGCTATATGTTCCATTTCTCTTGGTTCTGTGAAAAAAATACCATAAAATTTGGTTAAAATTAAATGAAGAGTCCTTTACTTTGTTATATGAACATCTCCTATCTCTGTCTTGTCTTAGAACTTATTCTGTTATGATGGCTTTTCCACATACTGGTAATCTGATATTTTGAAGTAGCAATTGATTTGGCAATTTGTAAATTAGGTAGAAAATGCAAGCATATAAATAATGATTTCTCACTTATTTTAATTATGCATAGTCCATTTCTCATGCATACATAAATACAAAGATGTCATATTAATTATATTTTGATAGGCAGTTAAGTTCCAAATATACTGAACAGTAGAATATAGTGGCAAAAGGAGATTTTAAATGTTTCCGATATTTCAAGAAATTGCCCAAATTATAGTCCTCATAGTATGCACCTAGTTGTTTAAATACAATTGGTGTCCCAAGTTAGCTAAGAATTAGGACTCTTTTATATCTTTTATAAAATAAGCATGATCTTGGCAAATTAATCCATTCACTTCCACCATATGAAAAGCAATGTATCCAATAATCCCTTTAAATGACTTACAGAAGAATTTGAAAGCAAAAAAAAAAAAAAAGTCACCATTATATAGAAATGTGAAGAGCATTCAACTCATCAGACTACTTTAATATTACATTGGCTGTGAAAATGTGTTGAAATGCAGAGTTGGGTTATGCATCATAAAACTTGCCTTTGTGAAAATGTACCACCCTCCCACCATAATTAAGCTTTTTAAAAGAACAAAAGAAATCTAACTCTCCTCCATAAAATTAAAATAATATGGTCCAGAGCATAGAAAATAGATAAAAATTGCACGACACATTCGCTTTCAAACAGTTTTCATGGGGAAAATATCAGCATGCAAAGTCTTTTCACCTACCTGAAGTGGCTGGTCTCTAAGAAAAATGCAAACAAGGCTGTCAAAATGTTCACTAGCTGCCGGTTCATTCCTGTTTCTGTGATGCTTGTGGAAAATATCCCCAAAATGATTCCAGAAAGAAGCTAGGACAAAGTATCTATCTATTGTCCAAATTCAAAATCTGGCAGGAATCTAGTTTCCTTGAAAATCAAAAAGAGATTTGGGTTTGTACAGTTTGCTGAGAAAAAACAAAAAGTGCCAGTTCTAGGCATCGTGGTCAGGTCAAAGCGGGGCTCAGGACCATCAGTTAACCCAGGAAAGACAAAGCCTAAGAACTGATGGATCCCCTAGCTGCTTTTCCCGAATAATAAAAATGCTGCTACCTTAATCGCATCACCATGCAAAGGGGACTGGTGACAATGCCATGCTGGAAGTCGGGTTGCTGTGGCTTTTGTTTTAAGTCCTTTCTGTTTAGCAAATCCCTTTTATCTAAAAAAAAAAAAAAAAGAATGTTTTTTTAAAAGAAGTTTTAAACGAGGGACAAGAAAGGACTCAGCGCGCTGGAGTGGGTAGGGAGAAGAGGGCAGAAATGCTGCGATCCAGTGCTGGAACGAGGGCTACAGAAAGAGACGGAGACGTGATCTTACCCAGCCTATAAATTTCAGCACTCGGACAGCTCCTAGCTCTGAAGTGCGCATGTTTCCTTTTTCAGTCGCTTGGGGCGGGGGTCGAGGAGACGCATTCAAGAAGGGACCTGCCTGCCATTCAAAGGCAAAGAGTTGACTGGCCGTTCAGCACAGGGGTGCCGAAGTGGGTGCAATAAAACCAGGGAAGAGCAGAGGTCAGAGTAGATGGAGAGGGTGAAGGAGTCTAGGGTCTGAGCTTCTGGAAATGCAAGTCTGTCAGTGGGTGGGCGGGACGGGAGTTTGAACCGGAAAAGAGAAGAGAATATAAGTCTAGGCGTGGGAAAAGGAAATTGGGGGAAGCAGAGCACAGAATCTGGAGTACTGAAATTATAACAAGGGAGTGAGACCTGGAGGCAAAAGGGGAGTCCTGTGCGGAAGAGGAGGGGACATTTCCGTGGCTTAGAGAAGCCCGTGTGTGGGAAAAGATTCATGAGTATCGATAAATTAATTTAGGAGCCTTTTATGCCTTCTTCACCCCTTGAGTGTTTTCGTTTGATTTTAGCCTCGTGTTCCCAGAGGATCTCTCTGCCTCTCTACTAGGGAAAGCCCCTTCCGCTGAGCTTTCTTCAGTGGCTCAAAATCCCTGGGCATCCTCTTCAAGGCGCAGATTTGTAAAGGAAGAAAAATACAATGGGCCAGAAGGGGGCAGTAGCAATCTTTTCCTGCCCTGGTTAAAGGTTAGAATAGGGCTCTCACTAAAAAATGGAGCAAGAAAGGGTAAGACTGCGGGTTGAGTTTCTTCTGCCCATTCTAGATGTTGATCGCCAGAGAAGATCATGTAATAAATGTGGGTGTTCTTTTCCTAAATTGACTAAAGAGATAGAAAATAGTGAAAGTTTATAAATCCTGTACAAAAGCATGACAGGTAACCTCGCTATTTCTAACTAAATTTGTAAATATTAGTCAGAATAAAAGAAGAAAGGTAAATAGTTCAATGCAAGTAATTAGTAGCTTCTGGTAAAGGGAAATAAAAAATGCATGTTCAACCAAGATTTTTGTTTGTAAAATATACCTTGTTAGTCCCCTTGGCACTCCACTGTAGGTCTTCATTTTAAAGCAAATAATATGATTAACTTTTAGTCCATAAATGATGAATCTGCCCTTGGGTCAGTTTAAATATCATGGCAGAGTAACAAAGAATTCTATGTTTTTAAATAGTAGAAAAATTTTTTTTTCTGAGAAAAAGATTAAGTTCTTTTCACCTTTTAATGTTAATATAAATCACCTGAGAATCTTATCGAAATGCATCTAGTAGGTCTGAGGTGGTACTTGAGAGTCTGCATTTCTAAGAAGTTCATAGCTGAGGTTGATGCTGCTAATCCACTGATCACACTTTGAGTAGCAATAGTCTGTACGCCCTTTTATCGGATTTCTGCCCCACCAAGACGGTGAGAATATAGGAACTCTTTAATGACAAGCAGCAGTGCCCAAGCATTCTGCTTACATACAAAATCAATTCTTTGGATATGTTCTCTTAACTTTCAAAGCCCAGAAAGAGTGATTCAATTTAAAAGGAAGAGAGTGTAGTGTAGTGTAGTGTAAGACATCCCTGGCCTGCAGCTTCGAATCTGTTCACTTCCAGATTCATACACATGGAAACTCTAGACCTGATTTTATCCCTGCAGTCCTGACCCACAAACTAAAATCAATTCCTAGAAATATATTTCTTCAATTGGTGCTATGGAAAATCATACAAGATTTTTTATGCTCAAGATTCTTTCCAAAAGAAAAAAAAATACATATGTAAAAGTAGAAGAAAACGATTTGTCTCAAATTTGTTTGAGGTTGTAATACTGCTTAAATTAATACAGACTTTGCAAATCATTTCTTTCAACAGCAGTCTTGTTGAAAGACTGGCTAGCAGCATGAAATCATAACATTTATTATTTTAGAGTTGGAAGGGGCTTCAGAGAGGATCTAGTCTAGCCTCCTCATTTTACTTCTCAGCTCTCCTCAATTTGGGTTCCAGCTCTGTCAATCCACAGAAATAGCTCTCACTAAGGCTGCCAATGAATTCCTTATAACTAAGGCTTGAGGTTATTTTTTCGTTGTCATCTTACTTGACAGTTCCACAGCACTGAACATCATCGGTCTCTTTTCTGTTTGTCTAAAAGTTTTATTTTTATTTTATTGTGATAAGAACACAACATGAGATATACTCTCTCAATGGATATTTAAGTGTACAATATTGTTAACTCTAGGCAGGATATTGTACAGTGGATCTCTAGAACTTATTCATCTTGCATCACTGAAATTTTATATCCATTGATTAATAATCCCACTTCCCCCTCTCTTCTGTCCCTTGCAGCCACCATTGTGGTCTCCTGAAGCACTTTCTGTCCTTGACCCTGTGACATTGTACTCCTGGATTGCCTCTTCTTCTGTCCCCTTTGTAGGCATATCCTCCTCTAATTTGCTTATAAAAGTTGGATTTCCTAAAGCCTATATTCTAGGCCCTCTCTTCTTCTCACACTACACTCACTTAGACAATATTATGTACATCCATAATTTCCATTATCCTTTTGTGCAGATGACACACAAATACATATTTCTATCCAGGCCTGTACATCCAACTGCTTCCTAAACGATTCCTGTTGGATGTCTCAAATACTTCTCAAACTCCACATGTCAAAATCGGACCTTTTAATACTTCTTCCAAATCCTGTTTTCTGTTGTACTATGCCTGTTTCATTGTTGCCAACCAAAACCCAAGTCATCATCCCTAAGACTCTCTCTCTACCACTCACCATATTCAGTTCTTCACCAAGCCCTATTGATTCTATCTCTGATATTTTCCAAATCTGTCTACTCTCTCCATTTCAACCTCTATAACCCCAGTTGGGGTATCTTTGTCTCTTGCTTGTATTGCATCAATAGTTACCTTACTAGTCTACCTGGACCAAGAGCTGATCATCCTCTACCTCATTCTCTACACTGCAGTCAGAATGATTGTTCAAAAATCCAAATCTAATTCTGTCACACCCCCTGATCAACGCTGTGACTCTCCATTGATCTTTGGGTTGAACAAGAAAACTACTTAACATCACCTAAAAGTTGCACATGGTCTGGCCCATGCCTACATTATCCTTCATCTCGCCCCCTACTTATCTCATTCCTTCCCCTCTAGCCATATTGGTCTATTCTTAATCCCTCATGCTTGCCATATTTCTTAATCCCATAGCATGCCATGCCTCCCGTTTTGTCTTGTTAACGTTAGCTTACTTAAAAAAAAACTCTCTGCTCAAGTGTTATTTCCTCAAGAAGGCCTTCCCTGACCTGCACAACTCTATCAACTCTCCCTATGACACAGTCCCTTAGTACGCAGCAACTGTGATTGAAAGAGCTTGTCGGCATTGCATATATACATGTGTCTGGTTAATTGCTTAGATAATGAGCTTTGTAATGGACAGGGACAGCATCTGTTTTGGTTCACCACCATATCTCCATACATTCAGTGATAATGACAATAATCACAATGGTGTCGATACTGATTAGGATATAGTTTCTAAAGTGCACCCAGAAGTGCTGCTTAAACAAAACAATATGCTTAAGTATGTGTAGTTCTGTCAAAAATTACTTGTTAGGGAAATTAACAATTTAAGAACTATGATTATTTGAAAGGAAATTAAGCTCAGTGGCTCAGGAGTCTATAGCATGAGTTGCAAATACAAGTAGGAGACTATGAAACTGATATCCTTGATTCAGATTCCACCTCAAACACTGATCAATTATGTGACCTTGGGCAAGTCATTTAATCCCACTGAACCTCATTTTTGTAATATATAAAATACAGATGATAATACTGCTACATAAACTACTTCTATATGGAATAATCTTAAAAGTCATGTGAAATCATAGCTGAAGATATGTTTTAGGTTCTTTTTTATTAAAAATGATTGAGGTGACATTGAACAACAAAATCCAGTAAGTTTCAAATGTACAATTCAACAGTATGTCATATATATTGCATTGTGTGTTCAACACCCAGAGTTAGATCTCCTTCTGTCACCACATATTTGACCCCTTGTACCCATATATACCTCCCCCTTCTTCCCCTTCCCTCTGGTAACCACTAATCTACTGTCCATGAGTCTCTATTTGTCATGATTTTTTGTTGCTTTTAGATTTATATCTCACATATGAGTGATATCATGTGGTTCTCAGGTTTTTCTGTCTGATTTATTTCACTTGGCATAATAATCTCAAGATCCATCCATGTTGTTGCAAAGGGCAGCATTTCATCTCTTCTTATGGCTGAGTAATATTCCATTGTCTGTATGTACCACAGCTTCTTTATCCAGTCATCTATTGTACGGCACTCCGGTTTCTTCCATGTCCTGGCCGCTGTGAATGATGCTGCTATGAACATCAGGGCGCACATATCTTGTGTTTTAGGTCCTTAATCTCAGTTCTTAGCATCTGTTGACTGCTGAAATTCATGTTTTGATGTTGTCTTTTGAACAATTGTACTTGCAAGTAAATACAGTCTCAGGAGCTTGGAAAGGTCTTACATGCAATGCACTTGGAATCCTGAAGTGAAATTCACCTGTGCTTCTAATTCACTAAATTACAACTGATTGAGGCATGTGGCACCCTCATTTTGTACTCTTAACAGAAATGAGAAGATTCTGACCCATCCTATAATTTCATAAGGGTCAAAACACAATATTTGGTCAATATGATGCTACATATTTAAAAAATTCTAAATGTAAACAAATAGAGACATTTCTTATGAACATAAGTACCATTCGATCATTGGTATTATTTACTGACACTAATAAACCTCTAACATATACATAATGTTTTACAGTTTTCAAAATACCCACACGAAGTGGTGGGTAGAACAATGATTAATCACCATATTTTTTCCACTGAGGAATCTAAAGTTCATGTAAGTTGATCAATTTTCTTAAGTCCACATGGTTATTAACTGACAAAGTCATACTTTTTATGTGTACTACCTAAGTAAATAGACTTAATTCTCATCATATGTATGATTGGTGTTATTTTTAAGTCACTGAAAACCTACTATATACCCAGAAGTATTTTTTTTAATAACTATGTTTATATTTCCATTGCAGTAAGTACCTCTCTCAATAGCACTTTGGTTTCCGTTATATTGAGATCCACATACACACAAATGATAAATAGAAAGCCCATTAT
>NW_006435837.1:7596281-7608171 GCF_000325575.1 Pteropus alecto
AAGAGTTGGAAGATGTCTAATATATCAACATCCTGTATCAGGTCTCCTTGTGAACTCTTATGGGTCTTCTATCAGAGAGACGGTCCTCCTAAAATATGAGCATTCTTTCCTCTGCTTGAAAAGATAAAGATTAAGAAAGACCTTATTAATTTATGGTAGACACCAACCGAGAAGTAGAAGTTCAAGGTAAATTAGAGAGGACAAGAAGTCATTTTACTAAATCTTTAGTTGCTTTAGGATGCTCTGACAGAGAACAATAAAGCCAAATTCATCTTCAAAAATTCCACCTTGTGAATTTTAGGAGGGAGTCTCCTGCCTCAAACAGACCCTCCTTGCATGGTAGGGCCCAAAGTTAGAATGGATCTCTGGGTGAGAGAGCCCTCTGACATGAGAATGTGTGGTCATCATCAGATTTGTTAAAACATGTGACTTGTGAGATTAATGGTTAGCAATTGCCATTCTTGGAGTGTACATAATATCTCAGGGATCAGGTGGAGAGTCTATCTCTTAAATCCAAAATCTCTAAGCTACCACTGCAGAGTCAATAAATAGCTCTCAGCTTTCATGACCACTCACTGGCCCACATGTCCTTTATCTCTTTGCAATGGTTGTATTGGAAATAAAAGGCACACTATAGAACTCACTGTGTTGGATTAAATAAGTTGCCAGGAGGACAAAAATTTAAAAAGGACGATGAAAAATGAAGCATAGTTCCTGCATGTTGATTTGTGCAGGCGGCTACAAGCACTAGTACTAATGAATTTACAGCTATTTTCAATGGCCAGCATTGTCCACAGAGAAAGATGCCTAAAGAGCTGATGTCACCCTGCATTTATTTCCTTTCATTTTTAGAAATCTAGTTTGCTTCTCTCTTCATCTTGCGGAATGAATAAAGATGCTCAGCATGCAGAGAGGCAACTTCAAGGCTACGAAATCTAAATTGTGAATTCACTGCTCCTCCAGTTCCATGCAGACGATGGAATGTCTGTCCAGAGTATTTCTGGATTCAATTACTTAGAAGTCAGAAAAATCATTTTAGGATTGGAACTCTTCTGTTTATTAGTGTTTAACGTTCATAGACCACATGTGTGTCCATCACTTGAAAAACTTTCTATTTCCAGCAACGATTTATATAAGTGATTGCTTCTTTGTTGGCTAATGTGAGAAATGCAGCATTTCTTTTCATAAACATCAAGTGGGCAAACATTAATTTGGATGGTAAATCAAATGTAATACAACTTGAATGTATTAGAAATTTTCCTCCTTTGCTACAATTCTAAAATTGAAAATAACAAATAACAATAGGATTGATTGTTCTGTATCACTTGTCTTAGAATCTCCTACCTTCGGTTCTGCAACTGATGTGAAAACTGCTTCGACATCATCTTCATTATCATGATACTCTTGCTGAAAATTTATTTTGGAGAATTCTCAGGTTTTGAAGTTTTGTTGATTTAATTAATGTTTAGACCCTCCTTCCTATAAAATATCTCTTCTCGGTTCACATAAGGTTGAAAAGGAGCTGATTTTGAAAGAGTGAACTATTTTAACTTGACCAATAGCAATAATTTTACAGTTGCAAGTAAGCTAACTCTTGGTAGTTAAAGTGGACTTCCATTCATTATATTTACCGATGACATTGTTATTATTGTTCTAAAGCATAGTGTAGATGCCAACAGGATAGTGCATATGTAATCGACAGTTCCGCCAATCGACCAGTTGACAAATATTAATTGGGCATTTACTATATACAAAGTACTGTGTATTTCTCTGAAGATGAGGCAAAGTGATATAAGACATTTCCGTCCTCTGGAGAATTATGATCAATGTATTAAGATAAGAAAAATAAATATTATAGAAGTGGGGCTCCAGGTCAGGATATCATCTGGGGAGATTAGTTTACTGACACCCAAGAGCTCAAAATGTGGCATTCACCTATGTAATCTTTAGAGTCTAAACTCCGGTTCTTGGCAGGTTCACAGTATCTTGTCAGTATCCCAAAGAAGTCATTAATCAGGGATGTGACATATTAACTTTGTAATACTTAGGAGCCTGACATACAAACCAGAACAAACATATAACTATCAGGCTATCAAAGTCACCCGTGTAGGCTGTGCATCGTATAAGTTTCTTAGGTACACACATACTGGAAAGCTTTCATGATAAACATGAAATTAGAATAATAGGATTTTTAAATTGTATTTCCTAAGTTTGCTGGTTTGAGTATGTTATTTTTTAAAAGGTCATTTCTTTTTAGTGAGTGTGCTATTTATTAGTTGTAACTTTAAATGTGTTGACTAACAATTGAGGACACATGAGAGTCCACAGGGACATGAGTACATATAAGGAGCAAACAGCACACACAGCATGTGTTGGCAAAGAGCTGGATGTCCTGTAAAATATGCCAAGCAGACCTGGGAAGTCGCCTCTGTCCTGTCCATGGGGCCGTGTTTAGAGTAGCAGACATCCCAACACCCATGGTCCCATTTGGAAGCTACCTTCACTCAGCATCATCCCTTTCATCCTCTCTTTTTGGGTCCAGGCCTTCATACATCTCTCCCTTTTCATTATAACCTCCTGTGAAGGTAATGATAACGCCTAATTCGACTTTGTGGTGTTCTTTCTCCAGTCTCCAGCATCTAGCACAGTGCTTTTCAGATAGGAATGCTCAATCAATGCTTGTTAAACAATTTTTTAAATAAATAAATTTTAAAATAAAGATCACAATCCTTTCTAAAAATTTTTTAAAATTAATTTTATTGGGTTAACATTGGTTGATGACATTATATAAGTTTCAGGTGCACAGTTTTTAGGTTTTGACTACATGGTCTAAATGTAAAAAAGTGGAGTAGAAACTATCTCAAATAGGCTGATGGAAACGTCTCTAACTTCATGATACCAATTCATGAAGTGGAGTATTTATATCTGTTCTCATTGCTTGGTTCTTGGATTGGAATTTGATTTACCTTTCAGATTTCTCTTTTGTGTGCTCTATTTCTAATCACTTCCACTGCTAATTGACATGTTCGTTGCTTTTTGAAAATGGCGTATGAAATATTACATACTTACAAAAATATATGTGGAATATACATAAAACATACATAATAATAATAAAACAAACTTCTATGAAACCATATATAGCATAAAACATAGGAAATCACCAGCACCTCTGAAGCCCCCTGAAGACTAATCCACTATCTCATCTCTTGGGTTAACTTCTAATCCTGACTATTTTGGTATCATTTTCTTGCTTTGCTTTATTATCCTAATACACACATTTGTTTAGTTTCTCATGTTTTAAACTGTAGATAAATTGAATGAGATTGTTCATGTTCTTCTCTGATTTTCTTTTGTTTGGTCAATATCACATCATTGCACATGGCAAGAATTCTTTCATTTTCACACTATATTGCTTCAATCTATGAGAATTCCACAATTTATTCATCCATTCTACTGCTGATGGGCTTTTGGGTTGTTTTCAGTTTGGGGTTTTTTTTTTGTTATTGTTGTTATGATAAATAATGCTTCATAATATTCTTGTATATTTCTCCAGCTGTACATGTGCATATTTTAGAGGAAGAATTATTGAGTCCTAAGGTATGCACAGCTTCGGTTTTATTAGGTAATGCCAAGTCATTTTCTACAGTGCTGTAATAATTTACACTCTTACCATAGTGTAGAAAACTTCTAATTTTGTCCTATCCTCATTGACACTTGGCGTTGTCAGACTTCTTAGTTTTTGCCAGTCTGGAGAATGTGAAAAAGCATCTCTTTGTTTTATTTGCATTTATCAAATTACTAATGAGCTTCAATACCATTTCAATATGCTTACTGATCATTTGTGTTTTATCTGAGAAATACCTGTTTATTTCTTTGGAAAAGTATTCAGTTAGGTTGTTTGCTTTTCTTTATTTACGTGTAAAAACTATTTTATAGCAATCCTTGGCTAGTTGTGTGTTTTCTAAATATCTTTTCCTTTTCTTGTTCATGTTTTTAATGTAACATTTATTAATTTTTCTCCTTTAGTTTTGAGATTTTTGTCTTGTAATATAAATATTAATATTGAGATTATGAAGATATGCTCCTAGATTACCTTCTATGGTTTTTAAAATGTCATTCATATTTAAATAATACCTAGAGTAAATATTGTCTATTTTAATTACTTATGTCATGTCATATACTTAAGAATTGTTAATTGATGTGTGTAGATCATATATGAAAACAAGAATTAGGTGCTCTCCTTCTAAGGGTTTGAAAATTAAAGTGCCCAATAATATCAATATAGCATATTAGAACATATATTTGCCAAATCACTTCAAAGAGCTAAAATGGCTTCTAATTTAAAAAGACTTGACTGTAGCTCTGGTAATGTATGGCATTTAAGAAACTATTGAAAAGATTTTATGGTTTGAAACAATAATTTGTTCCTGTCTCTCGAGGTCTTGTGGTTTGAGTGGGTTCATCTGGGCATTCTTGTTTGGGATCTCTCAAGCTGTTATATGGATGCTAAGGCTTGGTTCATTTGAAGGCTTAATCGTTTCCGACTTCCAAGATGACTTGCTTACATGATTGGTATTTGATATTGGTTGTGGATACTGGATGGGAACTTAGCTGGGGTAGTCAACCACATAGCCTTTCCCTGGGGCTTGGACTTCTTACACCATGGTGCCTGGGTTCTGAGAAGGTATATCCCAACAGCGAGCATTACAAGAGAACAAGGAAGATGTTGCTACAGGGATTCTTATGTCATAGGGATGCTGCATTTTACTGGTTACACATGGGCAGCTCAGTTTCAATATGGAAGGGGACTTCTCTAAGGTGCGAATACTAGAAAGTATGGTTCATTGGACAGTCGTTTTTGAAGATTAACTATAACAGCCATGTCAAAGGATTTCCAGTATTAATATCCATAGGGAGTGTTGTGTCATCTTCTAATTCAAGCAATAAAGAAGATTAGATAGACTGAAAAACCTCTCAGTGCAAAACACCTAAAACTTGTAATTTAAAATGTTTTTAAAAGCAAAGTTGAACTGATCATGAGCTAAGAGAAATTCTCAGAGATCCAAAACAAGAGAATGTGAATCCAGAGTAAAATTCAAATGCTGAAATCAAGCAATGCCGTAGCCTATATTTAGATCCCCATGACTGATGACTTTAGTTTTAATGGCATCTCAGTTGGGGTAGGGCAAGGAGAATGACAGAGAAATCTTAGAACCCAGGCAGGGGGATGATCTATTTGGAGACCTTCTGTATAAGCCATGCAAAAGAAGAGAGAGCACAGAAGCATTTGCATATTCAAAACTTTACTCTAAATGGAATGAAAACATATCAGAATTTGAAACTATAGGAAAACGCCATGTGGACTTGCGTTCTTGACTCTGGATCTCAAACATCGCAAACTAAGCATTTATTTGGACTTGTTCTAACTTGATAACTTCTGTATCTCTGATGGGAGCAACTAGTCTACTTGGAGGAAACATTTCAACATACGCCTCACAGTTTTCCTTCCGCTAAAGCTATAATGGATATGATTCGCAAACACAAATCATAGAACATATGACAAAACAAGGGTCCCACAAGTAAGAGCCTGGAGAAGCAATGAGTAAAATAAGATACTCAAATACTTCAGAGATTAGAATGATCAGAATTAGAATAATTGTATTAATTGTGTTTAACAATTATAGAAGCAAAGAATGGGTAAGAAATAAATGACTCAAAAGAACCAAACAGAATATCTAGAAATGAAAAGCATAATAATTTTTATTTACAAGTCATTAATGATTTAATATTATAATAGACATAACTTTTTAGATAATTGTTAAACTGGAAGATAAACCAAAAGTATTATCTAGAAAAGAACACAAAGAGATAAAGAATTTGAAAACATGAAAGAGAAGTTAAGAAACACAGAAGTTGGAGAGACCCATCTAACACATGTCAAGTAGATAATTCAAAGAAACCATAGATTTCAGGAGCAGTGATTTTTGAAGAGGCAATGGAGAAAATTTTTTAGAATTGATGAAAATCTTGAATCATCAGAATCAGAAATTCAAGCAGAATAAATAAAAAGATTACCCCCATTTAAATAAATTGTACCCAAAGTGAAACTAAAAAACTAAAGAGAAGGAAAAGAACTTGCAATCAGTCAGGAATTGATTTTTTAAAAATTACCAAATGACAACAATTAATGGACAACCGAATTCTCGGCTGTAATAAAAGAACAAGAAGACAATGAAATATATTACTATTTGATATACTGACAGAATATAACTGTCAACCTAAAGTTATATATCTCCAAAGTTCCTTAAAAAATAAGAGTAAAATGAATATATTTCCAGGAAAACAAAACTAAGTGTTTACTAACAATGGAACATCAAGAAAGGAATAAAAGAAAAATAAAACTCAGAGTGAAAGCTATTTCAGGAAAAAGGAAAATGACTCTAGAAGGAAAGATGCAAGAAAAAGTAGTGAATATAGAAATTGTTATACAAACAGGTAAATATGAATAAATAATAACAGTATATATTCAGACAAAAATAGGTTGAAGGCAAGAAAAAAATTTCTTACTAGAGAGAACGAGGAATAGTATCCAGATCAATTTAATTAGAGCTATACTGATATCCACAGAAAGAAAAATCAAGGAAGATGGATGAAGAGGAGCAGAGAGAATAGAGGCAGTAGAAGGCCAGAGGGCCTTCCCGAGAAGTTTTTTAAATGCTTAAAAAAAGAGTTAAAAAAGAGGAAAATTAAAAACTCTGTGCCCCTCACTCCATTGCTCCCATTTGTTCTTGCTCTCTCAACTCCCGCCTCTTCTCGGAGACCAACATGCTGGAATTAGTTCACTTGATGTGAGAATGTTAAAGGAGAATTGAATTGTTGCTTTCAAGAATATAAAGTTTGTTTTCTAAAATATGCCAAACCAGCATATCTTCATCTCTTTTCAGGGCAACCATATAGGCACAATGAATCGACAATACATAAATGATGGGAATGCCTGCTAAATGGTTAACTGTTGGACCAGGCAAGGAAGTACTGGATGGAATCTCTATCACTCAGGCTTTTTAAAAAAAATGTGTGAGTCTGTCATAAACTCACTTGCTCCCCTCCAGGCTTAATATCATGTCTATGGCACATGATATTAATTGAGAATTTAGAAGATGTATTTCCAAGTTCTAGCTCTGCAGACAGACAGATTTTTAACACTCTGAGCTCCAGTTTCCCCTTCAGTAAAATGAGAGATAATACCACATTCCTTGTCTGTCAGCCCGGGTCGTAGCAAAGATGCAATGACATGGGTTATAGGGTGATCTAAACTTTCAGGACTCCAATAAATGTAAGTTATTGTTATTCTTGAATAAATGCTTCCATTATCACAATCATATGAGGCTATTTATGTAATAGCCTCCTTAATTATTTCCTTATTTCTAAAAAGAGGATTATAATTTAACATTTCATATTTAGCAAAGTAGAAAAACTGATTTACTTTTGCACTATAATTTAGTCTTATCTAATTTAGTATTTTTTGCTGATGATTAATTGTATATGCAAAATATATGTGAATGAAGAAAACAAGACCATATTATTTTTCAGATAGGCAATTATTATATGAGCTTCTGGAAAGAAAACTTAATTCAACTTTTAAGTTACTAACTTTAATAGTAAAAAGTATGTTTAACATAGATAAATTGCTAAATATGAATTGGGGGAGAATTCAGTTGATACAAGAGAAAGGTCTTCCTGTCAGAGAAAAGTTTTAAATGGAGCTGGAGGTCATTTAATGTAACCATAAGGCTGACTCTGGAAAATATTGAGTTGTGTTTTCTTTTTGACCAGGACACCAAGAAATGTAATCAGCTAAAAAGGATGAAACTATTGAGTATCCAGTCATCTTTCTCCTTTTAAGGACAAGTCTTTTATTATGGCTTGCTATGCCTTGAAGATAAGACCAAATTATACTGCAAAAGTAAATCAGTTTTGAAGTAAATATATTAGACAAATGTAGTTGAATAGGCTACCATCATATAATTAGGAAATAAGCTTTTCTATTTATTTATAGGGTACCATAAAGGAAGGGTAAATGTAATTCTCAATGTCATGTATACAAAGTCACAGAGATAAAGATAAGAATGAAAACGAAATATGAATAATGGACGATGAATCATTTTCTTGGGTTTCTACAAGCCACTTAAAAATTAAAATGAAATGATGCCATGATTAATCTTTTGTTACATAGGACATTGAAAACAGTTTTACTGTGGACCTCAGACCCCTTGATTCCATTGTGTTCAATAGACCCATTATCCCTAGGGATTTGTCCTTTCACCATGGTGTCATAGCTCCTTCCACCAGGATTACATACCCCTTCTAATTCCCAGTTCTGTCTGGCAGCCCTAGGAACAGTTCTGTTCCTAGGAGCTTCTTATCAAGAATCTATAGAGCCCTTGGGCAGGCAATTTTCCCCGAATGTCCCTCTAGACTCCCTCTCCACACTTATCCTGCTCTCTGCCTCTGGAGGCTGATGGCAGCAGACCGGACAAATTAGGCTTTATTGACATCTGGCTCCCAGTTGATTTCAGCCAATAGGAAGCACCAGCAGGAGATCAGAGTTGGGAAGGAAAGAGAAGTTCAAGTATTTATTCTGTCAACTCCCTACCAGCTAAGCAGAAATTTGGTCGTGGCTTTGTTCTTCTGTTGAAAGCCAAATGCAAAGAGACAAAAAATAGATTGGTGGTTTTCAGTAACTTGAGGGAGATGAAAATGGGGAGTAATTGCTAATGGATATGGGGTTTTGGTGGGTAATAAAAATGTTCTCGAATTATTACTATTATTATTATTATCATCATTATTATTATTAATTATGGTGACATTGGTTAACAAAATCCAGTAAGTTTCAAGTGTACAATTTATCAGTAAGACATCTATATATTACATTGTGTAATGTTCTTGAATTAGTGGTGATGGTTGCCGAACTTAGCAAATATACTAAGACCATTTAATCATGCATATTAAAATGGCGAGTTTTATGATATGTGAATAATATCTCAATTAAAAACGGATAGGAAATACACAATGAAATATCACCAGCCATAAAAAAGAATGAAATCTTACCTTTGTGACAATGTGGATGGACTGTGAGAGTATTATGTTAAGTGAAATAAGTCAGATAGAGAAGGACAAATACCATACGATCTCACTTGCATGTGGAATTAAAAAAAGAAAACCCAAGCTCATGGATACAGAGAACAGATTGGTGGTTGCCAGAGGCCAGGGGGTAGAGGGTGGATGAAATGAGTGAAGGGAGTCAAAAGGTACAAACTTCCAGATATAAAATAAATAAGTCCTTGGGATGTAATGTACAGCATGGTGACTATAGTCAATAATAATGGATATTTGAAAGTTGCTAACAGAGTAGACCCTAAAAATTCTCATCACAAGAAAAAAAATGGTAACTGTGTGGTGATGGATGTTAACTAGACTTGTGTTGATCATTTTGCAGTATGTGAAAGTACTGAATCATTATATTGTACATCTAAAACTAATATAATGGTATATGTCAATTACACATCAATAAAAAATGGATAGAAAGGTTCCAAATAGACTTTTGTAGCACAAACCAAAGAAAGTGTGGCTAAATAAAAAAGAAACACTGAAAAGTGAAATTATAAAAATGCAAACCAAGAAAAATGCATCATTTATATCGATTAAAATAAAGAAAGGAGAGAGGGAGGGAGGAAAGAAGGAAAGAAAAAAGAAAAAATCCACAGTTCCTGGAACACGGCTCTCCCTAATAGCTACCGCTCTTTCCAGTTTCAAATAGTGATTCCACTCTCATGCCTTCAGGCCTTGGATGGTAACAGCTTCCTGCTGTTGGCTCCTGGGTGTTCCACCATCCCTAGTTGGCTTCCTTTAATCCTGACCACAGACCTTCATAAATAATCCTTTTAGTAAACCCTCCTCAGGTAATCCATTGGAGCACACCCTCTGTTTCCAGCCAGAACCCTGTCCCTTACGAGCCACCACTGCCCGTGAGATCATGTCTAAGCTCTTCTCTCTGACCTTTAACTCTCTTTTCTTTTCGCCTCACTGTTTTGCAAGCTGTGGTTCAGCATTACTGTCTCTTCTTCCATATCATCTCTAGCGTATGTTTTATATGCTCTGACAATTTTGACTTTGCACTTTGTTTTAAATTCACATAATTATTTAGTTAAGTAACACATGTTTTACCTAAAGATGACACAGAAACCCATTCTTCATACTTTTTTTTCATGGCTTTTAGTCCTGAAAGAGGCACTAGTTAAGGCACTGGGTTTGAATTTTAATTTATTATTTCCTGCTTTGCTTTTCCTCCTTTCTAGCTTTTTTTTTTTTCAATCTTAATCCATGCTTTCATCCCAATTGTTTTCCTGGATCCAATTCTTAAGTCCCAAGTCCCCCTTTATAAAGCTACTAAATTACATTATTGATGACAAATCAAAGGAGTCTGAGTTTATGAGTCAGAAAGTCCTTTGCTCTCTCAATATAACAAAGTCTGAATTTTCCACCCTTCAGGGCACAGTACAGAGCTCATCTTAAATTTTTTTTTTTTTTTTTTTGGCTGATCAAAGAAAGGAGGTCAGTTTACTTGGAAAATGCTATCATGTTTACTTAAACCAAACACCATTGTTAGTTCTTTTACTGTATTGAAAAAATTAAAGTGAAAGATGTTCAAGGGTCACATAGTCCGTTGTCACGAGGCTGTTGGATCAGGAAGGATAAATAAAGATGAGACTAGAATGGAATATTTAGAACCAGGTTCCACTTTGGCTTTATACTTCAATCTATCACAGTTCCTTTTGTACCCCTAGGGACCAGCTTCAGTTCTTCAAAATATGGCCAGAACACATTCCACAGATGATAATAGCAAGAGGGAGGTCTTCTTTGCCCACAGTAGAAGGGTCTAATTTTATTTTCCCGATAATTAGTTTAAGTGGTACCACTCTTTAGAGAGGAATGAAATAAGTGAGGGGTGACTCAGGCCCAGGGAGTCCAGGGAGGGGGTGGCCCAGGTCAGGCATTCTGAGGTCGCCCCTATTGTGGAGGGCATGACGTTTGCTTACGTGTCATCTCTGCAGCATGCTGTTGTAGAATGAGCACTAAACTCTGAAGTTGGCTCTGTATTTGAACCCCAGTTTTGTCATTTACTAAGACCAGGAAATCCTGGACTGAACCAGTGATGGAACCAGGTTTCTAGAGGGATTCTAGCTTTGATGGCCTTGTAAGCATTTACTCATTTGGATATTATATTGAGTGCCTACTATGTTCCAGGCCCTATTCTGAGCATGGAAGATATTAACAATGTAAGTAATGCGAAGTCCCTAACCTCAGAATTTACCATGACTTTGCAGGCTAGCCTTCTCTCCAGCCGTCAATTGACCCTAAAAGGGCTAGATGGCACATTGCCCGTCCTGTATCCATAGGCAATCATGCAAAATGCACTAATTAAATGTCTCCATAATGACTGTGTGCTTCAGGAATGGCCTGGTGCCAATGCCTTGAAAAGACTGTGCTCCAAATGCCACTCTTGTCCTGAAGCTAATGGATAAAGTGACCACAGCATATGCCTAGAATTGATTGTTTTCTTTAGATTTAATCAAGCACTCCTTTCTTCCTCTCCTGAAAATGTTAATGTTTTCTCTCTACTACAGCCACTATACCTTAACATGAAAAGAATTACATTTTCCCCTCTGATTTTAATTATCCCCTGACAGCTTTGGGAAATGGCATGGGTAACACAAATCAGAAATGCCAGTTGGCTTTGGAATGCGTCCTGCGTGCTTTTGAGACAGATTTTATGAGTTATGTTTTGAACAAATGTTAACGTTAATTTGTGTTTCCTTAACAGACACCAACA
>NW_006435837.1:7608184-7631486 GCF_000325575.1 Pteropus alecto
AGAGGTCCTTCACGAATCTGGTAGTGTGATGGGAGGACTTGCAAGGATTAACGAAACCATGAAGGTAATTAATTGGCCAGCAGGAAAGGCGGGGGAGGTCATGAGATATTTTTTTAAAATTAAAAGTATTAGGGTAACATTGTTTAATAACATTATATACATTTCAACTTTATAATACATCTGTATACTCTATTGTGTGCTCATCACCCACAATCCAGTCTCTTTTTGTCACCTTTTATCTGACCTCTTTACCCTCTTTATCTTTCCCCCACCCCCTTCCCTCTTGGTAACCACTTGGAATGTTTCTTAAAAATGTCTTTCCAGGTGATATATGCTAAGCTGTCCATCAGACATTTCCTTAACTGAGGTCCCATTTATATCAATGTTTCTCTATTTTGGGGAAAGGATTAGTTTTTTTAAAGAAAATTTTAAGTCTAAAAGTTTCTAAGCGCTAACTCTCAATTTCTGTACTTTTTCTTTTTTGATCATTCAGTAATGAACAACTAGCACTAGTGGCCCTCGAACCACACATTAGAGCCTTGGTTCATATAAGTAAAAGTCATCACCTTTTAAGGGACAGATATTATGCCAAATATTTTTATAGGTATCATACTTTAGTCTTCACAACAATCCTGTGAGGCATCTCTTCCTTCCCGTTTTACAGATGAAAACAAAAATGAGGTTTAAAGAGTTTAGGTAATATGGTGAAAGTCACAAAATAAATCAGTGGTGGAAAATATTTCTTCCTGACACAAACCTATCCACCGCCATCTTTCCTTAAGGATCAGCAAGTATCAGGATTGGATAGTTTGTGATGTGCAGGGTTATTGATGGAAGAATGACATCAGGCAGAATCATATCTGATAGTCCAAGGTCATTAATTAATGCTGGAAGCAAAAGACCAGGAGGACCAGGTCAGGCATGAGTCAAGTACTAGGTAACTGAAGATAAGAATGGTTGAAACTGTGTTGGCTGCTGGACTATGGAGTGTTCCTCATACGCAACAATCCCAATAAAAAATGAAATAAAGGATTTTGCTTTTGTTAAGCATCCTTTTTTCCTAAAGCAACCAGAGGTATTCTTATTAATAGCTGTCACCTGGGTCTTCCATCACCTTCCAATGTACTGTCTGAGTCTCACTGTAATTCAGTGGTCCGATCCTTTTAAGATGATAGGGTCATCAATATCCATAAAGCTTTACTGTACATGGTAAAGAGAGGGACACATGCTATGGCCCTGTTCGAAGCTCATTTGGAGGGTGTTTATCCTCAGAGACCAAGTGATACACCATCCAAGGTCATCAAATTCAAGGATTTGTCTCCTCTTTATCAGAACATCCTCTTCACAGGGAAGCATACCCTGTGAAGCCAACAAAATTGGGATAATTAAAATCAGAGAGAGAACTGTAATTCTTTTTATATTTAGGTATAGTGGCTGTAGTAGAGAGCATTAACATTTTCAGGGGAGAAGGGGAGGAGTGCTAGGTCGCCCCTCCTTCCCTGGTACGTGGGCATAGGGCGACTACTCAGCTATTTGCAGGGAGAGAAGAGGACTTCACTAGGGAATTAGCTCCTAGGGACACCCACTGGAGACTAAGTGTGGTATCTTTAGGGTTGGATCACTCTCTTCGGAGCAGGGGACATTAAATCTAATATTAGAAATTCACGTGGAAGCTAAAGTAGGAGAAAGAAATACAAGGTGCAAAATGATATAGGCGAAACTGAAAACAAGTGCATTGTCAGCGCCGAGCTGATCGAGAAGGGCAGGTTTCGGTGGTGAGACACCCAGTTGGAAGAATGCACAAGAGGCTGGCATGAGAATGAAAGGCAGACACCAACTTTATTGTGGGGAGTGCGCTTCCGTTGGAGGATGTGCAGTCTATTGTGGGGAGCAGGCTTCTGCTTCTGCTCTTCTTCTGCTCCCCTTCTGCTCCCCAGGGGACCACATGGCTCCATACATATCAGGGTTCAATAGTGGCGTTCAGCCACACATGTGTGATTCCATAAGCTGAATTATGTTTACATATTTCAGGCACAGGCACCCTACTGCACTAATGTAACATTCTAAATCCGGGGTCCTATTCCTAGCCGTGAGCCTGGATTACAGTCAGACCTGGGACCAGCCAGGCCTGGGACCCACATGCATTGTTAAAGCAGGGATGCTAGGTGAAAGGAGGGAGCCAAGCAGAGTATGAGCGGGGGAGGTAGGAGGTCAAATGTGGCAGATAGGCCAATGGATGTCTAAGCACAAGATCAAGTAAGTATTTCATCTAATTTCAAATTAGAGAAAATACAGAAAAGCACTCACAGATACACATGCACTATAAGAAATTTGTCACCCATATTCTCATAACCCAGAGATGATCATTTCAGTATGTTTTCTTTACCTTATTTAACTTTGAGAGTAAGCAAAGCCCAACCAAGCTGGTTCTCTGACTGTAGTCTGAATAGTGTATGTGTTGGAGGGAGTCTAAAAACAGGGGCAGCTAATCCCAGCCTGAAAAACAGTGATAATGTTGCACATGGCCAAGGCATCATGGGATTTCTGACCTAGAGAGAACTCAAAGGTCATCCAATTGGTGATCTTAAAAGTCCATTCTTCAGAGTTATATAGGTTTGACATGGATACCTCGGGCTGTCTGGGGGCAGAGAGGGTTGAGTGTATAGCAAAGTGGTTAAGGTTATAGGTCTCCCACCTGGGCTTCAGCCCAGTGGCTCTGCCTTATCTCATGTATGTGTGTGTGTGTGTGTATGTACGTACGTACACACACACACACACACACACACACACACACACACACACATTCCTTTCTGGATAAGATTCCATTTGAAGAAAGGATTCTGCTGTTTTTAAAAGAGGAAAATAAAAACTATTGTAAGTCATTGTTCTAATACCGATGAAGGAAACGGAAGTCCCAAGAGATGAAAGCACATTTAGAATAGCCCATGGCCAAGTGTGCTTGCCAGCAGGAGCACCCTTGGTCTCCAGCTCTTCTCTGACATTCCACTTCAGATCAGCTATATCTTTTCTGTAGTCTTCTTTGTAATAGGCGTCCTCTCACTCAGGAAGCATCCGATCTTTTCTCAGGACTCTACAGCAATAGGGGAGTGTATCGTCCCTGCTTCTTCAGGTCTGCGACGTCGCCCTGGGTGCAGGAGTTTGAGTGCTAAAGCCAAGAAAGGCCCAGACAAACCAGAACAGTCAGTCACCCTGTCAGGAAGTGCCGAATTCCCAGATCTTTCCTTACCAACCACTCTGTTTTTGTCATTAGAAGCCCGAGTGAGTTTCTGTCTCTCTCTAGATTCTCACAGAATCTAGAGATTCTTCGAGCAGGCTTCCTCACGTCTGCTTCCTGACCCATGGTTTCTAATTTATACCTGTGCATAGATGCATTCTGTCTGCTTGCTTCTCTCTGTCACTAATGACAACATCTATCCAGCCTTGATTTGTTTTTTGTTTTTTTGTTTTTTTGTTTTTTTTTTACTTTCTGGGATCTGATTGTATGTAGTCATTGAAGAGGATGTCATTGAGTGTCACTTGTTGTCCATGTGAATTGCAGTAACTGCTGGCTACTTTCCTAATCAGTCCTGCCAAACTTCTGGTACATTCTAGAAGCTCCTAGACCCAAATTCAGACTTTCGTGGAGCTTCTTTCCATCTATGTTTCTCTTCACTGCTGACAGTTTTGGAAAACATTGTATCTTGGCTGGCGGAGGGCAGCTATATATTTTATCCCCTTCTGCAGTCTGTGAACTGAGTTCCCAGACCTATCAGATTAGCAGGGGATAATTTTTATAAACTCCATTTATCAAACATCTAGAAAGAGTCTCTTTGGACCACAGCTGATCAGTATATCTGAATTCTTACCACTTAGTTTTACCTTAAGAAGACTTGCTACATATCATCCAAGGAGGGTTTTGTTAAGTAACTCAAGCATGGAATTTTAGTGTCTGATTTGACGAGCACTCTGCCCGAATTCTCCTGTTACTTCACTCCGCATCTGGCCTGCGGGGAGAGCCCTGTGGCCTCAGCTCTGCTCACCTGCCCACTCAAATCTATTCTAGGCTTGCTTTGTGGATTCTGATCTGAACTATTTTTCAGAGTCCCAGACATGTTCTTTTTTAAAAACAAAAAAAAATGGTTTGGCTCAGTTCTGTGTTTCTCCTGTTCTCTCCAGCTGCAGTGATGGCACTCAGACCTAAGTGCTCAAGGATTGCCATTAGAGACATGAAATGGCATCGAAATTCATGCCATAGAGCGTTCGAGTTCAGCTAGCATGTGAAAGATCATGGCGCTTTTCTTTCCATTCAGTAAACACTGAGTTATATTTTTGCCACTTTTGGTTTTTGTTTCTCTGGAGGGGGAAATCACTTTACTTCCTTCTAAGGTTATAAATAAGGAGACAGACATAAATTATGTTGTAAACATGCTATGGGGAAGAAAATTTCTTGATTAACATATTTCCTGTAGAAGCTACATCAGTGAAAGAAAGACTGGAGGGGGAAGTGCCCTGCTAGATTTGAAATAAAATTTAGGATTGTCGCTCATAACGTATTACCTTGGGACTCATTTTTTTCTACAGATGAGCAAAATGAGACTCCAAGAGATCTAACTGATGGTTCTCCACTCTGGCTGCACATTAAATCTATCTGGAAGCTTTAGAAACTAGGGGTGCCTGGGCCCCACTTCCAGAGCCAATCTGATTGGTCAGGGATGGAACCGGACATCAGTGGTTTTTAAAAAGGCACCCCCAGGTGGTTCTCATACACAGCCAAAGTCCAGAATCCCCATTTTAAAGCTCAGTGACAGGGAGGGGAGTAGAACAATGCCGTGTGAGTCCCAGATCAGAGATGTGTCCCCATGCTGCCACCTTGCAGAACGCCGGCTGTGGGCATTGCAGAAAGCACTGAAAGGACATGAGCCACGGCCACACTGGAAGGGAAAGCGTTGCAGCCGGGGACTGTTTGAGTAAGAGCGGGGCATGCTAGCCCCATGCAAGTCAAGTACAAGCATTTCCCAGGATATAGAGGACACACAAGGACATGCCGATTTACTGCATGACTCAGCTTGGACTTCAGTTGAGTTTCAGTCCGATTGTGGTACCCTCTGGAAAGAGACGCTAATTGTTCAACAAAGAGAGTGATGATGGAGCCCCTTTAGGAGTCAGGGACTGGGAATCCTCTCTGCCTTCCAAGGGGATTCAAGGAATCAGAACATTTCTGCCAACTCCCAAGTCAGCACGTCCTTCAGTAAGCCGCTCTTTTGCCAGACGGAATCTGCCCAATTGCACAGTGTGCTCTAGAGCCTAATGTGGTGCTCGACGTAGTCACTCCTCGTTCATTGTTGGCCGGTTCCATATTTGCAAACTCATCTCACTCAAATTTATTTGTAACCCCAAAATCTACAGTTGCAGTACTTTCAAGACCATTTGTGCACATGTGTGGAGCAACAAAAAAATTTAACCTCCCACAGCATGTGTGTGCTTCCAGCTGAGGTTGAACAAGACAGAGTTCCCCTGGCTTGCTGTAACTCTCACGCTGAAATAAGTCTCCTTTTCCCAATTTAGTGCCACGTTTTAAAAATTTTTTTGTGCTTTCTTTTGGTGATTTCGTTGTTTAAAATGGCTCTCAAGTATAATGCTGAGGTACTCTCTAGTGTTGCCACACACAAGAAGGCTGCAATGCGCTTTATGGAGAAAAAAATACATGTGTTATGTAGGCTTTATTCAGGCATGAGTTATAATGACATTGGCCATGAGGTCAATGTTAATGAAGCAACAGTATGTTTTAAATAAGGTGTCATAAACAGAAGCATCCATAAAACAAGGTAATGTATTGATGAAAATGTTACCAGAGGCTCTCAGGACCCTAAAGCTGCATTCCCCCAGGACCAGCGTTTGGATATCGGCTAAGTCAGGGTTCACGGTGGCTTTATAGACACAACTACTGCAAATAATGAGGACTGACTGTATATGGTGTGTGCTCAATACATACTTGTTAGGCAAATGAGAAACTGAATAAAAATCTCACGTTTGTATATCTTTATATCTATAAATATTTTTATGTATATTTGTATTGGATTCAGTGTTGGCGCTAGAGCCTCAAAGACACCAAAAATTGCTATAACCTTTATGGAGTGCTGACTGTGAATCAGGCTATGTATGTATGTACGTATGTATATGATATATATATAATATATATGACATATATATATATATATATATTTAATCCTCACAACAGTCCTAGGAGGCAAAAAGATCTTTTTAATTCTACAGAGAGGGTAACTGAGGCCCAAATCAATGAAGGAACTTGCTCAAAGTCCCTCAACTAGAAAGAAGTGAATACATATTTGAACCCAGGTAGCTTGACCACTGTTACGGGCTGAATTGCGCACCCCCCCAAATTCATATGTTGAAGTCCTACTGCACCCCTGTACCTGAAAATGTGGCTGTATTCAGAGATAGGGTCTTTAAAGAGGTAATTGGGTTAAATGAGGTCACTGAGACTTGCTACAGTGTGATATGACTCGTGTCCTTATAAGAGGAGATTAGGATACTGACATGCACAGAGGAAAGACCATATGAAGACACCAGGAGAAGATGACCATCTACAAGCCAAGGAGAGCGGCCCTCAGAACAAATCAACCCTGCCAACACCTTGATCTCAGACTCATAGCATTCAGAACTGTGAGGAAGGAAATTTCTGTTCTTTAAGCCACTTAGGCTGTGGTACTTCGTTGTGGAAGCCGTGGCAAGCTAACGCAAATACAATCTCAACACTTGGCTGATAAATACATCATGGCCCCAGACTCCAAAGTGCTCCGAGTCTAGCCACTTGTCACAATCCTCCAGAGACACTTTTCTCCAGGGAGGGAGCAGTATAGTTGTGAATGAGACTATGCCTAAATCAGGAATTCTGGAACTGCCTGCAAGTATGGAGCAAGGGAGGAAAAGTGCTGGATATTGGGCCAAGGCCAAGCAGAGCATAAAGGTGGCCAAGCCAGAACAAAGCACCAGGAGGGGTGCCAAGTCACAGGACTGCAAGCAAAACATGGAGGAGTCGTGCTGGATGAGAAACAAGCCAAGTGATCCAGTCAAGAAGAAAGGCCAGGTCACAGAGGCAAAGGATACAAAGCAAAGCCCAAAGGCCTAAGGCAACAGGAAAGGATCATGAGGACTGCTTTCTGGGTCCAGAGCCCACCTGAGACCCGCCTGGCAGTAACATCCAGTTTTAGAAAGCTTAAACTGACTTCCCTTTCATGCTCCTTTATCTGGGTAAAAACCACCACATTCAAATTAAATTCTGACATCCCCACCCAAATACGGTTGAGTGGTAGACTGATCATAACTGTGTCATGTTGGGTTCCCCAGGAGCAGATGCTGAGAGGAAGATTCTGGAACATAGTAGTTTTTAATTTTAATAGCAGGAAGGATAAATCTCTCCTTATTTTCTATCTTTTCAAAAATACTTTGGGCCATTTTACATATTTTGTTTTCTTATATACCTTTTTAAATCATTATTTTCAATTTAAAAAGAAAGCCTGTTGTGTTTCTGATTGAAATTGCATGAAATTTATATAGTTATTTGAAAAAATATTAACATTTTTACTAGATTAAGACTTTTAATCCAGGAGCATGGTATATCTCTACATTTATTCAGTTCTTATTTCATGCCCCTCAAAATTTACAGCTCTCTCAAATAAATCTGACACTTTCTTTGTTAATTTTTTTCCTATGTGTGTTATAGTTTTGGTCTCTATTGTTAATGGGAAGTGTGTGTGTGCCTTTCCCCCCTTTTTTATTTCTATGTGTTTTCTACTAGTAAATGAATTGATTTTTAAAGTATTTCTTCTGATAACCAGCACCTTACTGAATTATTTTACTGGTCATCCAATAATTTACTTTTAATTGTGCCTGTTAGCTTTTCTAGGAAACCATTATATCCTTTGCAAATCAGTTCCAATACTTCCAATACTTCTTTACTTTTTAAGGCTTATTGCATTAGCTAGCACTCTGAAAAAACGAAAATAGCATCTGTTCATTGAGAGAGTGTAAGCTGTTGGCTAGTGTTCCCTCTGTGTTGTGATTGTGACGGCAGGTACTTTACATGTAATCCCTCCCACTGTTCATCCTATTCAGAGCCCCTCTCTGAGCTGAGCCAAGTACAATCAGAGGGTTTTTAGAAGAGATGTTTTAGCAGAGTCGCTCTGCCTATGAGGTTGGTGGGGACAGGGGAAGGGAGCAGGCAAGCAGGGCTGGGCACCTCGTACTTCTCAGGGCTCAATTGTCTGTCCCACAGAATTTTTAGTCATTGTAGCAAGCAATATTTTTTGAAAACAAAATTTGAAATTTTTTACTTTTTAGCTCTGGTGAGAATGCCCCCTCATTCAACAGAGTGGAGCGAAATGCTCCGCACAACATAGTCTGTGCCTGATGGGAAGCTGGAGTCTCAGTCTGCCACTCCCTCACTGTGTCTAGGGACTGTCCTGTAGGCTTGTGGCTCTGCTGTTGTTTGCTAAGTTCAGGGCCACATCTCACACGCTTCTCTGTCCTCAATGACAGAACTCACCTCACATAACCAGGCCTCCGTGTATCCGCACACTAAGGGTTATAAATGAATGCGCAGAGCTTGTTTGCCTCCCCTTACTCCTCTTATGAGAGATTCCTTTTTATCCTTTCGAAGTAAGTAGCTGGGGGTAATTTGCTCCCTCTTTCTTAGCCTTTTTTTGTTTTGAAGTCACCAGGCAAGCTCAGAGAAGCTAAGATCAAGTCACCCTGGTTATCAGATGAGTTTTCTCTTCTACCTTGGACTCACATCATCCCCTTTACATCATCTTTGCTAGTGGTACAGGTATTTATTTGAGTGCCTTGGGCTCTAAGCTCTGTATAGGAAGTAGCTGTACTTTATTTTTCCTCTTCTGTGTTCCAAAACACCTGTAATAATTACCAGCCTAAAATTAACCCAGTCTATCAGATACCCAGTGTTTGGTCGCCCTTCAAAGCTTTTTATTTTTTTCCTGGCTGGTCCTGGCTAGAATGACATAGCACTAGACTAAATTTTACATATGTACAATGAGGAGATTTTGCCTCATTTTTTCTAGGACTTTGATGCTCCGGTATTTTGAACCAGCCTGTCTGTGACAGCTCAAGTTGCCTAGTAACCAGCCAAAGACCAGCACCAGAGTGGAACCTAGAGAAGCCACGTTCCCTAATAAAAAGAGAAGCAGCCGGGAACTAGCAGGTCTGGGGTCACAGTTGGGCTGGATCCTCACTCCTTTGAGGATGTGACTGACACGTCTTTTGTTAAGCCGCTCAGATCCTTCATCTATAAAATGGGCCTGACATTTGACAGTGAGTCCCTCTGGCAAATACTATGAGGATTAATAAAGAATCCAGAAAACAGTTTGCATCCTTCAGAATAAATGCACTAGGGAGATATACTAGATTTATTATAATTTGGCGTTAGCACAAAGATAATGTTGGAAAGTGGGATTAGCTAAATTGCAAATTTCCAACATTCTAAGGCAAATACAGTAATATCAGCCTCTCTACTTTCCTTATAGATGAAATAACTATGTTTATATAATTATCTCAAAGATAGAAAGTAGTGATAAATGCATTGCAAACTGAGGGAAGATGTATTGAGGTATTCAAAAATCTGTGAATTATAATGTGTGAGGCCAGTTGAATATGTGTGGAATTTGCTCAGCACCAATTTTTTTTTTTTTTACTTTTGTTAAGTTTACTGGGGTAACATTGGTTAATACAATTATATAATTTTCAGGTGTACATTATCATTTGACATCTGTATATTCTATTGTGTGACTAACACCCAGAGTCCAGTTCCCTTTAGCTACCATATATTCGATCCCCTTTACACACTTCACCCTCCCCCTACCCCCTATATTTGACCCCCTTTACCCCGTCTACCTCTCCCCCCCTCCCCCACCCCCCTATATAAGTGATATCATGTGATTTTCAACTTTTTCTGTCTGGTTTATTTCGCTTAGCATGATTATCTCGAGGTCCATCTATGTTGTCACAAATGGCAGTATCTCATCTCTTCTTATGACTGAGTAATATTCCATTGTATATATGTTCCACAGCTTCTTTAGCCAGTCATCTGTCATAGGACACTTCGATTGTTTCCATGTCCTAGCCACCATGAATAATTACTCAGCACTAATTTGGCTAATCTGCCTTAGAGAAGTCTGTTGTTTCAAGGAGTAGAATGTCAAGATACAAGGTGAATAGTGTCATGGACCGGAACACAAAAATGGCTTCATTTGGGTTTCAGTCATCTCCCTCAATTCCAAAGTGGAATTCTGTGTCACTTGAGCCAAAATGCCTTACCTGAGATTCAAGCCTCTCTCTCACTCCTGCAATCTGAGGCATCTTGTTTTCCTCCTCGCCATGATCCCTTGCAGACCTTACGTTTTCTTTATGTTGGTTTCTTTCTTCCCTTCCCCAAACGCACTGAACTCTTCACAGCTGCATACATAAAGGCTCACAACTTCTGCTTACATTTTTTTCATAGTTCTCTTGGATGCTCTGAAACAAAATTACCCTGAAAACTCCCAGCTCAAGTCCTTCTCTGTAAAATGGACTGATTTATTTCCCAGGCCAATAGTGATCATAAAGCCCCTGATGTACCACCAGGCATCGAGAAGTTTCCATTTTTTTCTCTGCCATTTTCTGTGTATACTTAAGGCAAATTACTTCATCTCTCTCAATCTTAGATTCTCATCTATAGGACAGATAATAATATATTCAAAGGTTTTTGAGAAAATTAAATAAGGATATATATGTGTAATTTATATATGTATACATATACATGTCTTTTTATATGTATATAAGTATAAAGATAGATAGATATAGATATATATGGTCATATATATATGTAAATCTCCAGAAATTTCATAAGTACTCAGTTCTCAATAAGCTTGTTATCGGTAGTACTCGAGTGTGCTCGCTCTCCCTCTCTTCCTCTGTCTCTCTCTCCCCCTTCACCCTCCCACCCATTTCTAGCTCTCATACCAATCATGACAGCTTTTTGAGAGGCTACAGTCAGACTCTATGTCACCTAACAAAACAGATGTGTACATGTATTCCTTTGGAGGGGATTTAAAACCAGGTTAAACAGTAAAATATATTGTCCACTAGCTTGTACTATTATTTTCTGCAGTGCTTTGAGAATCCAGCCACTTTGTTCTCCACTCCTTGCTGAGATCATTTGTTAATCACAAGAGCAAATGGCATGATTATTAAATAAGGCAAAGAAACGTTCTACATTTCTTTAAAAAGTATACCTTGGTCCTTTCTTAGGGGGACAAGTTTTGATTGTCTTATATTGAATATTTTTATGTGGCGTTCACTTATCATAAGAGAAAAATATGGAAAGCCACAGTCCTTGCGAGAGAACCCACGTTACACTGAAAACTCTCAAGGGTTCCCGGGCCATTTGTGAACTCATTGTACAGAGGCACGATTGCCTTAGCTAAATCTCATCCACCAGCAAGGATTACGAAAGACATTCATTCAATCACTCATCTTGAACTCGCTGCTGAAACTGCAGCCAATTGAAGTGACGTAGGAAAGCAAGGCCCTGCACTTAGCACGGAATATGAAAGGAAGAACCAGACAGTGGGTTGATTACCGGGCAGGTACTCCGGCAGCCCTCACCCTCAGAACCCCAGCAGGTTTCCAAACCTGGCCCTGACCCACATTAGTTTCCTTCAGAAACAGGAACTGCTAGAAATTCCATTCTCGTTCCCCCACACAACCCATCTGGGTGTTTCTAAGGAGGCAAGTGACTCTCACAGCATTCCACTAACTCTAGTGATATGGGACTTTGAAGATTTGCTCTTCTCTAAAATTTAACAAAAGAAAAGAGGGCAGCACTGGGGTCTCTTCCACTTCTCTTCTGGCTTGCCCAGGACTTCCCTGACTTTAGCAGCCCTTAGTCCTGGGAGTCCCTGCAGTGCTGGGAAAACAGGGAACAACTTTCTTTTCTATCATTTATTGAATTTATTGGGATGACATCGGTTAATAAAATCAAATAGGTTTCAAGTGTACAGTTCAATAGTGTTTCATATGTATATTGCATTGTTTGTTCATCTCCCAAAAAATTTCCGCCACCAAATATTTGACCCGCCCCCCCATCCTTATCTCTCTCCTCCCTCCCCGCTTCCGTCTGGTAACCACTAGTCTATTGTCCATACTCATGAGTCTGTTTGTCATGTTTGTTTCTTACTTTTAGGTTTATATCCCACATGAGTGATATCATGAGGTTTGCAACTTTTTCTGTCTGTCTAATTTCGCTTAGCATGATTATCTCAAGGTCCATCCATGTTGTCACAAATGGCAGTATTTCATCTCTTCTTATGGCTGAGTAATATTCCATTGTACATATGTACCACAGCGTCTTAATCCGATCATCTACCAAAGGACACTACATTAGTTTCCATGTCTTGGCCGGTGTGAATAATGCTGCAGTGAACATCAGGGTGCATAGATCTTTGAAGATAAATGTTTTGAGATTTTTGGAGGGTAAATACCCAGTAGAGGGATTGCTGGGTCATATGGTCATTCTATTCTTAGTTTTTTTGAAGAACCTCCATACTGTTTTCCACAGCGGCTGTACCAATTTACATTCCCACCAGCAGTGTCTGAGGGTTCCTTTTTCCTCCACAACCTCTCCAACACTTGTTATTACTTGTCCTGTTGATGACAGCCATTCTAATGGGTGTGAGAACAGCTTTTTTATAAATATAGCCAGGAGTGAGGAATGTCACATGACCACCAACTTCTTTAAATAGAATAGACTTTGACTCATTCAGCTTAAAAAAGAGATTTCTGGTCAACCCACAATCCTAATGCCATCCAAGACCTGCTCTTTCTTCTCCAAGTCAATGGTTACAGTTATTTTTGAGGTAGGAACCCCTTTGAAAAACTACTGAAAGCTGTGGAACCTCTTCCTAGAAAAATCTATGCATATTCACATTACATTGAAGTATAACATACATAAAGTATATTAATCGAAAGGTTATAGAATGATAAATGGTCAAAAGTCGAACATACCACGTCAATAGTACTCATATCAAAAATAGATTCTTACCAGCACCCAAATAACACCTCCTTTCCCTTTCAGTCACTAGGCCACCAAGGATAAATGCTACCCCAACTTCTAACACTTTAATTGGTTTTCGCCTGCTTTTGAATTTCATATAAATGAAATCATCTAGTATGTAAACTTTTATATTTGACTTCTTAAAATTCAACACTTTTGTGAGAGTAAACTATATTATTATATATAGTTGCAGTTCATTAATTTGCACGTATGTTCCATTGTATTAACACACCACATTTTATTTCTTCAGTCTGTTATTGGCAGACAGCTGGGTCGTTAGATGCAACCCTTATGAATAGTATTGCTACAAACATTTTCATGTTTTTAGTGAACAAATGTGTGCATTTCTGTTGGCTACAAACCAAAAAGTAGAATGGTTAGGTCCTAGAATATGCGTATGTTCAACCTTAGCAGACACTATTTTTATTTCATTTATTTTTAAATTTACATACAGTAAGTTTTGTTTTGGTATGAAGTTCTATGAGTTTTGACAAAGGCATGGAGTCATTGTAACCACTACTCCAATCAGGATTAAACAAAAATTCTCCCAAATTTTCTCATGCTGCCCCTTTATAATCAACCTCTCACCCTTTTCCCTGACAAAGCCCTGATCATTCTCTGTGTAGTTTTGCTTTTTTTTTTTTCTTCAGAATGTTAGGTAAATGGAATTCTGCAGTATGTGATCTCTGTTAGACTGGTTTGTTTTATTTAGTATAGTATATTTGAGATTCATTTTTGTTGTTTATATATACTTAGTCCATTCCTTTTTATTACTTAGTAGCATTCCATTGTATGGACCACAATTTGTTAATTCATTCATCTGTTGAAAGACATTTCTTTTTTCACTGTAAGGCTTATATAAACATTCATGTACAGGTTTGTGTGTGAATGTAATTTTTTATTTGTCTGGGATGATCACTTAGGAATATTGGTGTATTTCATGTTTTATTTACCTTTATAAGAAACTGCAAAATTGTTTTTCAAAACGACTGCCCTGTTTCGAGTTCCCAGCAGTAATGTATGCCAACTCCAGGTGCTCTGGGTCCTCCAGCTTCAGCACTTGGTATCGTCAGGTTATTTTGTAAGCCATTCTGATAGTTGTCTCGTGATATCTGATTGTGATTTTAGTTTGCACTTCCTTAATGACTAATGATGTTGCACGTATTTTCATGTGCTTATTTGCTATCCTTAGATAGTTACTTTATGTATTCTGTCCAGTGTTTTTGTTGTAATTTGTGGGAGGATAGTGTGAAGTGTGCTTACTCCATCTCAGCCTGATCCAGAAGTCTGCAATACCTTTGGAATTAAGTTTTAGTATATTCCGCAGAGAATATGCTTTAGACAGCACCGCAAACAAATGGAGCATTACCAGCATGAGGACTATAGATGATATGAATGTATCTCAAGGACACTTAAGATACTGCTTCTCCTTTGAGTCCTATCTCCCAGTTTATTGAGAGCCTGCTGCTTTGTATGATTATCTCCTACAAAATTCAAGTGGGCAAAAGAACTTATGTGAGTTAATTAAAAATGTACCCTACACCTGTGTTCTGACTGTCAACCCATTTTGCTTCCTAAGGACACAAGTCTACCCATTCCTCTTGGGTTATGGTATTTTAAACGGCTGTCATAGAAAGTAACTGGATCTGCTTTCGTGCTTTCTCCCTTTTGCACAGTCCTACTGGAAGGACGTCAAGTTTGATTTGACCCAGTAGTTCTCGGTGTTGGGAAACAGGCTTTCCCTGAAGTGCACTCACTTTTCAGTTAGGCCGCCTTAACAACAGAATGGATAGGCATGGGTCAAGATGATCAGCCATGACAGTACATTTGTCAAACTGGAGCCAGAGCTGAAGTCTTAAGATGCCCAAGTATTAACATCCACACTCACTTATGAGGCAGGATTACTTGAACCCACATGTAACCCTCTAGCAGGATGTCAGGTAATTCGAATGGCTCCATCAACTCATCTGGGCCATTAGAATAGTGCTACTCAATGTGTGGCCTGCAGACTACAGCATTAGCGTCACCAGGGTACTTGTTAGACATCCCAATGCTTAAGAAACTCCTTCTGAATCAGACCTCTGGGGTAATCACAGGAATCTGTATCTCAACAAGCTTCCCAAGGAATTCTTATGCACTCTGAAGTTAAGAACCACTGACTCGTAACTTACACTTATCACAGATGTGGATTTAAAAGTCAAGAAGAGGAAATGAGATGACTCTCCTGATATTTTCATATTTCTCCTGAGTGTTGATCTATTACTCTTTTAGGACCAGATTTCCCAAACCTATACCTTTTTACAAAGGAATAACTAAAATGACATCAGTGATAGCAGTGAACAAGACTGCCAGCTTTCCAGGAGAGTATGTGGCCTTCCTTTTACAATCATATGTGATAAAATAGTATTGTGAAGTGTAGGTAAAATACAACCCTATTTTTTAACTATTTTAAAGGAAGCACACACAATAATTTTTAAATGACAGCAGTTTCTTATTTTCCTTATAATTAATGTTTTAAAAAATAATATTCAGAAAACATGAGGAAAAAGCAAGCAAACCTATTTGTAGTGTATTTCCTCCAAGAAAGATATTATTTTGTGAGCAAAATACCAGGGTAAAGTGAGCAAGTTCTATAGTAATTCTGACTATCATTTCAGTCTTGAGCCTAGTTAAAGGAATTCTGAGAGCTGAAATCAAGAAAACTGGCAAAAAAGATAGAAGCGGTCTTCTAAATTGGTCTCAAATTGGTCAGATGCTGTTAATAAATATTTATTGAGTACTTATTATGTGCAAAGTGTATGCTTCATGCTGAAGCTGGTCATCATTATATCTATTTGAAAGTATGATAAGCTAGCCTTATTAAATGTCCGCCAAAATCCGTGTAGGCCATAGAAAGCAATGAAGTTTTATTCTTTCCCTCTATACTCTCCTTCCACTTCTCTACAGTCTACTCCATCACATACACACCTTATCAAGATTTATTTTCTTTCACAGGAAGCTGATGCTACTGATTTAACATCAGGGGCACAGAATTTTCATTGTTTCTTTGTTTCATTCAGCCATGGAGATTCTCAGATTCACCCTCTTCACTCCCAGTTATTACCAAGAGCATGCATTTTGCAAGCTGATGAATTGAAATCCGAAGTACAAAGTGTGGACATGGAATTGAGCTAAAGGATATTATTATACAGAAGGAAATTATTTGGGGAAGAATTGTCTGTCCCTGCTGTTCAAACTATAAACACAAGTTAGATATCATATAATACTTTTAACTGTTTTCCAATTAATTTCTCTATGAAAAATTCATCAGTGAATTAGTCATCACATCTTATGTTGGTCTCAGACCGGAGCCCAGGTGCATCACCAGTTTTAGTCCCCACTCTGCCCGCCCCACCAGACATCAATTGCAGCTTATTGAAGAACAGATAATGTTGGCGCTGTAACCAGAGCTGCAGAGATATTTGGCACATTGCACATGCAGCCCTTGGAGGACTCATAGCTGACTACCCATCTTCCTACAGCTTCAATCTCAGGCAGATGAGTAGCCTGAGAAGAGGCAGAGGGTCGTTTGAAAGGCAAGAGTGCTGCTTAGTGGATTAACTGGGCACTGCCTCCATCCGGGATCACCTAGGGAAGCCACAAGCAGAACAAGGGAGTGCTTGGGTGAAAGACGGGATGGCTACGTGCCTGGGATCTCTTGACTTCTCGTCATGCTCCCTCTGATTATTTCTTTATATTTGGAAAGAAATTGTGGCATTAGAGGAGTTTTACAGAAAGCAAAGAAGAAAACGATCACCTTTGATAAGCCAACTCGTTTTTTCTTTGCATGTGGGAAGTCTTTGTTCAGTTTACTTTGTTAAGATCCCAGGTATCTGTCCTAGGTTCTGCTCCACTTATATTCTGATGTAGGCACTAATCAGCGGTGGCTGCTGCAGGTCAAGGACTTGGGAAGTCCATGTGCAGATGTCCATTCACAAGGGGAGAGGACCCAACTCAGTGTGACTCCGGCCAGAGTTTGAGAAACCTTTTAAGTTTGACAATTCCTACACACCATCAGAAATACCTCCAAATCACCATGTAATTTAACTGTTTCTGGTATTAGTTGATTGAGAAAATACTTCTACTATCACAAAGAAATGACAATAGTTTCAAAAACAATTTTAAATGATTTTGTATTTGATTAATCGTAACACCTGCAGACATTCGAAAATAGCAGTCCATGTGAGACCTATTTTTATTCATTATGCAGACAATACTTGGTGAGCAGAAGAGCTAAAGGGTCTTTTTGCATAGCACTTGGATTCCTGCGTGTCCATGATACATAAATTTGAAACCAGTGGCTTAGACAATGAATGCTATGAAATAAATGAATGAACACATACAAAATAAATTAATAATTGTGGAAAAAACAAACCCGGATTTATTAGTAAAACAGAAGGAAGTAGACCTCTTTGCTGAGGCCGAAATTACAGTCATTTTGGTTGGTAAATGGGAAATTATTTTATGATAATTCATGTTACTGCTATGAACATCTGTGATGAATTTAAGATCACTTGTTGCTTTTGGGTCAACAAACTGTGTTAGTAGAGCAATCAGATGAATTAAGTATTCTTTAGAAGTAAAGTTCAGCTATTGAAATTGTGGTTTTAAAGGTGTTTTTTCCTCTTTAGGGATTCAAGACTACAGACCACGTAGACATTTGTGGCTTTGAGATGTAACATTGCCAGGATGGATTCACACGCCCTCACTGCCCTGAGCCAGGATAGAAGGTAATTTGATGTCCACTACCATACTACCTCTGGTGGTGTTGGGATGATGTCTACCCATAAAGTGATGGAAACACCTGTTTAAAGAGGTATGTCTGCTCCTAGCAGAGCCATGCTACAGCTAAGAGCAGGCTCATGGACTACTATTTCTCTAACTTCCCTTTCAATCCTGGAACACTGGTCCCCCATCTAGGATCTCTGGGGGTGATGACCAGGCTTCGAGTGCCATTAAATAGAATTTTGAGCAAAGGGTAAAGCATCACCTAAATCTTATCTTGGTTCAGCCCCTCTTGTCTCCTTGAAGTCCTCAGAGTCACTGTGCCCACAGTGCACAATGGCAAGGGAAGAAAGGCATCATTTCTTTTCAGTGAGCCTGTGCCTGAACCACCAGTGCAGACTTTTCTAGGCAACTGGACTAAAATCCATGGCTTAGACCCAAGGGAAGCGGGAGAATTCACCTCTCCCCTCATTCCAAAGCTTACCTTCTAAATTTTACCACCTTTGTGGAAACCGTATTAGGAATATGATACCAGGGTTTAGAACATCCAGGTGGATGTGAGAGAAAAGAAGAGAAGGAAGTCAGAGCTCAAGGCCGGATTCTGCTCCACGGAGGTGAGGGAAATAGAGACGTACACCCATGTATGTGACCCTCTAACACCCAGGGTCAAATACACACTAGAGTCTAGAATCTGGACCACTCAGATTACCAACAGCTGCTTTAGAGAGGACCTAGAAAATAAGTGGGAAGAAAGCAGAGATCTCCTTTCTCTACAGTACCTATGGGTCTCATTCCGGAAGACCATTGTCCACTTAAGAATTCTGCCTTGGAAGATAAATAACTGGAAATCTCCACATAATGAAATTTTCTGGCAGATGAAATTCTGCTCACAACATTGTTGGCACAAGAAGCCGCATAGAAAGTCTTTGACCTCCTGAAGCCGAAGAATAATCAGGCTCGTGCTGGCATTTGATGAGTTAAGTGAACTGAAATATGAAGTCTGACAAAATTATTAATGGAATTTTCTTTAACCAAGAGGATCAACAAAATCCATAGGAAGTAAATCTTTGCTTCATCTCCTACTGCTGTTATTGACAGAATTATGGAGGCATATTTTTATTTTTATTTTTTTTTGCAGAAAGCCAATGAATTCCTTGATTTTATAAAAACTGGATAAAAACAGTATCTAACTAAGGAGATAAGAATGTTCTAGAAGAGTACTGCCCAATAATCTTCACTGTCCAATATGATAGCCAGCAGCCACATATGGTTATTGAGTATTTGAAATGTGACAGTATGGCTGAGGACTTGAATGTTTAATCCAACTTAATTTTAAATAATACGATTTTAAATAGCCACATGTGTCTAGGGACTACCATATTGTAAAGCACAGTTCTAGAAGAACTGTTCCATACATGGGTACTATATTTTATTAAATATATCATGGGCATAACTGTATATAATAATATCTATTATTTTAGGTTATTATATTATTGTCTATTATCTATTATTATAGGTATTGTTATATACAGTCAAAATAAAAATAAAATAATTCACATATCCTTTAACCCTTCTTAAGAAAGAGAATATTACCCAAACCTCTGAAGTCTCCCAAGGGCCCTTTCATAATCCCTTCATTTTTCACCCCATCCCCAGAGGTAACTACTACCCTAAATTTTGTGTTCATCATTCCCTTATTTTGTTGTATGTTTTTACCAAAAATTTTATTCATTCCTAAACAAAATTTTATTTCACTTCACATGTTTTTGGACACTTGATAAACTGAATTGTACTGTGTCTATTCTTTGGGGACTTGCTTTTTTAATTCATTATCATGTTTAACAGTCACCACAGTATTGATGGATATAGCTATATTTCATTTTAAGCACTCTTATTAACATACCGATGTCATTTGTTTATTTCAGTGGGAGAGCAGATTAGATTCCCTCCGTGTCCCCCTCCAGGCAGTGGTAACGGTACAGTTTCTATTTTCTTGCTAGTACAAACACTCAGGATGTTTTTCACATGTTTCTAGGGGCAGATAAGAAAGGATCTCTCTAAGATTCATATCTTGGAGCCATACGCAAGACAATAACTGATCTATATTTTCATTTACATAAAACTCAAAGCAAAACGTTTCACAGTATCTCCACTGATGCATGTAGAAGAGCAAGAGATGAAGCCGGGGAGTTGCTAGGTGGTGAGGTACTAGGTACTATGGAGTGAGCTGGAAGCCACTGGAAGGTTTTCAGCAGAGAACCAATATGACTTGGCTTATGCCTTCAAAGTATCACTCTGGAGCCTGAGAATAGACCTTCATGAGGCAAGAGTGGAAGCAGGGATACCAGTTATGAGGCCAGTGCGATGATCCAGGTGAGAGAAGATGGCAGCTGGGACCGGAGTGGTGGCAGTAGAAATGGCGACATGTGGTCAGATTCCAGGTATATCATAGAGATAAAGCTGATTGTATTTGCTGATGAATCCGTTGTGAGGTGTAAGGGAAGATAGACATCGAAAGGAGAGGTATCAAGAATGACGGAAGGAAGTTTAACTTTGCATGGTGAACGCACAATGCAATATACTTATGATGTATTATTGAATTGTGCACTCGAAACCTATATAATTTTATTAATCAATGTTACCCCAATATATTTAATTAAAAAAAGAAAGAATGACATAAGACTTTTGGCTAGAATATATGCAAAGTACACATACATACATTGTACCCAGTACAGGTTTGGAACGTGATGTGTATTTATGTTTAATAAATAGTCTCTCTCTTTTTCTCATGGGTCATGGACGTGAAGGACAACCCTGTTCAGACTTTAATATTCTCTAGTTCCTTAAAGCTAGAGATACCCACCCATTCGAGTGTTGACCCTGGGTTATGCTTACCTGATAAGGAAGTGGAGATGAAAGAGTAACGTCTGTAAGACTTGATTCTTAGGCAGCCAATAGGTGCTCACATCACTGCCCATCTTGGGAAACAATCAGAGGAAACAGGAGCAGGTCTAATGACAGTGCTTCCAAGAGGACAGTTTTTTTTTTTTTTTTTTAAGATCAAGTGCTATTTTAACACGCGCCTAAGGGTGAATGTTTACAGTTGAGATTTGTAGATTTCTACGCTTTCTGGGTATAAATAGAACATTTGAGCCCCTTGGAAGAAAGCTTAGGTATTTACGAAGATTACCATCGTTTACACTGCTGCTCCTGACCAGTGAAATGCTTTCCAAATTCTATTTTAATTGCATCAGCCTTTTAAGATGGACGGCTTGATATGACCTTATTGACTAAGTGAATTTCAGAGATGACAGACCCCCATCATCAACATGACAGACTGTCAATCCATACATCTCAATCTGCAAAGTCAGTACTAGGCACTTGGTTTTCAAGTTAACAGTATCAACACCAAATTAATATTTGTGATTGCTACAGAAGCTGTGCTTTCTCCTTCCTTGGGTTTATAATAGATGTCTATCCAAAAGACTTTGCCAAGCATCCTTCTCTGCTACTCTCATGCCTTCTGGACCTAACACCACTCATATCCCTAAGGATTCATACAATTATGCCCATTTATGTACAACTGTCCATTTAGTTGGATTAATTGCTAATATAAGGTCAGCAACATTACATGCTTTTAGCTTGGTGTTCTTTTTAAGATAAAAAAGAAAATACAGGCAATAACCAGCAGTAAGTATTAGGTTGAAGCAAAGCCCTTCCTTCAAGATAATGCAAAGTATGTAAGAGATGCTTTAATGTGACTTGAAGAGTGTTTCCATTTGCATCATTAGTCAAGAACAGCAGATATTTTTAAGTTTATTTTATTTTTCAATTACACTTAACATGCAATATTATATTAGTTTCAGGTATACAATATAGTGATTCGATATTTATATAAGTTACAAAGTGATCACCCTGATAAATCTAGTACCCATCTGACAGCAGACATAGTTACTACAATATTATTGACTATCTTCCCTATGCTATACTTTACATCCCCATGATTATTTTGTAACTACTAATTTGAACTTTCTAACCCTTTCCCCTTTTTCAGCCACACCCAAGCCCCTTTCCATCTGGCAGCCATCCACATGTTCTCTGTATCTATGAATTTGTTTCTGTTTTGTTTGTTTTCTTTTTGAGATTCCACATGTAATGAGATTATATGGCATTTATCTTTCTCTGTCTGACTTACTCCACTCAGTATAATACCCCTTAGGTCCATCTGTGTTGTTGCAGATGGCAAGGTTTCATTCTTTTTATGGCTGAGTAATATTTCATTGCATCTATATACCACCTCTTCTTTATCCATTCATCCATTGATGGACACCCAGGTTGCCTCCATATCTTGGCTACTGTAAATAATGCTTCAGTGAACATACGGATTCACATGTATGTTCTTTCAAAGTAATGTTTTGTGTTTCTTTGGATAAATATTCAGAAGTGGGATTCCTGGGTCCTCCTTGGTCTCTTGTTATAGCCTTTGTTTTAATGTCTATTTTCTGTAGTATAAGTATTGCTACCCCAGATTTTTTCATTTCTATTTTTATGAAATATGTTTTTCCATCCCTTTATTTTCAGTCTGTGTGTCTTTCAATCTGAAGAGAGTCTCTTGTAAGCAGCATATGTAAGGATCTTGTTTTTCTTATATTCAGTCACCCTGTGTCTTTTGATTGGAGCATTTAATCCATTTACGTTTGAAATAATTATTGACAGATATGTAGTTATTGCCATTTTATTCACATTTTTTGACTATTTTTTCCTTTTTCTTAAAGAAGTCCCTTTAACATTGGTTGTAATACTGGTTTGGTGGTGACAAACTCCTTTAGCTTTTTCTTGTCTGGGAAGCTCTTTATCTGTCCTTCAATTCTAAGTGATAGCTTTGCTGGATAGAGTAATCTTGGTTGTAGGTCATTGTTTTTCACCACTTTGAATATTTCCTGCCATTCCCTTCTTGCCTGTTGAGAAATCAGTTGACAGTCCTATGGGAGTTCCCTTGTAGGTCACTAACTGCTTTTCCCTTGCTACTTTCAGGATTCTCTCTTTGTCATTAAGCTTTAATTATGATGCGTCTTAGGATAGGCCTCTTTGGGTTCATCTTGTTTGGGACTCTCTGCATCATCCTAGGCTTGTATATCTATTTCCTTCGCCATGTTAGGGAAATTTTCCATCATTATTTCTTCAAATAAGTTTTAAATTCTTCGCTCTCTCTCTTCTACTTCTGGTAACTCTGTGATGCGAATGTTGGTATGCTCATGTTGTCCCAGAGGCCCCTTAAACTACCCTCATTTTTTGGATTCTTTTTTTTCATGTCGCAGTTCTATTGGGGTGTTTTCTGCTACCTTATCTTCTAAATCACTGATTCGATCCTCTGCTTCATCTAATCTGTTGATTCCTTCTAAGGTATTCATT
>NW_006435837.1:7631567-7642699 GCF_000325575.1 Pteropus alecto
CTCGTCTACATCCCCCCTCCCCCAACTTGTTGCTGGTCTGATTGGATGTTTTCTGCTACCTTCTACATTGCTGTTTTGATCCTCTGCTTCATCTAATTTACCCTTGATTCTCTCTAATGTATTTTTCATTTTAGTTATTGTAGTCTTAATTTCTAACTGGTTCTTTTTTTCTGTTTTCTGTCTCCGTTTTTATGTTTCCTTTCTTGTTGTTGAAGTTCTCACTGAGATCACTGAACATCCTTATAACCAGCGTTTTGTACTCTGTGTTGGTAGATTGCTCGTCTACATTTTGTTTAGTTCGTTTTCTGGAGCTTTGTTTGATTCTTTCATTTGAGACATGTTTCTTTGTCTCCTCTTTTTGGCTCCCTCCCCAGTTTGTTTCTATGTATTAGGTAGGGCTGCTGTGTCTCCCGGTCTTAGTAGAGTGCCCTTACATAGTGTGTGTCCTGTGGGACTCAGTGGTGCAGTCTCTCTCATCGCCTGAGCTGTGTGCTCCAGGTGCGTCCCTTGTGTGGGTTGTGTATGCCATCCTGTTATAGTTGAGCTTTGGTTGATATTTGCGTGTCAGTAGGAGGGATTGACCCTCGGGCTGATTGGTTGTAAGGACTGGCTGTGACTACAGTGGAGGAGCTGTTGTGCAAGGGCTGACCCTATGGAGCAGGACTTGCTTTAGCAGGGTTCCGGTGCCTTCCCAGTCTGCCCTTTGGGTCTGTCCTATATGATGGAAGCTAGATGGTGCTCCTGCTTAGCCTGAAACTGGTCACCAGGTGTGCTAGGCCCAGGACCTCCTTGGAGGGACCCTGCCTCAGGCCAAGCTCAGCTACAGCCTGTGCCCTGCCTGGGGCCACTTGGCATGAGCCATCAAGCAGTCCACAGATGGCCGCCACCTATACTGGGCTTGGAAGTGCCTCAAGAGGCCAAGCCACAAACCAAGGCTGGCTGCTGCTAATGCTAGTCTTGGGGCTGCTCAGCAAGAGGTACAGCGCACAGTGGGGCCAGACTTTGCTTGTTTGGATTTAGTGAACCTTTGAGAGATTTCAGGAAAGTTTACAGCTTGAGCCAAGACAGGCCATTTGTGTGAAAAATTCACTAGAAGTAGCTTGGGTGGACCCGCAAGTTGCGTGGTGCTGGGTCTCAGGGAATCACCTGGGTAGGACAACCATTGTTAGCTAGGTTGATGGAGACACTGGGAGGGGTGAGGGCTCAACAAGGGAACAATGTCTTCTGCCAGCACTCCTTTTTGGAAAAAAGCTGCCTCTCCAGCTCTTGCCCTGAAGCCAGACGATTCCATTCTTCTCAGTATGTCTTTGGTGCCTTTCAAGCTGCTGTCCTAGCTCTGGAGCTCAGAGCAAGTGAGTCCATCAGCGAGTAAATTTGTGTGTGGGCTCTTTATGAGGAATGCCTGGTACTCCAGTTACCCTCCATCTCACCCAGTCACAATCTCCTCCGGTTTTCACAGCAAGAAGTTGTGAGGACTTCTCAGCACTGGAACCCTGGGATGGGGAACTTGGTGTGGTACTGGGAACTCTTGCTCCTCCAGGGGAATCTCTGCAGCTGAGATATCCCTCCCGATTCTCAACTGCCACACATGGATGTGGGGTCAGCCCATTCAGGTCTCCACCCCTCCTATCAGTCTCCACTTGGCTTCTTCTATATATCCTTAGTTATGGGACTTTTGTTCAGCTAGCCAGTATGTCTTTGGTGCCTTTCAAGCTGCTGTCCTAGCTCTGGAGCTCAGAGCAAGTGAGTCCATCAGCGAGTAAATTTGTGTGTGGGCTCTTTATGAGGAATGCCTGGTACTCCAGTTACCCTCCATCTCACCCAGTCACAATCTCCTCCGGTTTTCACAGCAAGAAGTTGTGAGGACTTCTCAGCACTGGAACCCTGGGATGGGGAACTTGGTGTGGTACTGGGAACTCTTGCTCCTCCAGGGGAATCTCTGCAGCTGAGATATCCCTCCCGATTCTCAACTGCCACACGTGATGTGGGACCAGGCCATTCCGCATCTCTGCCCCTTCTACTAGTCTTGAGGTGGCTTCTTCTATATGTCCCCAGTTCTAGGACTTCTGTTCAGCTAGGTTTTAGGCAAATCGCAAAGATGGTTGTTCTGGAGTTGTAATTTTGATGTGGTCGTGAGAGGCGGTGAGCACAGCATTTACCTACTTTGTTCTCTTGACAAGAAATCTTCAGTAGCTATTTTTATATCATCATGACTTCAGCTTTTGAAATATGTAAAACTAGTGTAAAGATAGGCCAGGGTACAAAATAAAAGGTCTTCCCTGTCATCCACACTTTTTTAATACAGTAAGACATTGTGAAGTTCTCACACATAAAAAGGCAATTGTCCTACGCACCAGGAAGTATAAAGAAATAACAAATGGCCCCCACCATGAAGGAATTGATTATTGTGGGGAGACATAGTTATAAGCCAATGTTTTTTGAGAGAGCAGAAGCCCCATGATCACTTCCAGGGACAGTTTAGTAGTGAGTAAGACTTGGATACTATAGTCAGATGATAACACACATTAACATTTATCACATAGTTATAAGTTGGTCACGTGTAGCATCTCATTTAAGCTTTACTACAACCCTATGAAGTAGGGTATTTTTTCTCACCATTTTGTATATAAGAAAATTGAGATATAGCCAGATTAAGTGACTTCCCCAAGTCACACAGGTAGCAAGCAGTGCAGCCAGGATCTGAAAGAATCCAGGCAGTCCTGCTGCAGAATCTGCATCACAACCTCTGTGTTGCTCTGCCATTATGATATCTGGGTGGGAAAATCAGCTCTACCACTTACCGTAGTAACAAATGGTGGTTGAAAAGACAGATTTTTATTTTGTGCCGTGGTCTGTCTGTGCAACAATTTTACAAATTTGGAAAGTAGGAGTAATGAGAATATTAAAATAGTTGCCTCTTAACTAGTCAGGTAATGGTAAAAGGACTTTAAAATCATTTTCGAATATCTCTTTCATGTGCCACATTGGAAGAGGGTTGCCCTTCAGTCTAGCAAACGTTTGTAGCATGCTTCTAACTTTATGTTGTCTTAAGAAGAAGATCAAATCAAGAACACTTAGGGTTGCTGACTCTATAATAGCAAATAACTGGATGGGTATCATAATTTGAACTTTAGTGGTATGTATTTAGCTGCTCTATGACTTAGTTTGTTCCCCTGCAAAAGGTGAATAATAATCATGTCTACTTTATAGGGTCTGTCTGAGGATTAAAGGAGCCATTGGGAGTAACATGCTTAACATTATGCCCGGCACACAAAAAAATACTCCATGATAATGATGCTAATGGTGATGGTGATAGTGACAATGCGATGATAAGAATCCTGTCTGCCGTTGGCATGCTCAATTTTAGAAGCTTCAGTTTTAGGATGCTTAGCTGAGATGTTCTATGTTTTATACTCATGAATATAATATTTAGAATTAAAACATTTATCAATGAGTTTTTCTGTGGTTCATTACTGGCTTTTACATGCTTCATCTTTGCCATTTCCTTGAGATCTTATAAGAGCATTTGAAAGAAAAAAATTACTAATTGCCCTTTACCTAGAGTTGACTTGAGCAAAACTGGGTGAGGATTTTTACTTAGATAAAAGTCTCACCATCCCCTACTCCCTGCATTGCTCAAGCATTAGAATGTGCAGAACATGATTCTGAACAATCTTGTGAACATATTAGAGCATTCCCGGATAAGCATGATAATGTCGCCTATAAATGGAATAGCTCACCTAATTAATTATACATACAATACATATATCTACTTCCAATAAAGAGTTTACTGTAACCAGGCACACTGAATTTCAATAAATAATTCCTTGGGCATTCTCTATCATAATTAATTTATAATTGTGTTCACTGAGCATATGTGTTCTTTGTAATCAATGATGAGACATCAAAAAAGGCTTCTTCGGATTATATCACAGGAAGTTTACTCTCAGATTTTAGAATGCCAATTAGAAGTTAAAGCACATTTGAAAAACTCTGGAGTGTATATTTAAACCGAACGGTTAGTAGTACTTGCTATTGTGTTTATATATAAGCATTTTAATTGTATTCAATTGTATAAAACAGAAACGTTTAGTTGATTTTTTTTCTTTCAGCTTTCTAAAGCAGTATTTACAGTGCATTCTTAGATGTGAGAGCGGGCTAAAACACAGACTTATTAATAGGACCAAATTTCATTTAATTGGAAGAAAATTTCACCACTAAGAAGGTGTGTATGAGTGTATGTGTGTGTTGTTTCTACACCCACACATTGTAATCACTCTTCAGGCTCTAAAATGATAAGAATGTTTTTGTGGATCTCGTAGAATTCATTTCCAGTCACACAGTGAGGGAAAAAGTCTCCAGATCAACATATTAGAGTATCTAGTAAAGAGAAGTAACAATTCTCTAATTTTAGTAATGAAGATTGTGTGATTTTCTATCTTCCAATCTTTTTTTCTGCAAAGGTCTCATTTCTCCTATCAGTAAACATCCATTGTTAAAATGTGAAGGAGCTCAAGGGATGGGAGGCTGGATTTTCACTCTAAATTACTAGCTTGCATGCAGTGCCAGCTGCCAATATCAAGTGCTCATCCCTGTCTCATGACTCGCCATTGACCCCAGTGAGATAACCCATTGGGTTTGGGCCTAATACTGACTTATTCCTGGCTTTGGGGTGTGCAGTAAATACCAAGGGCTTAGTGAAGGCTGGGAGAGGCCACTCGACTATTAATTAGGCCAGTAGGTGAAAAGTGGAATCCAGCAACATAGATCAGAAGTAAAGCCAGAAGACCCATTAAAAACTAGTCTGGAAACAAAAAGAACAAAACATCCTGGGTCAGCAATATGAAATCTGATTCCGTTAAAGGAAGTTTTAAATGATGATCCCTCAGTGATGGTGTAAAAACTGAGAGCAAACTCTGTTTCTGATATTCAGCACTCAGCATACTTTCTTCTAAGCACACAATAAAGCTCTGGAGGATAAATGAAAGAATGATTGTGAATGTTGAAAGCCAAATTTAATGTTACATTCTCCACTTTGCCTTTCTGTTTATCTGCATGCGTACTTCTATCATTCTTGTGTTCTCTCTCTCTCGCTCTCGCTCTCATTCTCTCTCCCCCTCCCTCTCTCTCCCTGTCCCTCTCCTTCTCTCTCTCTCCTCCCCTCCCCCAGCCCCCTCCCTCTGTCCCCTTCCTTCTGTCCTCTCTCCCTCTTCCTCTCTGAAGATAATATCATCTTCATTCCAAGGTTCAACACAAATGGAACCAAATTTCATTAGTACGAATTCCAAATAATCTGTGCTCACCTTACAAAAGCATTGGAGTCTCCTTAAAACAAAAATGTATAGACATGTGAACCCGGGCCAGTCAAAATGAATTTAAATTGTGGTCAGGAATCAATCATATAAAGAAACGAAACTGTAAGTATAACAGGAATAAAATAATGAAATGCAATGAAATAGTCACCATAACTGACATGTAAATTTACCTAGGAGCTTCCTGGCAGCCAAGATAATTATAGAAAATTATAGATCTTAAAACTATCACCACCTAATAGAAGAAATTGCCATTGTTTTAAAACCAGATCTCATCATAATGCTTGACATATAGTAGGTGCTCAGTAAACACTTGTCAAATGACAAGAAGGTAAACATTTTCATAGAGAAAATGTAACATTATATGCACACATAAACACATAAATTAGATATATAAGTGTGTATTTTTTAACCTAACTAGCAATACAAAAGAGACTTCTATGTAGAACACAGATGTCTCTATATAAAACACAGACGTCTTTTCTGTAAGGATTCTAATACAAGGTGAGAGATAACATTAGAGAGTAGTTCACAGGAGACTAAAGTCCTACTTAAAACTCCACTGCCTGCGTATAACAGACATAGACTCAAATGGACCCAAAGTAGTGTAAGCAAAAAAAGCCACCATTTACTATTGACATATGGACTCCAAAGGCTGTGGGATGAGGAGGGCTTAGAATACCATCTACAGTCTCTGTATTTCTCATGTCTGCAACACTCTCCAAGTCTTCTTCATTTATTTCTCTTTTCTCTAAGTTTCTATATCTCTCTCCTCCTCCTGAGCTTCTCTGCTTTCCAGTCCACTCGGTAAAAAATGATCACACCACCACTCATGCATTTTCCATAAGCAGTCCTGATCGAAACTGGAATCTCAATCCCAATTCCAAATTTTTAGGGAAAGTCCTCTATTGTGTCTAGTCTGGATCCCACATTCAAGTCTGGACCAATCAACTATGCATACAAAGTCAAGGCCGTATTACAGAAAATGATTGTCAGGGGCCTCCTGTTACCTTTGGGTGAGAATGGGGTGATATCCCAAAGAAAGATTCTACCGAAGCCAAGATAATGCTATTGAGTGCGCTGCTTTCAGGGAATGTAACACTTAACATGAGGCTGGAAGCAAGAGATCCTGGAATTAAGAGATCCTAGACCATCTCTTGCAAGTATAATCCTTCTCAACCTTGATTTTGACCATAATCTCATATCAGTTCAAAATAGACTTTCCAATGAGTACTTGAAATGTACATGTTTTATGTTGTTGAATAAATGAGACCCATATGCTTTTGCTTTCAGGTAACTATGGGGCAAGGTTAAATAAACATCCTTTTTCTGAAAATTAAAGAACCCGATTTGTATTTTCGCTTAGGCAAAAAGTTATCTGACGTTTGAATGGAATAGGGCCTCAGCTGGACCTAGCCACAGAGTTCTGCTTTTTCTCATAAAAGAACTTAAAGTTTGCTCAAACTCCCACCCTGCTCCCCACATAAACAGATCAAAGGCGAATAACTTGGACCTTGGAAATTTTACAGGGAGGTTTTAGGATCAACTTCCATGAGCATCATAACACCATTCTGGCCCTGAGAAATATCTGGGTCACAAGTGAGGGAGAGAAAACATGTGATGGCATCAGGTTTCCAAATAGTTTTCCCTTGAAAGCATTCACGACATAGGCATTAATCTGCTTGTCGTGACCAAGGGAAGATGACTGCCTACTGTGGGCCAGTTTGCAGGGTTCTCAGGATAGGAATGAGTCTGCCATCCCCTATATTAAAACATTAAAAACTGACCCATTCTCACCACAGGTAATACAGAATTTTTAGGGGGGGTCTGGACTTACCTGTGTCCCCTTCCTCTTTCTTTATAGCCAAAAAGAACTGGATAGAATGGCTAGAACAAAAGTCACATTTATGCATTAGGAGAAGAGAAAGCAGTATAATAACTTGATATTTTGTTCAATTCCAAGCAAATATATAAGAGGTCCAAAACGGTTTCACTCTCTGCTTGTAGTGAATTTCCAATAGCATAAGGCACAATAATAAACACAGGCCAGTAACCTCAGGCTGGGACCTAGCAGACCTTGGGAGGAAGAAATGATTAATAGTATCAAGATGCCATCCTTGAAGGACTGATATGCTATCTCTGAGATGACAATAATCTCGCTTTACAGAACAAACAGCACCGCTAGACTGGGACTTCAGCCACCTCAGTGCATTCTGCAGAAATGGAGAAACTAAAAGAACAGCTTTAGAATCATAGTCAAGAAACATTCCAGTAAGACAATGGTAAGAGTGCACTTGGCAGGCTTTGGGGAAATGCCAGCTGAATCCAATATGTTCATTACTCAATGCAAAGCTAAGTCTGAGTGAGTGGAAACCCAGTTAAAACAAATGTAGTTGGAAAACAATCAGGAAATAGTACAAATGTGGTTAGAAAACAGTAATAAAAATCAGTCATGAAATGTGGGGGTTTCTTAGGGTTTGTGGACCAAGTAAGAGAGACTGAAATATATATAATGGAAGTGGTTCTCAAACTTAGTCCCTGGAGGAGCAGCATCAGAGTGGGCATTTGTTAGAAATGCAGATTTTCAGCCTCACCCCAATCACGCTGAATCAGAAACTCTGGGTGTGGGCCTCACAGAATTTGTGATTTAACGAGTTCTGATGCCAAAATTTGAGAACCACCTGTACAAGGGAATGGATGGTAAGAGACATTTATTAAACATAGAGGGAGAAGCATATATTTGCCATGTATAGATAGGAGAAGAAAAAATATGTTTAAATAAATGTACTAGAAGCATATTACCTAGAGTTGTTTTTCAAAAGCCAGGTCATGACACATTGGGTCATGAAATACATCCAAGTCACTGATCAGCATTTAGAAAACTTAAAAAGATTAGAAAATATTTATTATACTTAGTATAGTTTCTCCTGAAAATCTTTTTTTTTCAGTCATCTGTCTTTGTGTGTGTGTGTGTGTGTGTGTGTGTGTGTGTGTGTGAGTGATTGGGGTGTGAAAATTATCTTTTACCTTGGATGAAGGCCAAAACATTACAAAAGCCACTACTGTAAGACCGTGGTTCTTCCATTTTAATGTACACAAGAAATACCAAGGTAGGTTAAAGAGAAAATTCCAGGCCCCAAGCAGAGATTTTGGTATAGTAGACCCGAGGAGAGACCCAGGAATCTGCATTTTAATAAGCACTCTAAGTGATTCTGATTCAGGTGGTCTGCAGGTCCACCCTAGGCAACATGGTTCTAAGGTAGAGATTGTAACTGATATTTATGATAAAAAATTTAACAATTCAGAGTAAGTATTTTCAAGTCCAAATTACTGCTAGGCCAAAGGCTGTGGCATTTACAAAGTTGAAGTGAACATGGATCCTTAAGTCTGAGTCATAAAAAAATTTAAAGAAGCAGTCTTCATTGTTGGGCATGGCTGATTTAGAAAGTCTTCAAAGAGATAAAGGGTAAAATATTCCTGGGGATATATTACAATCTAGTTAGTAAGATGAAACATATTGGGGCCATCAGAATCTCTGCTAGCAAATGCCATGCCTTCGTGAGTAGTAAAAAGAGGTTCCCACTCTAAGAAAAAATAATTTAGGAAACCTAATAGGTGGACCATCTAGAAAAATTTGCACCTTCCTTCACACTAATGTAAGCTTAGGCCAGTGCAGTGACTTCGTGTGGCAGAGTCCATCAAAGACCACAAATTATTCTCTCTTATCCGTTCTCTTTGGTATTGCCCTCCCACATCAATTCTGGACTGTCATTAAGACTTGATTTGGCCAACAGGACATTAGGAAACATGATGTAAACAGAGATTTGAAAAAGATTTATACATTAAGGTTTGCCCTCTTGTTGCTCTTGGTAACATTTCTTACCATGCCAACAAGCCCAGGATAACCAGATGGATGATGAGAGTCTATAAGGGGAGAGGTCTGTCATCCCAGCCGAAGCCATCCTAGACCAGCCAGCTCCAGCCCACCTGTCAGCTGACGATAGATGAAAAAGCAAGCTAGCCAAGAGCTGGCAGACCTAGAAGAACCACCCAGTTGAGCCCAACCCAGATTGCCAACCTATAATACTCAAGCAAAAAAAAATATATATATTGTTTTAAGCCGCTGGGTATTTAGTAAAGGCTAATGACACACTTAGTAAGCTCTGATTGGAGTTCTCTTTATTCAAGCCTCCTGAGCCCAGCAATCTGTGCAGGACACGAGCTGCACCATTACTCAAGGCAGCCTGAGGTGCAAAAAACCTCAGACCACATCAAGCTGTACAGGCTGCGGGGTAACTACCAGTAACTCTCTGCCGGGCAGAATGGTTGGATTTTGATTTATGATCATATATGAGACTGAAATGACTCTAGAAGAGCCTGGTAAGTTAGGAAATTAGATCGTCTAATGATAGATCAGTCTCAGTCAATGCATAATTGTACAGCATCACAGAAATTCCAGATTGTAAACACTCAACTTCTTAGGCCTAAGAACCGCTATGGGCCATTTTTAGTAAGAAAATCATATTGAGAAGCTATAATTACTTCAGTATTTCATTATCAATCTGGATTCTGTGCAAAATCATTCTTAAAATGTGTTCCTGTGTAACAGAGCAGCAGGAAACAGCCAGACAAGTGCCAGTGACAATTTCTCTCTACTCTCTACTACTTATGCCATCAAAAGTGAAGGGAAGAAATTAGAATGTCCTTTCTCTAGTTTCTTTAATTTGGAAAGTTTTCCTTTTAAAATCAGAAAGTTTTCTTTTCATGATGTCAACGAATATCTTTGTTGGTCACAGAAAAAGGAAAATCAAATCCCCGCACAGTCCCCTGTTTGCAGAAGCACAGTCTGAGTAGGCTGGTTTATCATTCCCAAGTGAGAATGGACAGCTGTTGAATGAAAGTGAGTTGGGAACATAGAAGGCGATAGGACACAGAGATGTCCACAGCGCAAGAGCAGCAACTTATATACCTATTGGAGAATTGAGGAAACCTGGAACGCAGAGCAGAGCAGTCAGCAATGCCGGTGTTTTTAACGGGCTTCATGGATAGGCTGGGATGCAGAAGCACTGGGATTTGGTGCAGCAATTCATGTGTATGTATGTGTATGCTTTTATTTGCAGAGAGGGTTCAGTAGCTTTCCTCAGATTCCTAAGGGGATCTTTGTCCTCTCTACCTTTCCCCAAAAGCAGAGAACCACTATGGTAATGGAATCTTAATTCATGAGCATCTCAATTCTTTAGAGGATGACTTGGTTTTCTTATCTTATTTTCCTTTTTTGACAGCTTCATTGAGGAATAAATGACATAGAAAAAAACTGCATATGTTTAATGTATACAATTTGATGAGTTTGAACATACGCATACACTCGTGATACTATCATCACAGTCAAGGTGATAAACATTCGTCGCCTCTCAAAGTTTCCTGGTATTCCTTTGTGTGTATGTGTAGTAAGAGCACTTAACATGAAATCTACCCTCTTAAGAAAGTTTTAAGTGCCCAGTACTGCGTTGACGACTGTAGGCAGTCCGTTGAACAGCAAATTTCTAAAACTTACTCCTCTTTCATAACTGAAACTTTCTACCCATTGAACAACAACCCATGGCAAGCAGTTGTTGAATTGTTTTTGGTTTTTTTTTTTTTTTGGAGAAAACCTCGATCGTCCTTTATACAGATACTTCGTGCTCCATATGTAATGTGAATCTTTTCTTCCCCTTGACTTTATCGTAAAATTAGATGTGTGTTCCCATGGGGAAGAAAACAAATCTTCCAATTGTTCCTTTGGAATCTCTTGAACAAAAAAAGGGTCAAAAAAGGAAGAGT
>NW_006435837.1:7642712-7643248 GCF_000325575.1 Pteropus alecto
TCCCTACAGATCTTTTTACTTCTTCTTTGGTCCTTTCACCTATTAGAACTTTGTTTTTTTCTTGCTCCAGGACATAACCTGATGCTCTCTGCCCCTCTCCATGATCCAAAGGAATTGTTCTAAGTCCTGAGCATCCTTTGTGATCCTCTGTTTCACTTCAGCTGCCAGAGTTCTGCTCTCTGTCTTCTTACATATGAGTATTTAGCAGAACTGAGATACTCAGTATATTAGTCTTCCCCTTATATCTCCTAATACGTAAGCGATACACCTAATCTGAAGGTTCTCAAGTTTGAGATGTGATAATACAGAGAATGAATCAGTCTCCTTCATCTAAATCCCTGTGAGTTCAGGATAATGCCACTTGTCTCATTTGACCAAATGCTCATTCATAGGAACCCTTCATTAAAAAGGGAAGGAAGGAAGGAGGGAGGGAGGGAGGGAGGGAGGGAGGGAAGGAAGGAAGGAAGGAAGGAAGGAAGGAAGGAAGGAAGGAAGGAAGGAAGGAAGGAAGGAAGGAAAAGAAAAAAAAAAAACCT
>NW_006435837.1:7643293-7682230 GCF_000325575.1 Pteropus alecto
TACAGTCTGCGAAAATAAGCATTATTAGTAAAAAAGAAAAGAAAAGAGAGGGAAGAGAAGGGAAGGGAAGGGAAGGGAAGGGAAGGGAAGGGAAGGGAAGGAAGAAATGCTATGTAGGATTTTCAAAGGTTTTCTACCTTTAGAAAGGACCTGGAAGCAGGGGATGATGAAAGTCTTCATGAATATCTTTCAGTAACAGACTGACTGGTCAGGGACTCTCAGTAGGGGGTAGTAGCAGTTGTTTATTCATCAGCAAACTTGATTGCAGAGCCCAAAGCTGATTTGGGAACATAGACAACCCATTTTAAAAGTGATACTGGTTTGGTCACCCATTCCACGGGTTAGGGTTAGGATTAGGGTTACTCTTAGGATTAAGATTAGCATTGGTTGGTTCATGTTTCCCACATACTGTTTACAATTCCTCATATTAAGGGGAGGTAGGACCTGTCCACTGCTGATGTAGGTACAAAGAAGAGGGATTTATTTGTTGGCTTCCATTGCTTCTTATTTAAAAACAGCAAAAGCACACCATAAAAAATTTGGAATACAGGATAAAGAATAAAATAACCCAACTCCACCTTTGATCTACCATTCCCACACAACCAAAATTAAGATATTGCCATGTTGTAAACATGCGGTGTAATCTACTTTTTTATTGTGGATGTATAAAACCCAGTTATCTCAACCCTCGGAGGTTCTCAGGCGATCCCATTCTGGGGACATCTAGAGTAGTTTGTGATTCTCCCACATAATGTAAAATTATCTGGAAATGAATGGGAAAACATTTTCCAGCCAATCAAATGAGGCTATACGGTAAAAATGACTGAACTACCTCACTTGCTAGCTGTGCAACTTGGACCATTGCTTACTATCTATCTATATGTATCACTTTTTTCCTTATAAAAATGAAGATAGTAATGATCATTAGCTAAGTGCATTGTTGAAGAATTAAATACGACAGTCCTAAAAAACACATAGCGGAGTACCTGAAACATAGTAAGTATTCAGTGAATACTGGCTGTTAGTATTATAAATAGCCTACCACAGCATTGGTTGGTTCATGTTTCCCACATACTGTTTACAGTTCCCCAGGCCAGGAGCACAGAGCCTCTGAATCAAATTGAAGAAAGAGGACTGTATTCACATCGTGATCTGCAGTTGTCATGGCCAGTTCTTAAAGGAGAATGGAGTTCATGTATTACGCTCTCAGCCTTATGTTTGTTTAAGATACCATGTCAGTTGAAGGTGCCCTTGTGAGCCTACTCAACGGTGCGATGGTTTTCTATCACCATCCGTCAGGGCAACACATGTTAATTAAGCGCTTTACTGTTTTTGTACATGATTTATTAGGTCTCTTTTCATTAATGTTTTTGATCAAAAAAGTAATTAAGTGGGGAACATGGACAGCAACACATACTTGTTGTCAGTTATTAAAAATAAAAGTTCTTAGGATGAGATCCTGATCATTCATCCTTAAGCTATCTGGGGTTCTCAGCTGATGGCAAACCATCTGAACTATTTCTACCTCTAATTCGTAGATTCACTGTTATTTTTAAAAGAGTACTAAAGGGAAATATATTTTGATATTTACAATCAAAATACCAGCAGCTGGCAAAGAAAGACTGGCATTGCACAATCTTCTCTTTATCCCTTAATCATAGAAAGTCAATAAAACTCCTCTCCAGTCAAAAGCCTGTGATTTGTCCCTTAAATATCAGTAATATGACTTTGTAAGATAGACTTCTCAGAAAAAAAAATGACTGCACAATTTTAAGGGATAAAAACATATTCTGAGGGGGAAAAATTCCCATTCTTTCTTTCTTGAATAATTTATTTTTCTAATGGAAGGATTCATAACAAGTTGGAAGGCAACCTCACAGGTCATTTTGTGTATCCCTCATTTTTCTAGGCAGGGTTACAGACAAAATCTTCTAGAATATGCTCTGGCCTTTTCAATAAAAGCACCCTATTAGTCAGGTATTATGATTAATCCTGCTATTCTGATGAATCTATAAAATGAAGGTCATCTCCTACCCTCAGAGGTATTTAAGAGACTCTGAGTTCTCAATATTTAAAAACCAGTGAATTTTAATTCTTGGAGTCAATTTGAAGACACTAGACAATCATAAATTATTTTTGCAACAAGGTAGGGTATAAATATGCCACTGTTGGGGAATATTCAGATATAACAAGAATTCAGCCTTAGAATATTTTAATGAGAATAATGTATCTCACTGTAATGATGAAGCTAATTTCTTACTTGGCAATTTATTACTTTCTTTCATTTTGAGGATATTTTTAAGCTTCAATATTCTCCCTTGGATCAGAAAAATTTTGTATTTTAAAATCCTTTTTTAAAAAATAAGTCAAATGTGAAAGTGGGATGGCCATATGCAGACTTGAACATGAGACCTGCTAAATGGGAGATAAAAGTCTTGACTTACGCATAAAAACAATGAAGTTTATTCAGGAAACACTTTGATTTTTAGAAGGATCTCTGAGAAAATATTAATGGTTGTGACTCTCAATAATTATAATTTTTGTGCAAGTCTCTATTTTTCAAATCAAATTCTATAATAAAAGTGCATTGACTTTGAAATTAGATCAAGATTATTTCTTCCTTTTTTCCACTTTTATTGAAATGTAATTGCCATACAGCACTGTATAAGGTATACAGCATATGATTTGACTTACTACATATATCCTGAAATGATTACCACAATAACTGTGGCTAGCATCCATCATCTCCTGTCGGTACAAAAAAAGAAAAAGAAAAAATATATAATTTTCTTTGTAATGAGAACTTAGGATCTACTCTCTTAACTACTTTCATATATACCATACCGCAGTAAGTGTAGCCATCATGGTAAACATCACATCCCTAGTTCCCATTTATCCTATGTACCTTTTGACAATCTTTATCCAATTCCCACTCCCCCTGCCTCTGATTACCACAAATGTCATTTTCTTCTAAAAGTTTGTTTGTTTGTTTGTTTGTTTTAGATTCCACATATAAGTGAGATCATACAGTATTTGTCTTTCTCTGTCTGACTTATTTCACTTAGCATAATGCCCTCAAGGTCCAGCCATGTTTTCACAAATGACAAGAATTCCTCCTTTTTATGGCTGAATAATATTCCATATTATACACACACACACACGCGCGCGGAATTCTTTTACCTATTTATCTGTTGAAGGACACTTGGATTGTTCCCATGTCTTCGCTATTGTAAATAATGCTGCTACGAACATGGGGATGCAGATATCTCTTCAACATGGTGGTTTTGTTTCCTTTGAATATATTTTCAGAAGTAGAATTGCTGAATCATGTGATAGTTCTTTTTTATTTTTATATTTATATATTTCAATTATAGTTTACATACAATATTATATTAGTTTCAGGTGTACAACACAGTGATAAGACATTTCTATAACTTTTGAAGTGATCACTCCAATAAATCCAGTACCCATACATAGTTATTACAATACTACTTACTATATTCCCCATGCTATGCTCTACATCCCCATGACTACATGTAACTACCAATTTGTACTGCTTAATCCCCTCTCCCCTTCACCCAACCCCCAATCTGACAACCATCAAAATGCTCTCTGTATCTATGAGCTTGTTTCTGTTGATTATTTATCCTGTTTTCTAGATACTACATATGGCATTTGTCTTTCTCTGTCTGACTTATTCCACTCTAGGTCCATCCATGTGTTTCAGATGGCAAGATTTCATTCTCTTTATGGCTGAGTAATAATTCCATTGTACATACATATACACCACCCCTTCTTTATCCATTCATCCATTGATGGATACCCAGGATGCCTCCATATCTTGTATATAATGCCACAGTGAACATATAGATTCACATGCTCCTTCAAAGTAGTGTTTTGTGTTTCTTCATATAAATACCCAGAAGTGGGTCCTATTGGTCTTTTGTTATAGCCTCTGTTTTAACATCCGTTTTGTCTGGTGTAAATATTGCTACTCCAGTTTTTTGTTTGTTTCTATTTTCATCAAACATCTTTTTTCATCCCTTTGTTTTCAGTCTGTGTGTCTTACAATCTGAAGTGAGTCTCTTGTAAGCAGCATAGGTAAGGGTCTTGTTTACTTATCTGCTCAGCTACCCTATGTCTTTTGACTGGAGCATTTAATCCATTTACATTTAAAATAATTGTTGATAGATATGTAATTATTGCCATTTATTTATATTTTTGACCTTTTTTTCCCCTTCTTTTTCTTAAAGAAGTTCCTCTAACATTTTCTGTAATACTGGCTTTGTGGTGATGAACTCCTTTAGCCTTTTTTGGGGAGTGGGGGGCGGGGCGGGGTCTGGGAAGCTCCTTATCTGTGCTTCAATTCCAAATGATAGCTTTGCTAGGTAGGTAGAGTAATCTTGGTTGCAGGTCCTGGGTTTTCATCACTTTGAATATTTCCTGCCATCCCTTCTGGCCTGCAAAGTTTCTGTTGAGAAATAAGCTGACAGTCCTATGGGTGCTCCCTTGTAGGTAACTAACTGTTTTTCTCTTGCTGCTTTTAAGATTCTCTCTTTGTCTTTAACCTTTGGCATTTTAATTATAATTGTCTTAGTGTGGGCCTCTTTGGGTTCATCTTGTTTGGGACTCTCTGTGCTTTCTGGCCTTGTATGTCTATTTCCTTTGCCAGGTTAGGGAAGTTTTCAGTCATTACTTCTTGACATAGGTTTTCAATTCCTTGCTCTCTCTCTTATTCTTCTGGTATCCCTATGATGCAAATGTTGGTACTCTTGATGTTGTGCCAGAGGTGACTTAAACTATCCTCATTTTTAGAGGGAGATTCTTTCTTCTTGTTGCCGTTCTGGTTGGGTGTTTTCTGATACCCTATCTTCTAAATCACTGATTCGATCTTTCATTTATCTATTCTACTGTTAATTCCTCCTAAAATATTCTTCATTTCAGTTATTATATTCTTCATTTCTGACTGATTCTTTTTTGTTTTCTATCTCCACTTTTAATGTTTCTATCTCTTTACATTCTCACTGAGTTCATCTACTCTTCCCCCATTGAGCATCCTTATAATCAGTGTTTTAAACTCTGCCTCTAGCAGATTTCTTGTCTCCATTTTGTTTAGTTCTTTCTCTGGAGCTTTGTTCTGCTCGTTCATTTGGAACACATTTCTTTGTCTTTTAAATTTTTGCTGCCTCCCTGTGTTTGTTTCTATGTATTAGGTAGGGCTGCTATGTCTCCTGGTCTTAGTAGAGTGGACTTACATAGTAGATGTGCTGTGGGTCTCAGCGGCACAGCCTTCCCTAGTCACCTGAGTCAGGTTCTCCAGGTATGTCTCTTGTATGTGTTGTGTGTGTCTTCTTGTTGACGTTGAGCCTTGGTTGCTGTTTGCTCATCAATGGGAGGGATTAACCCTTGGGCTGATTGATTGTGATGACTGGCCATGATCAGTGGAGGAGCTGTTGTGCAGGGACCAACTCTACAGAGCAGGATTCGCTTTAGCAGGGCTTTGGTGCCTGTCCTGTCTGCCCTTTGGGTGTGTCGTCCTCAGATGTGACCCCGGGTAGTGCTCTGGCTCAGACTAAAGCCGGCCACCAGGAAGGCAGGCTGGGGCCTCATGGGAGGGGCCCTGCCACAGGCCAAGATCAGCTGCAGCCTGTGCCTGCCTTGGCCACCTGGTATGAGCCAGCAAACAGTCCACAGATAGCTACCACCCACATAGGGCTTGGAAGTGCCTCAAGAGGCGAAGCCGGAAACCAATGCCAGCTGCCACAAGTGCTGGCTTGAGGCTGCTCAGCAAAAGGTACAGGGCACACCGAGGTCAGATGATGCTTGTTTAGATTTTGTGACCCCCTTGAGAGATTTTTGGAAAGTCCACAGCATGAGCAAAGACAGGCCGTTTGTATGGAAAATCTACTGGAAGCAGCTTGGGTGGGCCTGCAAGTTGGGTGGGGTAGGGTCTCAGGGAATCACCTGGGTGAGGCAATTGGTGTCCACCAGGTTGATGGAGACTCAGACATGGCACCTGCCTGTGTCTGCAGGCCGGGACTGGAGAGGGCTCAACAAAGGAACAACAGATACTCCCAGCACTTCTGTCTGAGAGAAGCCACTCCTCCAGCCCTCTCCCTGAAGCCCAACAGCTCAGTACCTCCCCGTGTGTCCCTGGCGACTTTCGGGCTGCTGCCCCAGCGCTGGAGCTCAGAGTGAGCGAAGCCGTCAGTGAGTAAGGGTGGGTACAGGCCTTTTAAGAGAAACGTCTGCCACTCCCACAGCCCATCTGTCTCTCTGAGGCATAATCTCCACTGGTTTTTACAGCCAGAGGTTGTAGGGACTTCTCTTCCTGCCACTGGATCCCTGGGTTGGAGAGCCCAGTGTGGGGCTGGAATCCCTCGCTCCTCCTTGGGGACCTCCGCAGCTGAGATATTTCTCCCGATCTTTAAGCGCCACATGTGGCTGTGGGAGCAGCCCATTCTACATCTCTGCCCCACCTTCCAGTCTCGAGGTGGTCTCTACTGTGTGTCCCCAGTTGTAGGACTTCTGTTCAGTCAGACCTCAGGCGACTCCCAGTGATGATTGTTTTTGTAGTTTTGTTGTAATTTTGATGAAATTGTGAGAGGAGGCGAGCACAGCATTTACCTATTCTGCTATCTTCAAGAGGTTATTTTTAAAAACAGATTTTATCAAGTTAAAACAGCAAGAAATTTAAAATAGTATCAACCTTCTTGTTTTTTTCATTTAAGTTTATTTAAGTAGATTTCTAGATATTCCTGATTTAACTTTGGTAATAGGATGACATTATGCTAAAAGTGGAAGTAGCCTTAAAAAAGCATCTATGGTTCCCAGAATAAGTTCCATAGAATATTAATCTTGTGAAATGGTCCTTGTGAAAAGGGTTCCACAGTCAAGTTAGTTTGGGAAATACTGCTTTTCATATTCAGAGGCTCCACAGAAGGGATACAAGAAGCTTCCCTTAATGGAACCCCTTTAAGTGTATTTAACACGATATCTGTCTACCTCATTTGAACACGGACAGCATTTTTCCACATGACTCCAATTAGCATTCTGTCACACTTTGGAAAATGCTAATTGAGGTGAATTCTCTCAAGAAGGAAACTTTCAGAGAGTTGTTGCCCAAGGTCCAACAGCTAGTTAATAGCGGCTTTGGCAGTGGAACTTATATTCTGACTCCCTGCCTAGTGCTCATTTTTATTATATCCAAATGTTCAACACCTTTTTGCAGAGAAGAAGAGATGCCAATTTCTCCTTTTATATCCATCCAACTTCAAGGAAACAGAGCAGGAAAGATTCCTTCTGACATTTTTTCCCAAGATTCAAGTCAACCTAATACTGCGATATACCCTCATGCCTTAGAATATTTGGATGATTATAAACAGACATGAATAGTTCATTAACTGACCCACTTAAGATGGAAAATTCTGCCTCACCACTTGCTATTCCCATTTTGCTAATTTGAAATGCCCCTTTTCTCCCAATAACCTTGAAGTAAAAGATTTTTCGTCTTTAAACACTAATGCTTCTTGAAGGCCATTTATGTCACACTTCAGAAGTTTTTTCTCATTACCTGAGGAATCATGAGAGAGCGAAAATTTCTATCCATCTGGGGACTGAAGTGGAAGACATGTTCGGAACGGTTACTGCTTATCTCCACTAGTTCTGTTTTCTACTTGTACGTGGCTTAAACGATTAGACATGCAGGCCCATCACATCACCACACCTCCAATTTGGAGTGTTTTGCCCAGCGGTAGTAAATTACTTGTTCCCTTATTGTCTGAAAATGCAGACCTTCCCATATTTTCTTTATCATCTGGTTACTTTCTCTTTTTCTTTTATCTTTTTTTTCTTTTATAACATTCTAAGGCATTTAATGGTTAGCACCTCTGTATAAGTACATACCCTACTCCTCATACCAAGACATGGTCTGTGGACTAGTGGTCTGGCCGTAATTTGAGGAGTCGTTTAGAAATGCAGAATCTTAGGCCCCAGCCAGACCTGCTGAGTCTGACTGCATTTTAACACGTCCCTTGTACAATTGTGTGTCAGGAAAATGTCGGTCTAGAGTGTGTCACAAAGGAAACATTTAATTTGTGGAAAGAGTTATATTTGCTTGCCAACTTCTCAACTCAGGCATTCTTTTTTGTTCTGAAATACACACCAAAGCTAAATATAAGGTGTGCAAGCCTTGAATTTTGTGAGATAGAATCAAACCTGGAGACTTTCTGAAACATTTGAAAGGGAACGTCAAATATAGCCCATGAGACTAATTTAGTTAATTTGACTTTTATATAAAGTAAGCTAACAGGCAGCCTTCTTCCCTCTAGGAACTGACAGCTGAAGCTGGGCGACACAGCTCAGCATCCTCTGAAGGGCTAGGGAGGTGTGGATGGAGTAAGTGCAACCCCCTCATTTCCCCTCCTGGGTGAGGCATTAGCATGCGCAGCAGCGGAGCTGTGATCAGTTCCTGACTTTATTCGATCTGGGCACTTTCAATCTGTGATTTCCCTGTGGCTATCTTCTTGGAGCTAACGGGGGAAGGGAATCATCTTTAACGCTTCCTCGATTTAAACAAAACCAAAAAAAGAAAAAGGGGATGACTTTCCTCGGGATACTTAGAGGTGGTGTATGTGACTGTGCACTAATCGTATTTGATAAGGCTGTAATTGATTTCTTTTTCCATGCATTTTGAAGTGCTGTATCTTAGCAGTAGCTTTCTCTGAGGAGCTTTGCACAAGCAGCTCATTACACTGCAAAAAAAAAAAAAAAGTCCCTGTGAGGTAAAGGGATCAATATTTATTATGCTCAATCTTAGAGCAGATGGAGACAATGCATGGAGAGAGCTAAACACGGTGAGCTGAATTTCAGGCTACTAGCTCTTAGCTAAATACCCTATGCAGTGTTGTCCCCAGACTCCACTTTTAAAATTAAGGAAAACGAACTTCTTAGTTTCATTAGGTTTACTATTGCGTAGTCTTAACCATTCTCTGAGTTTAGAATATGGAGGTTGATGAATGCCAGGAAGCTGTGAAGATGCACTTTAGTCAATACAAATTTCAAGGGTAATGAGTAAGTTTCCAAGCTATTGATTCCATGCACGCTGATGGCCCTGGATTGGCTGTTAATTACTTAATTGTAATTAACTTTTCCCCAGCTCATCTGTGGTTAGTGGACATCCATGCACTCCCATGTCTGTGTCTAGTGTGGGAATTCTGAATTTCCCCACGGGGGGATTCTGCCTTAGTTAACCAAAGATCACAACTCCAGGGTTAAACATCCAAAATCAAACTGGCACGCCAATCTGAGGCAGAAACTAGGTGCGGGTTGCCTGGCGTGGAATAAAATCTAGAATACAGAGTCCGGAATGAAACAATAAGCATTGATGTATCTCTCCAGGGCAAGCACTTGAGGCCATTTATATTTGAATTTGAAAACCATGGATATACATCCCACCAGAGTATCCAGGGATCCGTTAGGGCTGAACAAAGTCATAATAAAGTAAAGTGGAGAATGTGACACTCCTTCCTTAAAGCATATTTTTACTTAACCTGGGGCCTCCAAAGTCTTAATCTAGAGCAATGACTTGGTGGAATTCCCCCTTATTGTGATCGAGAAGTAGTAAATATTTGGGACAAAGAGGCTGTTGGTTCCCTTCGATACATGTTATCCAGGAAACTGCCAATTCTGACTGTGTTTAAAGTAAGAATTACTGAAAGTAAAGGACACTTAAGAGACTGAGACTTAATTTTTCCCATACCTAGGTCAAGGTGCCAGTCTCCCTAAATCCAGATATTTTTTGATACGATATTTTCAAATTATGAAAGTATTTTCAAATTATGCTTTGCCTAAGGTATTCAAAAGCACACAAGAGAATTCCACAGTTATATACCAATAGCTTCAAAAATAGACATCACTGGAACATTTTTCAAAGAAAATAAAAATTATTAAATCTGACCCAAGTAGAGTTAAAAAGACTGAATAGACCACAAAAGAAATTTTTAAAAATTGTCAAAATTCTTCCTTCCCCCACAAAAGCCACATGACCAGATAGTTCTAGGGAACAGAGTTATTATATCTTTAAGGAAAAGATAATATATGTTCTATTTAAACTACTTCAAAGCTAAGGAAAACATAAAAGTCTAAATTTGTTTCTAGAGACTAAACTATCTCTAGCATACTAATCCGATCAGGACTGCCCTACTCCCCAAAAGAAAACTATCAAACAATTTCATTTATGAATATACTAAAAACATTAGCGAATTGAATATTAAAGTCAATTTTAAAACAATAATGCACCACATAGAAGATATACAAAGATAATTCAACATCATGCTAAAATTAAACAGAAGTAAATGATAATAATTATTACTAAGTGATGAATATAAAAATGTGTCTTTAACTTGAGTAAGCATATTTATTAAGAACTAAGAGCAAAATTCTTACTAAAGAGTAGAGACATTTCTATTAAAAACAGGATGAAGACAATGATCCCTATCATTAAACAATTCTTCAAATTCTTCGTGGGCAATAAGAAGCACTCATTCAGTTATCAAAATCATTGTTGAAAATAAACGTCACTTTTAGTAAAGCGAGTGGATTATTGAGCTTTAATTAGTCCAATTTTATCCTCAAAAAATTTTGACAGAAAATTTCTTAAAGTGCTACATTGCTCACTAAGAGAAATTCTCTTTCACCTTTCATAGGCACATGATATTATTGTCCTATGTGATTTTCCAGATGTTCTTTGAAATTATGGTGACACTCTGATTCTACCTTGTCCTGACATACAGACTATGATTATCTTCTGTTTGTCAAATAAATCAAAAAAGAGAGTTGAAAGACCTAACCTCACCCTCTCCTATTGCTTTCTACCTTCCATAGTTTCAGAAATAGCAATATCCCTCATTTTACAAAGCAGGTTTTATATCTTTGATCCATCACTCTGAATTCTCATTAGTACTAGAGGTATGATAGTGGCTCTGATTTAGAAGCAAAGCTACTAGCACCACTGTGACAGAGAACTGGTCTGGCAAATCACTGTTCATCCTGAACAGAAGAAATAACGATATATTAGTGGGAACAAGTTAACAGAACAGACATAGTAGGCTCAATAGTCACACAGTTAATGTCTGTGGAGTTCTAATTAGAAACATATTAACTAGAAATATCAAATAAATAAAACTTGGAATGAAAGAGCTATCTTGAAAACTTTGGGTTTTTTCTTTTATAAAATGTCATTCATATTTATATGATCTCTGATGAGATTCTATTTCATATTATTCTTCTTTAGTTCTATGAATCATAGTATATTGGAGTTAAGTTATAGTCTAATAAAGGATGATCTTACTTCTAGGGCTGTATTTGTGTTGATGACAACAAGCTATCTTTTCTTAGCCTAGTGAAGCATGTGTAGTTGAGAGGGACAGTGGCTTCTGCAAACAAACGGTGAGGTGGTCAGGGATTGCTATAATTTTCGTATCTAGTGACATTGAGAAATTATCAATAAGGGTGAGTATACTTTCTTTTAATTGGAGCCCTTATACTTACTTTGAGGAAAGAAGACAAAAATCACAATGGACTTGAGCATGAAAATTAAAAGTTATAATCTACTGAAAGATTGGGCAAGTCAAGCCATTAATATTCTCAAAGTTTGTGGATCTGAATAGTTTTTATAACTTCTTATTTTGAGATAATTATAAATTCACATGCAGTTGTAAGAAATAATACAGACATTCTATGTACCTTTTACTTTATATAACGTATTGCAAAACCATAGCACAATATCACAAACAGGATATTGATATTGATACAATCCGCTGACCTTGTTCAGATCTCTCTAGTTTTAATTGTACTTGTTTGTGTGTGTGTGCATGTGTGTGTGCGTGTGTGTGTGTGTGTGTGTGTGTGTGTGTTTAGTTTCATGCACGTTTATCACACGGATAGGTTTGTCTGCCCACCACTACAGCCGAGATCCTGAACAGTTCCATTACTGCAAGAATTCTCTTTATTGCCCTTTTAAAAAACACCCCTACCTCCCTTCTTCTCTCCCACTCCTGTCCTTAACCCCTGGCAACTACTAACTAATCTGTTCTCCATTTCTATAATTTTTTCATGTCAAGGATGTTTAAATGGAATTATATAATATAGAACCTTTGAGTTTTTTTTCTGCTCAGAACAATTCTCAGGAGATTCATCCAAGTCGTTGTATGTATTATTATCTGTTCTTTTTACTGATGAGTAATATTATGGTATGGATGAAGCATAGTTTGTTTTCCCATTCACCCATTGAAGGACATCTGTGTTGTTTACAGCTTGGGGTTATTATGAATAGAGCTGCTTTGACTATTTGTGCACAGGCTTTTGTGGGAACATAAAAATTTCTCTTGATTAAATGCCCAGGAGTGCAATTGCTGGGTCATATGGTGGTCACAGATTTAGTTTTATAAGAAACATCAAACTGTTCTCCTGAGTGGCTATAGCATTTTATAGTGCCACCAGCAATGTACGAGTGATTCTATTTGGTTTCTCTGCATTCTTGCCAGCACTTGGTGTGTCACTGTATTTTATTTCATCAAATCTGATAGGCGTTGAATGTACTTTTTAATCCAGGGTCTCTCAATCTCAGTAATACTGACATGTTAGATTGGATAATTCTTTGGCGTCGGGGCAAGGTCTGTCCTAGACATTGTAGGATGTTAAGCCACACCCCTGACTTCTATCTACTAGATGCCAGTAGTGTTCTGCCCCCACCCCACATTGTGATGACCAAAAACGTTTTTAGATATTTCTAAATATCCCCTTGGGGGCAACATTTTCTCCTCTTGAGGATCACAGTAATTTATCATGACATTCATAATCTAAGTAAAACAAAATCAGTAATGCTCTTTTATCTCCTCTGATAAAAGATTTTTAAAAGCTCTCTTTCATTTTTGGAAGTTAAAAACTTTACAAAAACTACCTTCTCACTTCCTCTTTTCCAACGAAACCCCTCAACTTATCACCAAGGTCCATAGGATTATAAACCACCTCTGATTACTTACTGGACTAAGACCAACGTGAAATTGCTTTCGTATAATCTTAACTATTAAGGCTTGCCCAAGCTATGAACTTTCAAGTTGTCCCCATTAGCTATGAATGTACCTGCTCCAACTTTTTAATAAGATGCAAATCCATGAAGGAAAAAATTCAGAATATTTACGAGATGAGAAAAGAGAAAAATCTAGACAGTAGGTTTTCTTAAAGGAGCTTGAGGCAGAGTAGAACAAATCCAGGTTAAAATAGCCAATGCTACAAGTTGGAAAAAGTTATAATTCTATTGACTATACCTGCAGAGTTTTACCTCTAAGCATACAACCCTGCACATCTCTTCAGGTATATGTCAAAATTCTAATTCCCCCACTGTCAGCCTATTAAAATGCTTCTCATGCTACAAAGCTCAGATCAAGTGCTATCTCTTCTATAACACCTTCTCCAATCCTCCCAGCTAGAACAAAATAATCCTTCTCCTGGATTCTGCCAACATTTATCTCCACCCTGATCATTACTAGGATTATATCATTCTGACCATGCTTTGATTATGTGTGCATCTGTCTCCATAGTGAGATGGCTAGCTTCTTGAATTTTATTTAGAGTAACTTAAAGATCAGAGCAAGAGTATCTGTACAGGAGTTCAGTATAGTACATAGAAAGTAGAAGGGACCAAGACGGAGAAGCATCAGGTAGCTGAAAGACAGTAGAAGAAAGGATGATTTCCAAGTCAAAAATTTTTAGGGGGCTCAAGGGCTCAGCCCACCTAGGAATTTGGATCCAAGTAATCTCTAGGATTCCGAGAGAAAACCTGGTTACTGTGAAATAAAAGCAAGGGATCTTCTGGGTTAGTGGCTCTCAAATTGAATTGCCTAGAAGGCTTCTTAAAACACACACTGCAGAGTCCACCCTAGAAATTTTGATTTGGTGTCAAGGATATGGCCTAAGAATATGCATCTTTAATGGGTTTCTACGTGATGCTGATGGTCCAGCACCACGCTTTGAGAACCACTGTTCTATCTGGCTGTTTTGACAGCATGGGCTTACCTTCAAGGTACCAACAGAACCTGTGGCAGTCAGCCCAGCCGCACTTTAATAGAAAGCTGTTGGGGAAAGGACGTGTATAGGGCAACCAAACTGGGTAGTACCTCCTCTTTGCTGAGACAAATCTAGACTTTCCCCATGAGTATGATCTCTTGCCTTTTTTTTTTAAATGACTTTAGTTACCCAATAAAAGTTTTTTGGTCTTGTTGCTGCTGATGATAATGATGCCATGACATCCTTCTCAATCTGAGACTAAGTAAGATGTTACCAATGGAGGACAGAGAATGAGGAAATAGTGGAATGAATAATCAGGTTTTTGGGAATAAAGGTCTGTAAAGCTCATCTAGGCTGCAGATATTGCCCACACACTATTTAGCTAGCGGAATCTTGATAAAGATGCATAAGTAGGTACGTAGGTAGGTGGTTGGATGAATGGATGGATAGATGATAGATGATTGATAGATATATAGATAGATAGATAGATAGATACATACATACATACATACATACATACATACATACATACATATATACATACATGTAGTTGGACAGATGGGTATTTCTACACTTGATTGATAGATATATAGATAGATAGATAGATAGATACATACATACATACATACATACATACATACATACATACATATATACATACATGTAGTTGGACAGATGGGTATTTCTACCCTTCTTGGGTTCTCTGGCAGACTAACTTCTAAGATGGCCCCAAGAATACCCACCTCTTGGTGTTCATGCCCATGTCTAACCTACTCCCTTTGAGTGTGGCCTGGACCACTGTAGCAAAAGTGATGAGATATTACTTCCTCTATAGGAAGTAACAAAATTTCCAAATCATTGTGACTTCCTTCCATCTTATTTTTCCTCTCTCTCCTTTTCATGTGCTCGCTCTAATGAAGCCACATGTGATATTGTGAGATACCATATAGAGAGGCCACATGGCAAGGAACTGTGGGAGGCCTCTAACCAACAGTGAGGAGCTGAGACCATCAATCCAACATGGTTCCAACAACCTCATGAGTCAGCTAGGAAGCGAATTCTTGTAAGTTTTGAGATAACAGAGATCATTGTTAGAGACTCTGAGACAGTGCACCCAGTTAAGCCGTAAGTGAATTCTTGACCCACAGAAACTGGGAAATAATAAATGTGTACTGGTTTAAGCCACTAAATTGGAGGGCTGGGACTTATTATGCAGCAGTAGATAATGAGTACAGAATCTTTTCTAAAAATGCCAAGTAATTAGCATCTTGCATAGCATCAAAGAAGTAATGTGCGTGCGTGTACGTGTGTGATCAGGCCGAGTTCCAAAGAGATTTTTTTGATCCCCCCAAATGGGCTTAGTCTCATTTCCTGTCACACAAGACTTTTTGCCAATCTGATATGCTGAAAAACTAAATACCAAAAGCTCCAGGATTAATTAGGATTATCATTATTCAAACTTTCCAGTTCTAATCAGGCTATCTCAGTCACCTTATTCACAATTGACAGAACTGATATTTGTAATAATGGTTAGTCTTACTTATTCTCACATTTCTGGCTCCCCACATATCTTCTTGAAGACAAGTGAGACTCAAGAAGAATGTATGGCTCTGCCCCAGCCATGGCCGGAGTCTAAAGTACTACAACCATTCATAAACTCTTTTACACACCAAGAATAACAGCCAACATTTATTTACTTATCTGTTCAACTTTGAACTGCTATTTATTGACTGTTCACTATAAGCAATGCACTGTGCTGGAAACATCAATGAGAAGATGGCCAAGACTGTAATGTATTCATACTTCCTTTCAAATTTATAGTAACCATTTTATGTGCAGCAATAGATAATGAATACAGATTCTTTACACACACACACACACACTTCTTTTTCGCCATGTCTATGTAGCAAGTATGGTGAGGACATTACCATTTGTGAAATACACTCTGGGCAAAAGCTGATTTACAGGAATAAACAAGTCTACCATTGGCGTGTACTTTGATCAATCTTTAAAAATAAAACATCAGCAATGGGCCTTTTTAGCTATTGCCGGCATGGCACCTGACATAAGATTTGAAACTTTGGTTGGCTATTTCCCAAGGGGCCACAGAGAGGCCTTTTAAGGGGTGGTTTTAAGAACCTCTTTGTAAAAACGAACCCCAGCAAAGTAGGCACCAGTGTATGTCTGATGTGGATTCAGCTCTGCTTGCACAGTCAGCAGGTAGCACAACTACAGCTCATAATAACTCGTGTCCCTCAGGGTTCCCAGAGATCATAGGAATTGAATGAAAGGCAGAATAAGCTCATGAGGCACAGTGCTTATAACTGAAAAGCAATATATAAGTATTAAAATAAATCCAGAAAAGGCAATTTCGCAATGCATATGAAAAGACTTAATTTGTATTTTGCATATCTTTTGATCTAGCAAATCTACTGCTAGGAATTTATCCTAAGGGAGGAAAAATCACAGGACTTTGAAAATCTGTAGCTGCATGAGTATTTGCTAAATTATGTTCATGAAGGAAGAAATTGGAAACAGCCTAAATATGCACCAAATGGGGCCTGAGTAAATTAATTATTATATAATCGCACAATGGAATACAACCCAGCCATTAAAATAATATCGTGGGAAAATAATTAAGAATTAGGGAAATGTTAATGTTCATTATATATTATAAAGAAAAAATAGGTTAAGAAACAACATGCACAATATTTTTGTTTCTTTAAAAAATGTGTGTGTGCATGTGTAATATATACATATATGCATATATTATAAAATTATACACATGTATGCACACAGAAACTTTAATAGTGGTTCTGTGTAGATGCTGAGCATATGGATAATTTAAATATTATTTTTATTTAACTATATGCTCTATATTTTCCGTAATGCGTATATTTTGTTGAAATTAGGGATCATTTAAATTTTTTTTTTTATTTAGCTATTGTCTATCTTTCTACAGTGATCATACATTGTTTAGAAATTTTAAATTATTATTAGAAAGAATCAATTAACTGAAAATGCATAGGGATTCTTAAACCGAACCTTGAGGTTTTAGCTACATCAAAAGGGAAGGTATCTTCAGTATCTTCAATTCTGCCTTCTGCCCAGCAACTTAGCTATCACTCATAGGCAATAAAAAGTTAGCATTTCAAATATCACCCACTGTCTGGTTGCAGTTCTTGGTCCTGTTATCTTCTGGGACTGGGACTTTTCCTTTTGCCTGTGAATGAATGAATCGGAAGGAATTTGTCATTAGGCTGGAGAAGAAGGAAATGGCCTTTCAAGGAGGCTAGGAGGAAGGAAGGAAGACAGGCTGTCAGCAGAGTAAAAAAAGGCCAGCTGGGGAAGGCATACATGTGTGACTGCTACTCAGAGAGGTAGGTCCTCAAAGTCAGTTCAAACACAAACACATTTTCTGTTGTGGGGCAAAGGGAGTTTTTTTCATCTTTTTATTTGTCTCAGTAGACAATTTCAAAGAAACCAAAGTTGCAAAAGATGTAAATATAATAGATATAGAAATACTTGGTCTCTTCCTGAGATCAAGCAAAACCTGGGATTTTTATCAGGCAAATGATTTTTATTTTAAATCAAAATAACACCACATTTGAGTAATTTTACCCTCTGAAAATTTTTCCATTTTTAAATGTGAATAAAAAGGAGAGCATTCCAACCAGAATTCAGTTGAAGAATACATAAAATCACTAAATAGACCAAAAACATATAATTTAGCAAATTCTCTGACTCAGTGATGTTGCTCTTTCTAGGATACACAAAACATATTCCAAGAAGACATACACTCACTAAATGTGAACAGAAATCGTTCATTCATTTATTCACTTAACATGAATTTACTTATCACCCACTGTTAATTAGCTAGGATAAAGAGATAAAGACTAATCCTGCCCTTTTGGAACCCACCATAAGAGAATAGGTGGGGCAGTCAAGAGAGAAGACATATTCGAGGAAGGCAGACAAGCAAATCCCATTTTCGACACAATGTATTAAGTGTTTTAATAGATTAATGCACGGTGTGAATGCTATGGGAGACCAGGGAACAGACATTTAAAAAATACTCTACAGAGGGAAGTATTAGGGAGGCTTCCAGAGGAGGAAAGGTTTTTGCTGAATCTTGAAAGATTGGGAAGTTAACCCAGTAGATGAGTGGGACACAATGTAAGGGCACAGAGATGTGGCAAGGCTAGGATCACCAGCTAGGTTGTACATGACATGGTAGTAAAGATAGGCCGGAGTCAATAATATTAGGATATAGGCTTAGCTGTTCTATCAGTGACACCAAAATATCAGTGGCTTAAACAAGATAGATACTCATTTTCCTTCATGCAATTCTATCATCATAAATCATCAAGGATGATAAGACAGATCTACAGTGTGGGATGCCCAGGCTTTTTCCGTCTTGTTTCTCTGTAATCTCCAACCCATGGCTTCTGTCTCATGATCTCAAAGGCCACTCCAACTCCCACCATCATGGCTGTATTCCAGGAGAAGGAGTGGGGAAGGTATGCTCCTTTCCTTTGAAGTGAATGAGCCATGTATTTCACCTATCACTTCTGCTCACATTGTTTTGGCCAGTACCTAGTATTATGATTGTAAGAGAGGCTGGAAATGCAGGCAGTCATATACACAGCAAAAACTCAAGGACACTATTAATAAAGGTCAAAGGGAAGAACAGATAATGGGAGCGATTAGCAGTTTTGGACACAACTATTCAGTTGGTCACTGAGATGGATGGCGGGCTCTAGCTGGAAAACAGAAGGAATGGCATTATCAGATTTACAATTTTGAAAAATCACTTAGGTTAAGCTATGAAATTTGGATTGGAGGGAATCAAGTCAGGAAGTATGGAGATCAGTTAGGAGGCTGGTACAGTAACTAGGTGAAAAATGAGGGTGGCCTGGACTAAAAAAAGAAGTCTGATTAGGGAGAATTTTAGGAAATGTAATTCATAGCACTTAGGGATTAATGGAATACAAGGGGTGACTGAAGGAAAGAAATCATCAAGAATGTTTCCCACACTTCTGCTTAGAGATCTGGATGGACAATTCTCAGACTGGGAAGAATGGAGAGAAAGCCAATTTGGTCAGGTTGCAGTTGTGGCAAACTGAAATTATAAGAGAAGACAAGATTAATAAAATGGATTTGGAGCCATATTTTATAGGAGATCATGTCACTGATGAAATGTGGGCTGGATACATATGAAACAAAGGAATTCTTAGGGCAACATTAATTTATATTATTTCATTGAAACAATTTGCACATTGGCAATTAAACTCATATGGTTTAAGAACTTGTAAAATCTCCCAGCTATGGTAGATGTTAAAAATTATTCACTCACCCCTCTCCCAGTTTTGTGGGTAGAGTATTTACTTGCATTATACAGTAGGATGGCAGGAGACCTGAAGCTCAAAAAACACTTGAGAGGTTGGACTTTCTCACTTAACACCTCTGCTGTCATGTAAGAAGAACGTGCTCTGGCTATCTCCCTGTTTCCAGGTGGAAAATGAGAGAGACAAAGAGCAGAGCCTTCCCATTGCAGTCGTCCCAGATTAGCCATCCCCCGGCTGATCTCCAAGCTCGTGAGCTTATTGCTTTGCTCCTCTGAGATTCTGCGGTTGTTTCTTGTGCAGCAGTATTGTGACATAGTTCTGTAACTCATCACAGTTCTGTACTGTGTGACCGGATGATGCCTGAGTTTTGATTGGAGAGAAGTGATATGGAGTTGGGTCGACATGAATGCCCAGTCACCCAAAAGAATCTATGAAATTCTTAGGTTTCTGCTGGTAGGAAAGGAAGAGAAGATGAAAAGAAGAGAGAGCAGGATGAAAATAATCACGGACTTCACATATCTTTTCAGGACATATCTGGTATTCAACAAAATGTCTGGAGGGAAGCAGAATTTATTCCAGATCTTTTAAAACTTTATCCTGCTCCTTCAGATATATTGTATTCATAGATTGGAAGACTTGATATTGTAAAGATACTATTTCTCTCCAAATTGATGTATAGATTTGATATAGTCTCAATGATTGTGAAAATGCATAAACTGAATATAAAATGTATATAGAAATGAAGAGGCCAGTAATAGCCATGGCAATCTTGAAAAAGCACAGAGCCGACATTGCCAGATATCCAGACTTATTATAAAGCTACAATAATTAAGTGCATGTGGCATTGGTGCAAGGAGAGACAAATTGACCATTGGAACAAAATAATCCAGAAATAGACTCCCCCATATACAGTCACATGATTTATGACAAAATTGACGCTGCAATGAAATAGGCAAAAAAATATTTTCACTAAATGGTCCTGGATTATTTAAATATCCAAATGGAAAAAAATAATGACTCTTGATCACTACTCCAAGCCATATGCAAAAATAACTTTCAGATAATCTCTCTATATAAATGTAAACAATAATGAAGAAAACATAGGATCCTATTTTCATGGCTTATGAGTAAGCAAAAAGTTCTTAAACAAGATCATAAAGAAAATAAGTGACAATTTCGACTATAATTCTCATCATCTGGTTTTGAAGTAATACTACCAGTACCATTTCAAGGGTGTAATATGGACTAGAAGGCATTATTCCATTTATGGAATAGACACTTAAATTTAGTCTTTCCACGTCAAGCCTCATAAGATCCCTAATCTCTGATAGAAAACTAAAAATTTCCTCATTAGTGATATGGGTGGCGAGTATAGAATGAGTGAGTTTTCTTTCTAATATCATATATTATTCAATGGTATTAGAATCAATATTAAGGAGCAATTCTAAAGAGGTCATTTTTCCTATTATAATTTTCTCCAATATTAGTATATTTACTGCACAGAGGCATCACGGAACAAAGAGATAATGCTTGCCCCACACCCCTGACCCTTGCAGTTTCGCATTAAAAGCCTCCCTGTAAGTAGCAAGCCTCCTTGACTACTTGACCTACTTGTGGTGCCAAATCTCAAGTGTTAGATCACGTTGAAATGAAAATAAAACATCTCACGTGGTGATCTGAGCCAAGGGGAGAGATTAACCCTATGTAATTCTTAATAGCACCCATCCCATAAAATAAGGTAAATATATTCATTTTGGAGCATTTCAAGAGCTGAGAGGTTGTATGGAAAGGGGCACTCAAAAGTAACTGCCAAGGAAGCATAGAAGTGAGCCCAGCAAAGGGCAGCTTGAGCAGTAGCCTTGTGTTCCCTCTGCTCTGTGATGTTCACAAACTCGCAGGTGGTAGATCTCACCTGAAGTGGCCCTGAGGCTGCCAAAACAGGCTGCGCCTGAGTAAATGAAACTTTGAGCTATTTTTTCCCTGCAGATGTATGTCAGGATAGATTTGTAGTCCCAAAGGGAGGAGTCAGAGCATCAGCACTGAAGTCATTCCATAGGAAGCCGTCAGCACACCCCATAGAGAACCCTCCCTCCCTCACAGGCACACTTTCTGACGTCACATAGCTGACCTTGATGATTCCAAATGAGGCCTGGCAGGATCTGAGAGTTCTGATTGAGAAGGATATTTATATGTATATGTGTATGCATGCACGTGCGTGTGTGTATTGTTCCTCCTTTTAATGGGGTGGGAGGTGTTTTACAGCCTATGGTCTGGGAGTACTTAGGCCAACAGTATCAAGCCACATAACAAAAAGCTGCCTACGAGGATTGCTCTTTTGTTTCTTAGGGAAAACAAGGAGGCATAATGCCTGCCAGGAGAAAAAAAAAACATTTGTTATTAATATTAAATATTGTCCAGAGGGCATTTTTTCAAGATAATGTCCCCCCAAATTACGCTGCTACAGTACAGATACCATAAAACAGTAGTTCTGGACTGTTCATCTGACTCACTCAGCTCTTGGGTTATGTTAGTTAACCCCTTGTGGATTACATTACCTGAAGAATTAAAATGTAAAGTATTTGTTAATTGCCTGCCTCAGGGTCTCCAGAGAATAAACAATCTATGAACATTTTAAACTTGGCCAATTACTTTCTGTTCTGCCAGCTCAATGTATTATGAAACAGCGTACTAATACCCAAATGTACTTAACCTTGATAAAGACTAATTGATCAACTTTAAGATGACTTCAACTTTTATTTTAAAAGTGTACAGGTACAAAAATATTTATGGCCATTACTGAGAGAGCTTTACTGAGAGAGCTTTGATGATTTCTTTCTCTATAGCAGAATCAAAAGAATGTTCGTTAAAAAAGGAACTATTTCTTAACCTGAAAATGACTTTTCCGTTTAATAAAAAAAAAAAAATCAGCCATTCATGAGATTCATGCATAGCTGGTTATGTGTTAAAAACACTAAATAGGCTTAGAGGATTAATCGTGTATTTAAAGATTTTAGCACAATTAGGAGCACATGTCACCTTTCTTTCCCTTTAAACTTCTCCCACAACTCATCTCCCAAGTGGACTCACAAAGAGGAAGACAATGTGTCAGTTCTCAAATAGTTTGCAATATAGATAATCTTGAGAGGCAAAGACTATATGACACTAACATGTCAATATGTGTGTCTGTAAGGCAATTCTGCAATGGATATAACAAAGCACATTAAGATTCCAGCATTGCTTGTTCTAAGAAGATGTGAGCGGAAAGTGGCTTTTTTGTTTTGTCCCATCACTTAAAGTTGCAGTGGTCATCAGGCTTCCAATCTCTCTCCCAGTCACAGTTTCCCTTCCTGCTTCTTCCCTTGATTAAATGAAGTTGGCTCCACTTGGATGGGCTGTGGAGATTAATTCCAGATATGTGCAGAATCCACCTGGCAAATCCGATAACGGCAGCTTCCAAGAGTGGAAGCAGAACAAAGGCATGAATAATAACATAAGGGATTTACAAAGGACAAAAATATGGGCCGCCATTTGAAAGTGACAGTAATTACTTAAGTAAATGTCAAAATGCTTGAAAGAAACAAGAGGAAGACAAGTCATGAATATTTAAAGTTGAAGCATGCCATTCTATCGATGTGCCATTTGGAAGAGATCCTTTTCGTGCTAGCTCAGGTAGTGTGTTGTGGGAGTGGTGTACAGCCCATCTATCTTTATAAGGGCAGAACTGACTTATAATTGATACAAGATCTGTGCACATTTTATCAGGTCCCTCTGTGCCTTGCTACTCAAAGGGCTGCGTGGCTTTGGCCTCAGCTGGGAACTTGCTCGAAATGCAGAATCCCATACCCTATAGCAGACCTATGAATCAGAACCTGAATTTTAACAAGATCCCCAGGTGGTCTGCGTGTGTTAAAGTTTATGATGCCCAGTCTGAGAACATTTTTAAATGGCATCACTTCAGTGATGTGTTGTTCCAATCTTCTGCATTTAGAACACTTTACTGGCTAGTTAAAAGGGTTACAGTTGTTTCAGAGAACACAACTATTCATAATTTGCTAACCTGCTAGGTCTGGTAATGAATCAGCATGTAAGTTCCTAACTGTCCAATCATGGGAATTTATAAGAGAACCCCTGCAGAATACATAATCCCATATTGGCTCACAGATTAGGTTTTAAGAAGAAAATGCTGCAAATTATTGGTGCATTAAATATAAAATCTCTGCTATATAAGAACAGTTCTCAATCTCCTTGTTTCCTTAAGACATTTGTGTAGCATTTTAAAAGAAATTTAGGTTATCAAAATATTTATGACCTCACACAGGAGATTGAATCAAGTTAGTACCAAGAAAAGTGCAGCGTGCCAAGAATCATCAACTATGAGGCCAGGCAATTGCTTTAGAAATAACCTAGCACACCACCTCCCAGTTTTTACCATGCGGAAAATAAATCCCCACATGGTGACAAGTTCAAGACTTCACAAATAATTGATGATGGAGCCAGAATTATGATCCAGTCTTATGAATCTAATCAATGCTGTTTCTCTGCTCCACGTTCATATATGTGATCTGCATGATGCTGAGTTGTGCAAATGTAAAAAGCCCTCAAGATTTTCTTGTCTCCAGTTGCATCATCCAGCGCATCCGACAACGCCTTTACCTGCTCATTTGGAAACGGTTAATTTTAAATGAATTTCAAAAGCAGTGTCCAAAAATAAAAAGGGGTGTAGCCCTTAAAAATAGAACTGTTTCAAAAGGAGCCAGGTGCCTGTGAGTGGTTAATGGATAATCTTAAGCATCTGATTGAAGTTAGCATTTATAACAATTATGCCTGCCAATGTTAGCTTCTGTGAAGAAAAGAAGAGGTGGTTTGAGTAAATTACTTTCTCAACTTGAGACCTGGAAAGTCACAGTGAGGCCTGCTACTTTTCCCCTTGCCTTTGCCAACTGGAGAAAAGGACATAAGGAAGTTAGAAGGGTAAACAAGTTCTCTCTCCTGAGCAGGGGAGAGTGTGTGTGCTGACCACTCAGCTCGTGGAGTGCAATGAGGAAGCCAGTGTGCTACTCCGAAACCCTTCCGGGTTCGCTCCAGAAACAGCCTAAAGAAAGAACTCATGGTGAATTACTTTATTCAATTTTGGAAGACAAATTAGAGTTAAATTAAGCAAGATTATAGTTAAGTTTGCTGTTAAATTTGGTATTGCTTTTCCCTAATCACTAATGAGTATTTAATTAATATGTTTTATTCCTTAAAATATTTTATGTACTCGAAATGCATAAATTAAAAATGTGCTAATCTATAATATCAGTTGTCTTCAACAAAAGTAAGCCCCAAGCTCATCAGCGAGGAACTGTTTTTATTCACCTGGTGGTACTTACCTAAAATACAGTGAAAAGGAATAAGTAACTTGCTAAGAATTTGACATTAAAATTTTTGGTAACAGGGTATTAAAATGAAGCGCTCTCTCAGTTTTGGTTGAGAGCCTGGAGAACACATCAGTCACCGGCAGCAATTCCCGTATTCTGGAGTGAGGAGCTGCACCACTCCTGCTGGACTTGAAAAGGAGGACTCTGAATACCGCACTGAGTTTCCTGCCCATTCAGCCCTTGCCCCTTAGGAGCTGGCATGCTACTTTTGGTTTGATCTCCCACAAACTAATTCATCATTACTGGAAATGGAATTTGTAACCCAGTCAGTCTTAACCTGGTGTGTACATCGGAATCAACTGTGTGGTGATTTGATTTTGTTGCACTGCGTGGGGAGCCAGGCATCTATCTGTCTTTTGAGAAAATGCCACAACAGTTCTAAAATGAACTCCAGTAGCGAACCACTGCTTTAATCCAATGGAACGAAACTCAATATCTCCCTGGTAATATAACAAAGGGAGATTTTTTTTTTTTTTAGTGAGAGTGTCTTCATAGCATTCTTCAAATCACACAGTGTTGTTTTTCACTTTTATGAAATGGACAAGGACTTGTGATAGATTGTTAAATAATGGCTCCCAGTGAATCACACCTTCCAGAAGTCTTGCCCTGTATAATCCTCTCCCATATGGACTCTAGACTTCGCCATGTCCCTCGCTTTGGCCAATAGAACATCAAAAACTGTAATTCAAGCAGAAGCTTGATACATGCTTGTGCATTGGAGTTTGCCCTCCTGGAACTCCGAGACCATGATAGAGAGGCTGACATGAAAGACTGTCTGGAGAGTCCCAGCTATCCAGGCAGAGCCACCAGCTACCTGCAGTGAGCTGCAGTGAGGGAGCAGAATGGCCCAGTCCCTATGTAGAACTGTGAAGAGTACTATACCATACCATTGTTCTTCCAAGCCACTATATTTTGGGATAGCTCGTTCTGCAGCAATAGATAATTGAAACACAGTGTACAATGTCGGGTAACTGTTCACTCTGTCCGCTTTAAAAAGTAACTTACCAGCAAATAAATGAAGACGTAAGTTTTAAAGTTGATCTTAGAAAAGTAAGGTATCCAAACTTTGAGTAAATTTACATCTCTGCATAATAGATTCCCAAAGAATCAATAAACAAACACATATCTCTCATTCAAGGATTTTCTTGCTTCAACTCTTTAATGCCCATCCAAATCTCTGACTTCCAGTTCTTTATAAGATCATACAAAATTTGCGCCTTGAATATTTTTAGTATAAAAGGGCCCGCAAATATCATTTGCTATATATATATATATGTGTGTGTGTGTGTGTACGTGCACAGTCAGAAAGGTCAAGTTATTTACTAAGGTCACTTAAGTGATTAGTAGCAGAACTGTTGAAATCTCAAGTCTGATCATTTTGAATCAAACCTCTCTGGTCTCCATGATCCTGATATCACTGTACATGTGTTCTTGGAGATGTCAGGGCCATGGAAAACCACAGGAATCCGCTGGTACATCTTTTGGGCATGTTAATTTTACTGGATGGAGTTTAACTCGACACTATTTTTAAATCAAGCAAATATAAATATATCGTGTAAATCTAGTATTCACAAAAGGCTTAGTTCGAAAAGATAATAAACCCATTAGTTCTCTAATAGTAGATTATTTTTTGCCATAATGGGCACTTTGGTAAAATATTTTATCAGCGCTAGGCTTATATTCCTCTGCTTCGCATGATGTCCCATTAGCATCATTGAAAAGAAAAGACTTACATGTGGAGAGACTTTGGAATTACAAACTTTTCCTAGATAAGTCACTTCTCTACAAGGCATGTATTTAGGGAAGGGAAGACTTGAACCAATTAGACGATCTGTGTGTAACACCATGGATAGATTATCACAAGTCATAAATCACTGCTTATTAAGTATAAAAATTCGTGCCGAGTACCTAGGAGAAAGTGGTTTTAACACTCCGGTATAATTGGACTCGGGTGGTATATAGCCATTAGCAATTTTTAAAAATCCCCCAGGCTTTTTTCTTATCATAGGGTAACATTTTTGTTATATTAGATATTGAAAATAAGAGAATTTAAGTGTGTTGATTGACTTAACTAGGGTTAGAAGTATTTTCCAGATCTATTTCACAATTCTTCAAGTCTTGAGAATACACAGGGCAAAAGGGGAGGAGGAATGGAGTTCACAATCACTGACATGGTCTCTTTTTCAATTGACAAAGTCTTTATACTAATACTGGGTGAGGCTTGAAAGTCAAGAAGTTTAATTTTAATGATTCATCTTAAAATACCAACCGTGTCTTGAAACTGCCCAGATGGTCTCCATCTTAATTTTGTTTTCTACAATGCCTTCGGTGTTTCCTTTCTAAAAAACGCAAATTGTATTGTGGTTGCCTTTCTCACAAATGAATAATGGCTGCCCATTTACTAAGAAGGTCCAAAATTTCTTAGTCCAATATTCAAGACTCTTACCGAGGACCAAATTATTCTTCAAACCAAATTCCAGTGGCCCAACATGCCAATCTCTTCTGTTGTCATTACAGACTATGTACTACATTTCCACTATCCGTGGCCGTGCCAGAAACTTCCTTCTTACCTTTCTGTCCCTTTTCATGCTTGAAAGCACTGGGCAGATGCTACATCCTTCATTAAATTATCTCTAACCCTAATCAGAATGGATAGTTCTTCTCTCTTCCTATCATTGATTTGTACCACAATTAGCATTTGTTACAGTATAGTTTTCATTATAGGTGTTTATGTGTCTGCCTTGCCCCACTAGAAGATGATAACAATAGAAAGAAAAAGACAAAAAGAATATTTATTGACCACTTATTTTTTTTACTAGCTTCTAAGCTAAGTGCTTTCCATATTTCATACTTTAAATCATATAATGACTCTACAAGCAAGGTTCTATCATTAACTCAATTTTACATCTGTAGAAAGTGAAGCTTAGAGAGTTTAAATTGCTCACTTCGGGGTCAAATAAGCAAGGAAGCTGCTGCTGGAACTCAGATTTGTCTCAGACCAGAGTCTACACTTTTAGCCATTGTGCTTGTAGTCAGGGGCACTATACAATCATTTGTGTACCCTTTGTGATCTCCCAAGATCCTGGATAATTCTTTAGTCATAGAAACTCCAAAAGGTTTATTAAGTTGCATGTTTTAGAGATGAAATTTACTCCATTGGCAGTATAAACAACTTCAGCTTTTTCCCACAGACAAATTTATCTTGTATGTCTTGTGCTTCAAAATACAGTCTGAGTTATCCTGGCATGGGAATGACAGATGAATAGATTTTCAGTAAAATATATAATGGGTACAAAGAAGTGTGTTGCAGGGAGGATGCTTGGGGGAGAGTATTCGATGGCTTTCTATAAACTCCTTTTTCCCACAGGACTTATTTATATAGGAGTTTAGTTAAATAAGCTAGGAGACCCATGTGTATTTGTGAAGGGCAAACAGTGAGGTCACTGACTGTTAGAGAAACTCAATTATCCATGTTCGATGTTACTCCCAGGAGTGTGACAAGCAGACCCTAACTGGAAATTGCTAGAAGTTCCACACTGGCGTTCAAAATACGTTAGGTGTATATAATACCTACCATCACTCCAAGGGACTCAAAACTCAGAAAATTTACTAGATATTGGACAGATCGTGGTCCCTTCTGCATGAAGAGTCTGAATAATCCACCTTTCATTTATAGTCATGACAATGAACGATGACACCTATCAGTGCCAGATGTGCTCATTTAGGATTTGAGGGATAATTACTACTGAATACTGCCATAAGGAGGAAAGGAGGACTAGAATAAGTTTTGAGAGGAGAAAATTATCTAAAATCGAGCTGTTAATCTATGTTTGTGTAATCCATGTATGTGATTATAAACAAACCACTTGAAAACAGGAGCAGACATTTCAATTTCTGGCTTCTTAGCACCCTTCAGCTAAATTGCCCTAGAAGCACAGAAATCAACCTTTAAGGGCAGTGCTGTCCAATACCGTAGCTACTCGCCACATACGACTCTTGACTATTTGGAATGTGATTAGTCTGAATGGAGATGTGCTGCAAGGGTAAAATACCAGATTTCAAAGCCCTTGTATGAAACAATGATGTAAAATAACTCATTAATAATGTTTTATATTGATTACAGGTTGAAATAATAATATTTTGGCTTTATTGGGTTAAATGAAAAACTATTAAAATGAATTTCATCTGTTTCTTTTTTACTTTTCTCATGTGGCTACTAGAAAATTGAAATTTTCTTATGTGGCTCACATTATATTTCTATTATTATTATTATTATTATTATTATATTTCTATCAGACAGCTGTGATCTAGATAAAAGGATCTGACTCCAGCATCACATTGCTTGGATTTCAATCCTGGCTTCACCACATACTAGCTGACTATCCTTGATAATAATAATAATAATAATAATAATAATAATAAAAGGTTTCTGAGGGAAAGAAATAAGATCATGCCCACAAATTGCTTCACTCTGTGCTTGGCCCATAGGGAAGCTCAATAAAGGATAGGAATGTTTTAAGCTTTCAGGAATAACTTAGACACTGATCGTCTCCCTGCCAAGAACCATTCAGTGGTTTCCCTTTGCCCACAGGACTCTAAGCCCCTCAGCACTGCTGAAAGGAAGAACCTACAGAGAGGCCCCACCCAGCTCTCCAGCCTCCCTTTCTACTATGCTCTGCCTTGAAATTAACCTGTATTCCACTTTGCTTTTTCAACACACTAAATTCTCAGTTGCTTTTGCAGTTTGATATCGTCAGCTCTTTCTCACAGGTCTTTCCTGCTTCCTCTTTCTCTGCCTGGAAAGTTCCTTCAACATCCATGTAGGATCACTTCCTTTGTAAAGCCCTCCCCAATTCTTACCCTCACATTATAGTCTTGAAGAGTTACATACTGTACGAATGTAACTTGAACGTAACTTGAACGTATTATTGTAAATGTCATACTGCATGTAGTTAGGGGTTTACCTGTCAACCTCCCTCACTCAACTGTGATGTTCTTGAGGGTAACAATGACATTTTTCTTTTATATGTACCTAGCACCTAGGACAATTCTGGGCTCACAATAGATTCTCAGTATAAGTTTGCTGAACTCATGATACAAACTTGAGCTTGTCTATTAGTGGAGTAGGTAACTCTATGCTAGTATGATTTATAGATTCCTAAAATTCCCTGTCTCCCAAACATATCTTATTTTGCTCTCTGTTTCCTGGCTGTCATACTTTTCTGTGACTAATCCTAACCAGTGCAGCTTGAGTAGAAATGTAGTATCACATCCCGTTCCAGGAAATTAAAAGCAGGTTACATTTTTCATCCTCTCTCACTCTAAATCCATATAGCAAAGGATCTGAGATGTCAGAATTATAAGATAAAAGTCACAAGTCAGTGAGTCTACATGTGGAAGAAAGGCAGGCCAGAGAAGCCCCCAATGTAGAGGAAGCCATGCTCAAAATGAAATATCAGCCTTTCTCGTGCCATTCTCCTGAAATTTGGAGGTTTGTTACTACAGCAGAGCTTTGCCTACCCTAACTGATAAACCCACATAGTAAATATAATTAGAAAATTTCATCCCCATGATATTCTCTTGATTTCAAATGCTCTTGGGAAGAGAAGTAATATCTGAAACGAGTTCACCTTGAAAATCACAGATTTTCATCCTTCCCAGAGAAATCCAAGAAACAGAAGATGTCTTTGAATCAGTTTTAGTGGATTCAAAAAGGGGTCTCTGAACAGAGAGGGTTGGGAAGAGGGCATGAGAAGTGTTAGCCTGGGGTTTCAAGACATCAGAGACAGTCTTCATCTAATTCAATGGTTAAAAATTATACCAAAGGATAATAAATTGTAATCCCAAAGGAATTACTGTGTACACACGCAGCTCACTCGGATATATGGCACTGCTTTCTTCTATTTTATTTTATGCTAGATAAAGCTGAACAGTTGTATAAATAGAAATGGCCGGAGCCTTTATGTCTAATAGCAGAACTCATCTTTATTTATTTATTTGGCGGGGGGGCTCTTGATAAAGCTAAAGGATAACGTCTTTTTTAGAAAGCTTTTATTTTTGATCTCTTAGGCTGTTCTACTCTAAAATGTCATCAATATTCTTTAAGGTATCAAAACTAATTTTAGCAAAAAGCCCCAGGAGTTGACTGTTGCTGGTCTGATAATGGATATCAATTTTTTAAACTGAAAACAACGAAGAACCCTTAAAGAAAAACCCATAAACCAAGCAGACTTTTCTTCTCAAACAATGGGCTCTATGCTTTTATCACTCTTCACAGTTATACCTTTTCGTATAAGCTACAAGGACTATATCTGAACCGTGACAATGATATAATCCCTTTTATCTAGGAGTTCTCACATTTCCCAATTCATTTGATCTTCTAGCCAGAGGAGAATATAACAAAACCAAATCAAGGTTCAAATTTTGATTCCAACGAGCCACATTGACATACTGTGTATGTATATGCATTTACCAGCTGTCTTCATTTTCTACATCTTTCTACACTATGCATACTCTTCCCAACAAGATTGTGTAGTAAAGAATTTGCCTTTGCCCAAAGAAAAGATCTGGCCTTTACCCTGTTTCTGGGAGGTAATCTCTGGGCTCTTGTCATGGTATGTCTTTGTTTGCCTGGGTGTGTTGGGTCATGCTGGATAGTCTACCAAAGTGATTTAGGGTGGGACCTGGCTGTACCTATGTAGTCTTAAGGTGAGCGCTGGCCATGCCAGAAAGATCAACACTGTGACTTAGGGTGTGAACTTGTGGTCATGTATTATCAATCAACCTGGAGACTGAGATCAACTACGTGGGCAATCAATTGATTAAACATGCTTAAATAATGGATCCCCAATAAACACTCTGAACACTGAGTCAGCCTCCCTGTTTGTCAGTATTCCATGTGTATTGTCTCATCTCGATATCTGGAAAATAACATGTCCTGACTCCATGGGGAGAAGACAAGTGGATGTTTTTTGTTTGGAAACTTCCTGGACTCTGCCCTATGTACTTCTTCCCTTGACTGGTTCTGTAACCTTTTCCTATAATAAACTGTAACCATAATTATAAAAGCTGAGGACATATATAACTGAGGGAGCTTTGAGGAACCCCCCAAACTTGCAGTTGGTGTCAGAAGTGAAGGCAGTCTTAAAGACTATGCCCTTTAAATTCACATTTTGCCCTAAATTTTTCACAGTGATGTACTTTAATTGGCAAAGGATTTGGGAGCAGAAAACCCAGATTCAAGGGCAGGTTCTGTGATTTACCATCTGTGTGAACTTGGGCAATTTATTTACTCTCTGGGCCTCAACATCCTCAAATGTAACGTGGAAATAATACCATCTAAATGTAAGAGGACTATTGCAAAAATTAAATAAGATAATGTACATGGGATGTTTAAAATTGTAAAGTTATACATATATGTTAATTATACAAATGTTTCCTTGTTGTCTTTGAAATTACTCCATGTAAAACTGTGCTTCCTGGATTCCTAATTTGCCACTAAATCAAAATAATTTTTTTCCCTAAATACACTCTTTTCAAGTTATGAGTGTTATTAGAGATAACTATAATCTCATATCTTATTTCAAAGTTATCATGCACTTAGAATGAAAGAACATGAACATTTGCTGTAATGATAGGGCATAGAAGCCCAAATATGATAAAACAAATAATCCAGTAAGACTGGGTATTCAGATTATAGGCATTAGACGGAAATCACAGAGCTGCCAATAATGACATAAACATGTATTGTCACCTCTAGATTTAAAATCTTTATAAGTATACATTTTTATCTGTCCTAATCATTTTCTGAACTTGCCAGAATATTTAATATTACCTTTTTGCAGCAACTTGAAACTGAAAAGGGCTATATGGCCAAAAGGTTTATTCGCTCATTAATTCAATAAATAGTTGTACTATTCTAGGTACACTGTTCTATGGTGATAAACAGATAAAATCCTTGCTTATATTTTAGGCGATATGGTTTTATAAGTTTATCATATAGCTAGATATCATAGAAATACTTCTGACAGGACTTGAATGTGGCTTTTCTGAAAACTAGTTTAATGTATTTTTTATTCTCATTCTGCTTCAATGTACAGCTAATATAGAGTTGATCTCTCACATATTGGTCAGACCATATCTTTAACTTACATAATAAAAGAGTGTCTTTTAAGGTGATTTCTTATAAAAAAGAAAAAAACAAATTAAAAAATGGGTAGTTTTACAAATCCCATCAGGCTGTAAGTGAAAATGAACATATGGGAAATAACTATTGAATTGTTTATAGTCCCAAACTAGTAAAGATATACACAACCTTTCAGAGGTAGAAAGTTGGTCAGGAAAAAAATAAAAAGAAGAAGAAAGAAAGAAATATAGAGTCATTGCTTATTTGGAACTAAGTTAGGAAGTTGGGAGTTTGTGATAATAAACCATTCATTCATTCACATACTGTTGCATTCCTGTACCCAGCACCACTCTTGGCATATAATAGATGCTCCCTCAAGTTATTCATTCATTTATCACACGGCATCATGTGAGGCTTTGTGGATAGAGTTAGCTACGAAAATTATGGACCCTGACATTAATAACATTATAGTCTAGCCAAAGATGTATGTTTTCCCAAATTATACATTCTTTCTCTAAAAGAAATCTGGTGACTCCTACCAAAGTCATATATAGCAAAGTAATTAAAATATTCACCCATTCAACAATTCTTTAGGGAGCATCTATTATATGCCAAGAGTGGTGCTGGGTACAGGAATGTAACAGTATGTGAATCAGAAGCAGCCTCTACCTTCTTGAATCCTGCAGCATAAGTTGGTAAGACAGGAAATGCCCTCCAAAGGACAGGAGAGTGCAGGAGTGAAGCAGGTGAGTGGACTGGAGATTGAGAAGAGATAGGTATGGGGACATGACTGTGGGGAGAGAGAGAGAAAGTGAGGGTATAGAAGCACTGGTGCATTCAAGATAGCTCGGAAAGGCTGAGCATGTAGGTAACAGGGAAAGGGGAGGCAGAACAGGCAGGCTTCAGCCAGATCACGGAAAGCTTTTGTGAGCTGATTTAAGGCACCTGGCCTCCATTGTAAGGGAGTTAAACAGCATCCAAGAATTTTAAAGAATGGTGTTATGACCGTATTTGTGCTTATATAACTGGAGAATGGAGAATGTACCAGAGGGAAGCAAAACTTCAGGAAGGGAACCAGTAAGGAAGCCATGACAATGGTCTGGATCGCAAAAAATTTGTCTTGAACCACAGTGGTATATGGAGAGAAGATAAACTTAAGAGACATGTAAATGGAAAAGTACATGGGACTCAGAAATCAGTCGAACATGGAGTGGGGCTAGTTCAGTTGGGTGGATAGTGGCTCATTTATAGAGCTATGAAACACTGGAAGAGAAATATTTATGTTTATGTGTGTGTGCGTGCGCGCGCGCGCGCATGCGTGGGTGTGTGTGCGTGTGTGTATGTCAGAATTTGATGACTGAGTTTGGATTTATGTTTAAGATATCCATGGAGAAATGACATGACTAATGAGAATATGCTAATTTGTAGCTCATATGAAAGTCATAAAAATTTTAAACTACTCAAAGAAAGTATTATACCCATTAAACAAACTAATGTGCTCTAAATTCCTCCATTGCCTGAATAATTTGTACCACATTCTCTTCTTGTTCTGATAATTGGATATATTTAATTAACTCAGACTGGTAGACAGTAGGAATATTCTCTTGGATGCATGTTTATTATTTGCCTTTTCTGCATATCAGTATGGACTTAAGACCTTCCACAAGCTCTACTGGTCTCAATTTAATGTAATCATTGCTTACTTTTTGATGTTCAGTTTGTCAGAGCCTGCCTGAGGGAGACCCTTTTAAGGGCCATGATCTCCAGACATTTGAAAAATATATCCTCGCTTTCCCACAACAAGATATTCCAGGTTCATTTTGAGCTCTCTTGCCCCAGAGAGACACCTATCTAGGTACCAGAAAAAGCGCATTGTATTATTTCACACGAGAACGCGAAGCAGAGCAAGGTGACATCGGAGTTTCAAACCATTAACATAAGGTGGAAAATACCTTTTCTTCCAAGTATTCAAGTGTCATTTTTACCTCTCTCTAATATGAGAGTTATTAATCCATTTTATTTATTCCTGCCAGCAACTTCTGGTATGCTATGCCATATTTCGTCACTACAAACAATGCTCTCAAATTATGCTGTTGCTTCAAATTTAGAAGTGTTTCTCTTCTTTTTCTTTTGCTCAAGCGTCACGGAATTGGCATCAAAGTATTCAAGTCTAGATCGGGGTCAGCAAACCACAGCCTATCACCCAAATCTGGCCCATTGCTTGATTTTCAAAATTAATGGAATGCAGCCACGCCCATTTGTTTGCATCTTGTCTGTGGCTGCTTCTGCCCTATAAGGTCAGCGCTGAGTAGTTGTCATAGAGACTGCCTGGCCCATAAAACCTAAAACGTTTACTGTCTGCCATCTCTTAGTCTGAATGATCTCCCTTGTCTGTACCCGTTAATCACCAATTGTCTAAAAAAACAAAGAAATCCCAACGTCCTTCCATGGGAACACCGAAGAATACAGAGACGCTGGCTACCCAGTAGTTTAACTAGATCCCAATAAATTTGCCAGCAGTAGCAAGGAATGGCTCAGCACAGATAATTATAAACCTTTAAGGTTTACCCCCAAGCTCTTTAACTTTTTATTGTTATGGGTCATAGTGTCATGATTTATTATTTATCATGGGGACTGTAATATTGAACCGCAACTTTCTAAAGGCCTTTTTGTTTATATGTATTCAGTAGATTGATTTTGTCAATACCCCAGTTTTTTCCTCCACACTCCCCCTCTGGTGTCCACACCCTTTACCACGTAAGTTTGCAGTTTGTCTCACTAAAGAAGCAGAATGCATTTTCCCGTCTTTTTTATGAGTTGGCCTCGTGACCTGCTTTAGCCAGTAGAATGTGCTGAAGGTGATGGCTCAGGTTCTGAGACTAGTTTTCAAGAGGCCTTTTTTATTTCTGCTCTCTCGCCTGCATCTGTGCCCCTCCATGAAAACATACTCATTAGGATGAAAGGTACATGTGCCATATCTGAGTTACTCCCTTTTATCCAAGCCACAGCCAGCCAAGATCAACCATTGTAATACCAAGCAACAGATCCACATGTGAGTAAGCCTAACCAAGAATGGCACAGCCATCTTAACCAACCACTCCAGACTGTAAGCATAAACACGTTGTCTTATGCTACTGAGATCTTTTGTTTGTTTGTCATGTGGCATTATTGTACTGATAGATAACAGATACAAATATATTGAAATTATTTATCTAAGTGTTATACTAGTCTATCTTTTCAAAAACAAATTAAATGATAGAAAATACAACCAAAACTTAAACCCAAGAATTCAAGTAGAATAATTTCTGTGAATTATCTAAATTCTACAAGAGCCAACTCGGAAAACACTGGGGCATTTGGGTCATGGCACATTTCCCTTGCAATTCTATAATCACTCTACATTTAAATATCGCCAAATCCCTCTGTACAAGTAATTCTCCCAACATTTTTGGGCCTATCCCAGAAGTTTTATCCTCATATAAAACAAATACAAGAATTTAGCTGGTTGTAGCTATAGAATATTTTGATGCAATTATACAACATTTTGCAAAGAATTTAGCCCTTTTAATGTTTCATTCTGTGTACAGCTTCTATAGACAAGGAACAGTCACTTTCTTCTAGAGAACTGGTGAATAGGGCATAATAAGATCTTCAAATGTGAGATATCACTTTACCCAAATCCAAACAGGCCAAATGTATGCTGGGATTTCCACTGGGATCTAGAAGAAGCCAGGAACAATTAATCTATTTTGAATAGTTTGGTAATCTGTGTGGCTTAAACTTTATAATCCCCAATACTTTAACTGATTTTGATTCTACTTGCTTGGAATCTGGTGAGAAAGTTGCATCTTACATGTTTAATTAGCATCTGGATTCAGGTAGGGGCAACACTAGTACCTGAGAGTCATGCAGTTTCCCTAATGAGTATCCTGTGGTATTACCTCTGCTAATGGCCGCTGTTCTGCTGGTGCGAAGGGTGTCTCAATCTTCAGTCTATTTTACAGAAGAGCTTAATCCATCTTTGTTTTAGGGGACCTAGTGTTCTCAAAAATTTCTTATTTGAGCTGTATTTCCTCCCTGTGTGTCCTCCCTTCTCTCAGGATCCTTTTAAATTTGTCTAAGGAAGCTAGAGAACTTTTCTTTCGGAGTATTTTTAAATCAAATCTCATTTAGCCAAACTTCTCTTGAGGAATTTCCCCAATTTTGAGTCACCTTTCATTGAAAACATGGGGGTGGAGAGGGAAGCCCTTACTTGCCCCACAAGTACCTTCTTACAGTTTCAAGTCAAAATTCTAAATGTTCCAGACAGGAAAAAATAGTTGGTCTTTTTTCAAGATTTGAGAAGATCTGGGCTTTGTGCCACTATCTTCTTCTTTATTTCAGTTGGTTTTATCCCAAGAAGGTCATCTTTTCTTAAACAAAACTTTGTCTTTAAATAGCAGTTATTTAACACTTAGCTTGCATTGTTTTAAGACAGTTTCAAATCAGTATGCTTAGACGCCATGTCTCACCCTGGACCTAATTATGAATATAGTTCACAGCATCTCAGACATTCTTAATACTATATTTCACTGGGTTACATGCACATCTCTTGAGCAGAATTTTGAAAAAGAGATTACTTTTTGTTAAATTTTACCATTGGCAGTTTCATGTCTTAATTAAATATGTCTGATTTTCCTCTTGGAATGTCTTATTCACATAGAAAATGGTCTGTGAGGTCCAAACTTCTACACGCCATTAAATTCTTTTCGGATGCTCAAATCAGAGCTCCAGGCTCATTGCCCTTTTTCAGAAGAGGATTTTTTAAAAAATCCAAAATACAGACTAGTTTCTAAGCATGAATTTGTCGTAGCTTAAGACAATAGCAAAGTTTTCATGTTGTTTTTTCTTTTTGAGATCTACCTCCTTGGGTTAGTGACAATAAGCATATCTCAGCTCCTTTCTTCACCTCTCCCTTTTAAACCCAATTTTGCCTAATAAACAGCCTTTCATCAGTCTGCAGGATGCTTAGTTGGGAGGTACTTCTCTCTTCCCAGATGTCTCTATTCCTGATGGTGTTACTTTAAGATTAGTGTCACGATTTCAAGGTCATTTGTCCTTGATAGCTAGATACTGAAGTACTGATACATGCTACATTTTCCAATTTTCTCCCCAAACTCTCAGTGCTAGGTAACCACTAAAATTTCTGTATCTACTAATTTGCCTATTTTGGACATTTCATATAAATAGATTAATACAACATGTGATCTTTTGTGACCGGATTCTTTCACTTAGCATCATGTTTTTAAGACTTATGCAAGTTGTGACATATATCAATACTGCACTTCTTTTTTGCCGTGTAATATTCTATTGTACGCATATACCACATTTTGCTTTATCTACTCATCAGTTGGTGATGGGTATTCGAATTGTTTCTACTTTGGGCAATTATGAATAATGCTGCTGCGAACATTAGTGTACAGGTTTTTGTGCGGACATATGTTTTCATTTCTCTTGGCTGTTAACCTAGAGTAGAATTGCTGAGTCATAAGGTAACTCTATGTTTAGCATTTTGAGGCATCGTCAGACTGTTCTCCAAAGTGGCTGCACCATTTTATGTTCCTACCAGCAATGTATGAGGGTTCCAATTTTTCTGCATCCTTATCAACACTTGTTATTTTCTGTCTTTTTGATTGTAGCCACCCTAGTGGGTATGAAAGTGATATCTCATTGTGGTCTTGATTCTGTAATACAATTCTAGTGTTCTTATCCATTAAAATCTAGAATGCAGGGCACTGAAACGGATACAGAAAGCTAATGCTCAGAATCTCATTAACTTTGGACGGTCATTAGTGTAGCTCTTCTGCCTTCCAAGTCCTAAGTCAGATTGAGTTCCTCAGTGGCTTGTGGTTAGATGTGACCAAGTGACTAGCTGTGGCCAAAGAGTCATGAATGGAAGCAATACCTGTCAGTATATTCCAAAGCATTTAATTGCTGA
>NW_006435837.1:7682312-7698278 GCF_000325575.1 Pteropus alecto
TTTCCCTCTATCTTGACGACCAACAACTTTCAAGATAGTGGCAGCTTTGATAGCCTGGGTCATGGGGTAAGGGGGCGTTTAGCAGAACTGATCTATAGTACACAATTTGTATAAGTGAGAAACATTTCTTAATAAGAGATAATAACAGAAGGGTTGTTTGTTACTGTAGCATAACTGAGCATATCCTGAGGATAAAATTATCTTGATTATGAATTGTATGACACTCGATGGTTACGATATTAAATTTAGCATGTCTAAGCCTCAGCCTCCTCTTGTATAATATGGGTGTCATAAATCTACCTCACAATATATTCTTCAATAATACTTAGCACAGTGCATGATACATAACAGGTTTTCAAGTGATTTTTATTAATAGAAAGGCTGTGAGTTGAGGACTATAATATTGGAGTTAACTTTGTGCAGAAATGATGAGTTAGACTTTGAAGGACCAACCTATAGAAGCAGGGAGCCAGGGAGGAGGATAATAGTTTGGGGGGTGGTATTTAGTTTGAGCCTTGCAGCAAGCCTGCCCAGCAAACATTCTTGTTCATGTATGAACGCATGTCAGTCTTGCAGGGTAGGAGTACTTTCGGGTTTTGATTTTCCTTCCCTGAAGGGAAGAAATGGCCACAGTATTCTGACTCAGTTCATGAAACAAGGAACACACAATCTAGAATGTACTTACATTTAAAATATGCTGGCAAGTCATTTCATGAATCTAAAACCATCAATCACTCTGTAGAATAACAGGCAAAGGGAAAATGCCAAAACAAGTTCCCTTGGGAACATTTAGAATCAATATAAAATATATATTTTCTTTATGTGCATACCTTCCCTGAGACTTACTGAGGTAGAGACCTGGTTCAGCCTGGCAAAAAAAACAATGAACAGAATTACTTAATACAACGCAGAGTCTTCTGTACAGGATGAGAGGGAGAATTCAGCAAGCCAGAGCAGTCATTTCCATACATTGGACATTGGTGGCTGTGAATTGCCTCTTTCTTGGCTTCTTCTCTACTTTATTCTCCTCTTAAATGCTTGACTGTTTCTCCTTGTTCTTTGGCTGACTTGCTATTCTACTCTGTCTACAATTTAAATATCGATATTTCAGGGGTCATGCATCAGTCTTATTTTCTCCTCATTCTACAGACCGTCCCTCGAAGCTTTTATTCTCTGCCACAGTTTTACCTGCCACCATGGATTGATAACTGTTCCATCTGAGGCCTTGTTTGTGGTTGCAAGTTTCTATCAGCTATTGAAAACCTCCATCCAGATGTTCTATGATATTTAATGTGCCTTGTTCTTTCTATTTGAAACATTCTTTTATCTGCACCAGCCTAATCCCTTCAGATCTTCTCTTAAACTTTACTTTTTCAAGGTAGTGTTTCATGAGACAGGTCTACTAGAGTACACTGTCGAAACACCCAATTATTTTACCTTAAGCAACTTAGAGCCAATTGTTTTAAATTATACAGTTGTGGGATTATTCAGCTTTTTCTCTTCTATGCTAGACTTTTTACTCTGTGAAGGCTAGCACAGTATCTGCTTTGATCTCCATCAGATTCCCAGTTCCTAGCATATGGTAGACACTCAGTAAAAAATTATCGAATAAATGAATCAATGAAGCAAGCTGAACCCATAATATTATCCACCTCTTCTGTTCCTATTCATATATTCCTGAATATTATGAATGTGACTCCAAGTCATCCCATTGTTTCAACCAGGATCTGGGAGCCATTCTACATACCACCATCTTCCTCACCCGTAACATCTTAACACCAATGTCTATCACTGCTCTTACATATCTTAAGAATCCATTCCCTCCTCTCTATTCATGCCATTACTGCTTTGTTTACATTCTTGTCATATTTTTCTGAACTCATTATCTTCTAATCCTTCACCATCACTGCAGGACGTTTTAGTAAAATGCAAATCTGACCATTTTATTTGGATGCTCAAAACCATTCATCAGACTTCCTACTGCTTTGAAGACAGAAGCTCACATTCTAAAGCCTGATCTAGGAAACCTTCCACAATCTGATAAGACAGTCTCGGCCTTCCTTGCTTTACCTCTTTGGATCCTTGCTCATCCCCTCTGGTCATCCAGAACTCATGAACCTCAAACCTACCTTTCTGCCTCTTCACAGAATCTTTTTGCCTAGAGTGTTCTTTTGTAAATGCTCTCTACCTAACCAGCTCATCACATTTCAAAACAAAGCTTTAAGTTCTCTGGGAAAGCTTTCTAAGCTCTCCTAGGTGAAATTTATTGTACTCACCTCTATACTCCCATGGCACTCTGCAAGAGTCTCGATTGTAGCCCCTCATGTCTTCAGTGATTTTTTTTTATTGTCCTGACCCCTTCATTGAACTGTGAGCTCCTATGAGCAGCATCTGGTTCTTATTCACCTCTGGATCCACTGAAATGCTAGCTCCATCTTTGCAAACTATTTCCCTGATCAAAGGCTTGTACCCAGAAGTTATAAAAAACTCCCAAACTCAATAAAAAGTAAATATATATCCCAATATAAGATGGGTAAAAGATTGGACAGATACTTTATCAAAGAAGATATACAGATGACAGATAAGCAATAAAAATAGGCTCGATATCATCAGTCATTAGGGAAATAAAAATTATAACCACAGTGAGATACCATCACACTTAATCAAAGCTCTAAAACAACAAAGGCAGAACATATCAAGTGTTGCCAAGGGTGCGGAGGTACAAGAATTCTCATACCTGCTGGTGGGAATGTAAAATGTGATAGCCACTTTGAAGAACAGTTTGTGGCAATTTATTAAAAAATTAAACACCTACCATACGCTTTATTCATTCTACTTTTAGTACTTATCCAATAAAAAAAGAAAGTATTTGCCCATACAAAGATTATCATAGAAACTTTATTCATAATAGCCAAAAATTAGAATTCACCCAAATATCTATCAACAGGTTCATGGATAAACAAACTATGATATACCCATAAAGTGGAATATTATTCAATAAGAATGAACAAAGCAACCTGGGTGAATCTCTAAATAATTATTTCGAGTGAAAGAAGTCAATCAAAAAGTGCATAGTACTGGGCTCTATGACAGAAAATTCTATAAAATGCCAATGAGTCTATAAGACAGAAAGCAAATCAGTTATTTCCTGGGGATAAGCAATGTGAAGGAAGGGCAGGAGGATTACAAAGGGCCACAAGGAAACTCGGCAGTGATAGATATATGTTATTTTGATTGTGGTAGTGGTTTCACTGGTGTGTACATAGGTCAGAACTTAAATTGTACTCCTCGAATATATGATATTTATTATATGTCAATTTTCCCTCAATAATGGGTTTTAAAAATACCCCTATTTTTTTGAGTGATGATGTCAAGGATTAACTTTTTAAATAACAAAAGGCTCACTAATGCCTACATTCACCTTGCACATGAGACGCCCACTTGTCTGCCCATTTACACAAAGGAACATTAGGCCGTTGTATCTTCCCTTCTTCCCCTTTACGTCCTTCACTTTCTCCCTCCATTTCACTAGAGGGGAATCTGCTTTCCTTTTTGATTGTTCTCATCCTCTCTACAACGTCTTGTGATGACTAGCACCCGATATGGTGCTTCACAAGTGTTTATCAACACTGTGCGCACAGACTCAGGAAGGCAACAGTGCCCTGGATGGAATGGTTACGCATGCCTCCCTGACTGGTTACAATTAACCAAGCCTAGGTCTAGAGGTTGGCTTTAATCCCGTGGATAGAAACACAAAGTGATTTTCAGCCGCAGGATAATTGAGCCTATAAATGAGAGAACGTGAATGATGTGGCTGCAATTGATACTGGAGTAAGGTCCTCAAGAATGTAAATTTGACTGTCATCAGCACGGCTAACTAAGAAGACTAAGACTAGAGAGAAAGGGTGCTGAGTAAGGGCAGGAACAATTCTGAGAAGAGAAAGTAACATATAGGATGCAAACCTTTAGAAATCTAGCTTGCTCATCTTTACAGAAGAAGAATGAAATGTGAGAATGCAGAAACTAAGAGATTATTTTCCTTAAAATAAACATCAACCATGTTTATCACTAAATGAAAAAGGAGCAGATGAACAGCAAGTAAAGGCAGCACTAGAGCTAGGCAGCCTCCACCAGGAAACACATACAGCCCTTGCGTGGTGCTCTGAGATGGAGAATTCACAGTAAGATTGCCCTCCCTTCAAGGATCCCTGGCCAGGAGATTCCCAAGCAGTTCCTTTCAAGATGAAAACACAGGTTTCGGCCTTTCTGCTTAAGCAGTAGCTCCCTCCCCAAACCCCCAAACCTTGGTAGCAATTTTTTCTTCTCTACATTTCTCCAGCCTCAACTTGACTTTTTTTTTTTTTTTTTTTGTAACTGGTAGCAATCCAAGGGTGAGAAATGATCTCTTCCCACCAAATTGTCTGGGAAGAAAGCCCACTTTGTCATTAATTATATTATCTAACAGCCTTTCGCTACTCACAATGTGGCCCTTGGATCAGCCGCAGGGACACCATTCGAGAATTCATTAGAAATGCAGAAATCTCGGGCCCCGTTCCAGAACTCCTGAATCAGAATCTGTATTTTAACAAGAAACCCAAGTGGTTTGTGTGCACATTCAATTTGAGAAGTGCTTGTCTAACCCAGAAAACATCCTGTGTAGGGTAAGGATTATCATTCTCATTACTCATTTGAACAAATGAGAACAGGGAAGTAAAATTACTTGACAAGGATCAATAACCAAAAGGTGCCAGAGTTCAGATTTTAAGTTGGTAACCATAATTCTAAGTGCCAAGCACTTCTCCCTTCCACTTTGCTTTTCTCTATACAAAGTAAATTCAGTAGTTCTGGTCATAACCACCCAACTCATAACCTTATCCATTGACCGATCGCTAACACCCAAACTCCTACTCTCAGACGTGCATGATTTAAATTAAACGTCGTCTATCCCTTGAAATATTTTAAACACCAATATCTGTGGGGAGAGCGACCTAATAAGAACTAGTGTTTAGGAGTTTGATCAGACCGCTGCCTTTACCCATTGATGGGCAGAGCAAAGCAGCTCCAGGTCCACATTGTACCTTGAAGCAAAGGAAGGAGAAAAAGGATTGAAGGAGGAGGAGGAAGGAAAGATGAAGACAGAGTGCCCTAGCTTTATCATTTGGTATAGATCAGCCCTTCCAAGGACCTTGGCTGTCCTTGAAGTTTGCTGTAGCTGCTGGCTTGAGTTCGTTCCGTTGCTTCTGTCATGGCCTTCCAAATAGTCTGAATGAGGCCTGGGTCCTTTCTCTATGATACTTCCAGGGAGGTGAGCACAGAAAGTCCTGCAGATATTTCTCACTGCTCTGAAGGTTCATAGAGAAGAAGTGTGAAACAGCTGTGCTTACCAGTGCTTAAAGAAACGTCATCATAAAAACATACTTCAAAACTCTATGGTTACTAATAGTAGCTCTTATTTCCAGGCTCTACTGTATGTCAGACACTGTACTAGACTCTTAAATATTCCCCACAATAGTGTTGAAAGTATATATCATTTATTATATGCAACTGGTGCACAGTGGAACATGGCTTCTCATCCAGGCCTCTTTGATGCAAGACCCATTGTCTTTTCGCACTGTTATTGCATGCTTAAATTAACCTCCTACTCAACCATCAATGCCTCAGCTAAATCACCCCTTTACCCTCTCTCGGTGACCTGGGCGATGTTTTCTCTCTGTAACCCAAATTTGGCACTTTTCATATGATAGCTTGAACTCTTGCTTCTTTTTTTATTCACAGTTCTCCTACCCCAAGTCACAATTATGTTTATGCCTGTGTCCTATCCCCCATGCAAAACCTCGAGTCTTTAACTATTCTTTGGGTCACCAGCCCCAACATCATAGCGGGAGTCCAACAATATCATCAGTTGGCCTATAAACCAAGTTGGGCACTCAGTCCACCCTCTGAGGGCCTCTGAAAGTCAAACATTCGCTGTTGTTTGAGCCACACACACCACATTGTTTACATGTAGCCTCCGATAGCTAACGACCGCCCTCCCTGGAGCAATGGCTTACCCTTCGGAATTCTGTACCAGTTTATGAGTTGCTCTTGCACTGATTTTGTGCTGCCTTTCTTTCCTTTCATTCTCTTCCATGACTTGGGTTCTCTGTACATTTAGCTACTCCTCCCTCTCTGGTATTCTTTACACTTTGGATTTAGGAGAATAAAGGAAGAAAATAGAACTTCTCATGATTCTCTTCCTCTCATGTACTTGCCCTGGCTCATTCTCTCTTTAATATTTGAGATTTTACTGTATCTCAGACATTGTGCTAAGCATTCTTTTATATATTTTTATTTAACTCTCATGCAAACAACCCTATTAAATATGGACTATTATTACCCTCATTGAGGGCTCAGAAGGGCCCTCAATTTTAGAGAGATTAGGTAAGTTGTCCATGATCACACAGCTAGGAAACGAAAGAGCCAGAATGTAGGCTATGTGCTGCTCTCAGTCACTTATTAGCTGATGTCAGTGGGAAGCACAAGCAGCAGATGCACACGTATAGACCATTAAGTTTTTGGATACCATGTAGAATACCGAGGAAACTGGGATCTCTGGACTTTTCTTATAACCAGTCCATGACTGGACCCCATATTTTTGCCTTCTGTTACAGGTGCTCGGAGAATATAGATAAATCATTATTAGTTTAAACTAAACTCTGAGAAATGTAAAGTCCTAGCCAGTGTCGATGTTACTATAATTTTTTTTATAAATCATTTATTAGGGAAACAATGTAGCTGCCACTAATACCTTCCAAAACTCAATATAAAGGATTTTTAAATAATTCAAATGTTGGATTATTTATATGCACTTGACCTTTTTCAGTAGCAGAAATCTTTGAGAGTTAATGGTCCACAGGTATTTGAAGAAGCCATTATGCAAATGAAGATATCATGTCCACTAACGTATTTGTTGTAGGCATTACAGCAGACACAAAAAAGCATAATGTATTCTCTCAAAGGCTTCACTGCCTTTTTTGAGAAAATTAGCTTGATACATGTTTCTCATTAAATAATGAAAATTTTAAATGTCTCTTTGAGAGGATGATGATGATCGCAAGCTAATGCATGATTATACGAACAGCAATTCAGAGAGCAGATGCATAACTTTAGGCTGAGTTAAGTGATCTGAGGAGGTTTAGTGGAACAGCTGGATTTTGTGCTAAAGTTTGGAAGGTCAATAGAATTAAAATAAGGAGCAATAAAAGGAAGGGCATGAAGGGTTGAGTAGAATAGAATGGAAGACTAAACAATCCACAATAGAGAATGTCTTTATGTATCAACAAACTAGCATCTCTATTAGGCTTAGTGTAGACTTTGGGCTTGAGTGAATAGCGAATATGTGTGATTAGAATCGAACTTTCACTCTCAGCCCAGGGACTTTTGCCAAGTTCTTCAAGTAACAAAGTTCAACACTGCAGAGGAAGCAACAATTATTACTGCCTGCTTGGCGAGCTTCCTTGGGTCATTGCAGGACTAGGTTTCAGGATACATCAGAGTAAATATCAGCTTTGGAAAAACACTGCCCAGTATCACCCAGTCTTGCTCCATTAGATCTCCTGAAGGACTTTGCACTTATAGCTTAAAAGTAAGACATATGGACAGAAATATGCCACACAGTTGGTCAGCCTCAGTGGCTTCTTAGGGATAGTGCTTGGGCTGCCCTCTAGAAGGACTAAGAGAAGCCACCACTATCAGTTATAGGAACAGCATAAAAAAACAAGTCTTTTCAGAAGGGCGAGAAAACCAAAGATCTGGAGTACCTGCATGAAGGTTTTATATATCTGTATCTATATAGATATAAAATCAGCCATATTAAGCTGTTGTAAAATCTCTAATTGGTAAGAATTATGACTTTTATTTTATAGATTACACAAGAAAGACTCAATAAGTTTTCCAGTGATATTGGCAGATTTGAAATTCAGCAACATGATCACCCTACCTTAAGCAACTAACAATTTTGGCCCATCGAGAGAGGAAAGAAGAGATGAGAGGCCTCGAGAGGTCATCTGCCTCTCTCTCGGCACAGTCAATGCATTCCAGGCTTCAGAAGTTGGCAGGAAATAAATCTACAAACCTAGAACCTGGCAGCATTTCGAGTTGAAGAGAAACCTTAAGGCAACCCCAAATCCAAAAGCTACTGAAGGAGTACCCAGAATAAAGAACTAGACTAAGTACGGCCTTCCAAGAACTTCTTCAGTCTGATCGAAAACACAAGTCATTATTCATCACAGAAGACAGTCAGAAATATTATCTTCTTGCTGAAATATTGCTGGGGAGATTACCCAAAGGGAGATTATCTAGAAAGGGTTGGTTGAGCCTTCCAGCCAAAGAGAAAGAGACTCTGAAAATAAGTTGCCCACAAATTCTCAGTGCAAGATGTAGCTTTATAAAAGAGGGTTCCATATATATATAGGTGCTTCCTAGAAGCATACTATGTAACATTCAGCAGGGATACAAAATAGTCCTTTCCTTGAATGAATGATATACGTAGTTAACAAGAGGAATATGCCAGAGGAAAAATAAAAGACCAATTCCAGATCTGTTTTGGTATAAGGCTTTCATTTTTCCCAAGTAGTAACCGATATTGTGCATATCAAAGGTCTAGGAAGATCAGCGTCCCATTATCTGCTTTTAGATGTCATCCCAAAGAGACCTGAAACTCACCCATTTATGATAAATTTTACTCTGTCTAGTTTTATTTACAAAATGGAAAAATGATTGGAAAGCATATGCCAGAGCTAATTTGCACTTATGCTTAAATTGAGTAATTTTTATGCTTAAAAGTTTTTTTCTGATGAAAATAAAGGATTTAAAGACATCAGTTCTGGAGAATCCTTCTGATAAAACAATTTACATCTAATTTTTTAATCTGAAGTTTGAGTTTGTTGTTCCATATGAAGAAGGGTAGATGAAAAACATTGTTTGCATACTTATCTCAAGAATCGGCTAGATTCCTGCTAGAGTGTATCTATGTTTAAGAATAGTGGCCATTTTCCCCTCCTTAAATGGAAAAAAAAAGAACCTCTCACAAGAATACATACTTTTGACATGTAAAGTGTACCTATTTGACTATAATCTTTGATACATACCTTCTGTCTCAGAAAAGAAGAGGAAAAAAAACACGAAAGTAACAAAGTTTAGATAGAAAATTTAATCCAATGTCAAGACACTGCCAATTGAAGAAATCTACCTGAGAAGGGTTTAAAAACAAACAAAAAGAAAACAAAAAGGAAGCATTTTATTTTGAAATTCTTGAAGGTTTACAGAAGAGTTGCAGATAGTAGTACAGACTGGCCACAGACCCTGCACTCATCTTCCCTTAATGGTGACATCTTACATAACCATGTGAGGACACTTTTGATACCAAGTTGGCCAGAAGCCTTTGGATGACTTGGTTATAAAGTAAAAGTCTCAGTAACAGGTAACAGTAAGAGTAAGGACAAATGTAAGCTGAAAATTTTCATAATAAAAGAATGTCTAATTTTTGAAGTGAACACTATAGATGTTCTAAAAATTCAATGTTTTGTAACAGTTTCAATTTGCCCTTTTACATGGTCAATAGAGTGTTATATGTTTCATGGAAGAGAAGGAAACCTCTTCATTTTAGATAAATTCCTCTATAGCATGAACTATATAGAGATTATTAGCAAGCCGCCACCACCACTTCAGAGCAAAACACCCAAATAAATGCAGTAGGTGTGCTTCTTCTTTTAAATGGTGATTCTTTTGAATGGTGCTTATCTCTTAAAAATGTAAGCCTGCACACATAAATATCTCTTGAAATTTATGGCCAGCAGCACAAGGTGATTCACCAAAGCTCTTGTTTTCAATTATTTTGTTAGATTACTTTCCTCCATGATAGAAAAATTGAGGGAGAAACTGGGCAAATTGTCTTGAGAAGAGCTCTGAAAGGGACATAGAATAGAAGGTCAGATGTCAAGGACAAAGCTTTGTTAGAATTCTTTCTTGGCCCTACAGTCTTCAAATGTTCCCCTTCCTACCTCTTGAATATTACCTTTACCTGGCAACTCTAGACTGCAGTGACTTTGGAATTTGTATATCCTATTTCTAAAAAGAGATAATGGCTATCTAGATTTCATCAGGCTGAACTTCCCTTTAATTGAGTTCCCTGATCCAGTTGACAGACTATGCATTGAAATCTAAGATATTGACTATCTTCTGTTTACCAATGATGATCATGTCAGTAGATATGCAGGGTAGGCTTGGTTATGTTTATTAATTTTCCTATAGTAGGTCCCTGAACTACATCATATATAATGTATATTTTACACTTATAATTTAGATTTCCTCCAAGTAGAGTCCAAAGCAAGGATTTTTGTGTGGGAAGTTGGTTTTGGAAATGATACCAGGAAGCAAGAATGAGGGAATGGGAATAAGACAGAGAAAGAAGAAGACCAATATAACAATGAGTTGTTATATTGCCAAGTTATTGCTTTAGGCAATGAAGCTTTATTCCACCAGGATCTTCTGAGAAGCATATAAATATACAGGAATTGTCTACCTGTGTTTAGAAGGTTGCCCACTGGAGTTTCGATTCTTCCACACTAATGAGTCACATGGAAAACCATAGGGTCAGAGAAGATTCTAATAAAAATCAGGAATATGTACAATGTGTGCTTTGGGTGGGACACTATCAAAACAGTTGTGACTGAGATTATAAAGAACTGTCCACCTGATTCATCTGGGACTGAAATGAGAGATGGGTTGGGACGATATGATGTAGACATCAGAGATGTCTGCTACAAGGCCCTAGTCTAAAACTATTTAGGGAGCAAGCCCATAAAGGTTATGGAAGGGAGCATAGGGCTTAATTACACAAAGAGACACACTAATGTTTCTATGGACCTTTAACTTGGGGTAAAAATCATTTTGCCATTATTAAAAGTAGATTCAATAAGGCATTATCTCAGACATCCATGTTCTGAATATTTTTATTTGAGGAGGAAGATACAAGCAAAACCACTGTGGTAAAATTACACGGTGGAGAGAAACTCAAAGAGATTTTTTTCTGAGGTACAATAATGATGTTCCAGATGGTGAAAGATGGAGGTAGCCTGGAGTCAACGCTTTTGCTCTTCTATTATCAATAATCATTTCTCTCTTTCTCTCCTTCCATCCTCACTCTCTCCCCTTCTTTCTTCCCCATGAATTTGTCATTAGTATTTTATTGATGATTTTTTTTCCCTCTTTTCAGATGACCAGGTGACTAGGTCTAACCCTACTCATGGAATTTGCAAGATGAACAAAATGTGGTGGCCATTAGGGACAAGGAGAGGCTTCATCAGGAAACATCTTCAACAAACCTAATCACCATTTGAATAAAGGTAAAAAGTGGCCAGGTGTGGGTCTGTTGATAAATAGGGGGCCAAGTAGAAATTTCTGGAGTGTCAGAAAGACGGCTCCAGCGTGGAGCAGGCATTACATTTACGGAAGTCCAAGGCTGCCCAAGTCTACCAGAGGCAGGTGATAACCGATCTATCGGCTAGCTGCAAGTAGCATCATATTTGCATCGTATGTGGCCCACAGGGAAGACTGTCTTCTCTAGTATTCCACTTAACCTCTTCCTAGGTCACCTTCTTACCCAAAGGAACAGCTTCCAGCTGAGCCTCAGACACAACAGCAGTGGGCCCACTCTTTTCTCTCTCCAAAAGTGACTCACTATCTAATATGTGTGAGTCTCATTCCTTACGCTCTAAATGAATGAATGGCTTTCCTAAGCAATGTAATGATATGTTAAAAATTTATATATATGCCTCTGTGGTTTTCTTTCTTCGTAGTAATGGATGAAATCAGCTTACGTTCTATTGGCTGTTTTCATTAAAATTGAAAACAGCACTACACTCTCGCCTTCTCTTACCTCTCCTGAGGGATTTTCCCTTTGATAGCCAGGTTTTACTAATGAAATGCATTAACCAGTATGGCATTCTCAGGGCTATTTATAAAGCTTGAGCATACCAATACTAACTTACAGTCAACGTTTTTGTCCGTGACATATCATAACGTAGAGGTGTTAGTGGAAGGCTTCAACTGGTACTATGACCAGTTGCTCCTTTTTTGCAGGATGAAGGTCTACTCTGAGCATGCCTTTCTTGAGAAAGATCCTGTCTGGACAGACTTAACCACTAGCTCTACTTGTTCCATCAACCTAAAAGGCAAGTATTGACAGCGAACAAGAAACAATCCTAACCCCAAATCTGCTAGCCTAAAGTGCTCATCAAAGCCTCCAGGATTGAAAAGAAACTAAAACTTGACTCTAGATGAATCTCACCAGTTATTTACTTAAATGTAGTGGACTGAGTCTAGGAGTTTTATGTATGAGTAAGAAAAGATGTAAGATCAGTTGTGAAAACAGCTAAGGAAATTTACACTAGGGAATCTTAATGATCCTGAACAAAAAGAATGAGTTATTTTTGTTCCCTAAAAAATATTTCTCTGCAAAAAACAACCAATATGTACGACTTAATTCCCCTGCTATAGAAACCGCTCCTGTAGATATGTGCTTTGTCGTTTGAGCCATTTCTCCTCCTTTGGAAGGGTAAAAGGGGTGTGATGAACTATCCTGTCCAAGGAGTAGAGTTTCCTCCTTGCCCTTCTTTAGAAACAATCAATGCATCTGCATGAATAAGGGGGGCGGGGCATGAGACTGATGGTTTAGCTTCTGGAAGTAAGTGGAGAATGTAACATTGATTGACTGGCTGAAGTGTAGTGTTAGGGGACTAAAAGGGTGGACAGAAAATTGACAGACTTATTGATGATAAAAGCAGTGACTACAATAATAATATAGGTTATCGTCATAAACATTTGGTCCTACATTAAATGACACCATGCTCCTGAAATTTTGCAGTTTGTTTCTAGATAATGTATTATCTTGCCCTCTTCCTTGAAGCTAGTTGTCACTTACTATAGCTATTAAAATGCCTACTTACAGTATTTTTCAAAGTGTAATACACATACCTTTTGTACATGAATTTTTTGACCTTGGCTGCTAATGAGTGCGTAGATGAGTGTGTATGTGTTCATGTATATGTGTCTGATTATATGCATTTTTCCACTTCCCGAAATTTAGTTTTATTTCTGTTTGTTGAGATTAGCAAGTAACTGAATTCCGGTGAACTGCAACTCTATTGCCAACTTATGATATTTGAGAGAATTTTGGCTTTGGTGTATGAGTTTGTGTGACTTAGTGGTAACCAATATTTCATATTATAATTTTTAAATTTATTCGGAAATATTTCAGTCATAGAAAAAGGTATTGAAATAATAGATACATATGTGTATCTCACCCAACTTATGACATATTACCAAAAGAAAGGAAATACCACCAAAAGAATTGACACTCCCTGTTGGTGCTCTTTGATCAAAATTCACACTCTTCATAGGTAATCACAGCCTAAGATGTAGCGGATTTCTTTGGTGTGGTAGACTAATTTGGAGTTTTATTATATGTGTGTTTGCTTGAATAATATTTAATATTTTAAACTTTATATAAATGGTATATTCTTTGTATCCTTTTGAAAGTTGCTTTCTTCATTCACATGTTAAACTTAGATTTTCATCCATGTGGATACCTGAAGCTTTGGGCCTGTGGATTTTTAATTGCTGTATATTATTCTATTGGATAGATAAGTAATAACTGAAATATTGTCTTGATGATTGACATTTGAGTTCTTCCTATTTTTTCTCTCACAAGTCACTTCTAATAGTAGTCAGTATTGTATTTGTGTCCGTATGTGCAAGTGTGAGAGTTTATGCAGCACATAGACCTAAGAGTAGAATTTCTGGGTTACAAGATAAACATAACATTGATAGGCATTGCCAAGTTAATTCGTGTACAGATTCAGAATCCTAGCATTAATGTATTCTTACCATAAGTAATATGAACAGGTTTCATAATATACATTTCCTTGATTACTGGCGAATTTGAGAAAACTTTATGCATTCACGTACATACCTTCATGCTTGCAGACTTGCAGGTTCTGCCTTACCTTGAGGATTGCACCAACTGCCTAAGCACAAGGTCCCAGTCAACTGCTACCCTCTTCCCATACTACTCCTTAACTCACTGCCTCCAGGCTGTTGTGGACTTAGAGACTAGACGATATGGCTTACTAGAAGTGTTTGTAAAGAGTAAATAAGCGTTGAGGTTAGTCTGAGTAGATTTCTTATGAATAAAGAGCAAGGGATATTGATACTTGGGTCACTCGGACATTTTTATTACTTTTTTTTTTTATTCTTGGCTATATTCCTATTAAGTGACAACTTGAGAGCTGAAAAAGGATTTTTTTCTTTTTTCCTTATAAATAATTTCAGTAGACTCTAACAGCTTACTCTCAGAAAATAAGCATTAGTCTGGAAAAGTGCTACCGAGAGGTTTTTCTTTCCCCAACAAGCCAAGGAGTAGCTATATTAAGACTTATTTTTACAAACTCAAAGAAAAAATAACTAGTAATTAAGCATCTAGGTTTTTACTGTATATGGCCACAGAATTTCTATTCCAAAGTGACGTGATAGGATGCACGTAACAACTTAGAAACAATCTATAATTTCAAAAGTATGATTATACATCAAGGTTTGAATCTCAGGATATTTTTCCAATTTCTGAATATCTTTTCTAATAAATGAAATAGATTTAAATGGCAGCTAGGTCATGTAGGTAGTTCTAAAAGGCTGTATAAACCATGATTTAGCCAAACTCTAATATTAATAGTATGTGCCCGAATACCGAATGAGTTCAGGTGTTAGGAGAAAGAAATCAATACTCTCTAGTGCTTCCCCATCTCTCTTTATGAGTCTTATGCTGCCTTTTTTGCCCTTCTCTTAAGATTATCTGTATCTTCACGCGGTCCCAAATGCTCCATCCCTTCCCTGTCAAAGATCTGAATGTGTGAGTTGTTCAGTGAAACTGAGGTGATATTAAAGCAGCCTGATTGAACTACTTCATGCTAACATGGAAATGACTTCTTAATCTTTGCAAAGGAATTTGAATTCTTAAAAGATATTTTGGGTAAGTTAATTGAATCTTTAGTATCAGAATTTCAAGCACATTAAGTAGAAAATTCAATCAGTATTTGGTGAGATATTTGGAGTGAAGGGAGATGGTTTAGATATCATCACTGCCTTGGGCATTGCTTTTCATAATCTGTTCTCTCCCACTAATAGAGACTTTAAAAATTCTCTAACAAAATCTGCTTCCCATAATAGTAATAGTTATATCTACAGAGAGTTCTTTAAATAGTCATATTTTTATGTCAAAGACTGGTATGGCAGGGCTTCTTTCAGAAGATAAAAATAATCACTTTCGAAATGTTTGTGTTTTATTTTTGTCTTTTGAGATTAGTCTTTTGACTGTGTTTTTCATCTTCCTGTTGGAATTGATGGAAAAAGATAATTAGTAGACTCCGTAAAGAAAAAAACCTCATTCTTTATGCTCCCTCTCATTCTGCTGCCTACACCAATCAATAAAGAAATAAACGGGAAAGAGAAGATGAAAGAAAAGAAGCAAAGACAACCCACGTATCAGAAGTAATTGTTCCTCCTGGATTTTGACATAGAAGAAAAGCTTTCAAAAGAGGCTTGCCTCTGTGTCCTGCAGTAAAAATGAATATTAGGCATGAAGGGATGTTATCTGCAAAAGTAGTAAAAGATTAACCTTAAATTTAAATAAAAGGAACCTTAAAAGAAAATAGAATCAAATTCTACGTGGTCATAAAAGTGTTTTGGACACAATTACAAATTCTGGTCTTCTAGTCAACGAATACCTGATTCTTGAAATAAATGGCTTTGGAGATAGCAGTTATAAGGATTATCTTATATTGGTGGTTCATGATGACTATGAAGTCTAAATTGTATTATCGATTCATAGTCTGGTGATTCTGTGCTTACTCTGTACTTAATGAGAAGACAGAT
>NW_006435837.1:7698447-7703172 GCF_000325575.1 Pteropus alecto
AAAAATAGAAAATTATTCTTGCTCACCTTCTAAAGATTCCTTTGTCTCATCCAAGCATTCTTATTGATTGAATCTCATTACTATGCCTGTGCTGAAGTCTTGTGAGCCATGCCTGTCTTTCTCCCCTCTGGCCTGTTCAGCTCAGATCCTTCTTTGGATGAGGCAGAATCGAAAGAAGAATTTGGGTTTCGACTTCGCTTTAGTCCTCACGTCTCATGAACAGAATTCTCCCAACACCCCATTTATTTTTTAAAACACAAACCTCCTTACAGAGTTGTTCCTAAAACCGCTGGCAGCAATCTGATGTTAAACAAAGCTTCAGTAGGGTAACTCCATCCGCAAAGGGAGGGCTTAATTTCTTCATTTGTTTGTTCACAAAGATTTATTAAGCACCTACTTATGCTAAGTACTAGGTTAATTGCTAGTCCAAAAGCAGCGAGCTAGATAGATAGGCTCACTTCTTAGGAAGCTTTGCACCAAGATGGAAAGAGATCTTGAACAGTAATTACAAGATAGAGGATGTTATAAAGTGAGACGTGCCCTTGCCATCGGGGCATACTAGTGAAGGCCTTTTGGAGGAAGTAGCATTTAAGCAGAAGCCAAAAGGATCCGGAAGAATTAGAAATGCTAAAAGTGGGAGGGGTTATGCCGAAAAACAGCTTATGTGAATGCTGTGAAGTAGAAGCGAACATGACCCATTAGCAACAAAACCCTTCTTTACCGCCAACATGTGGAGAATGGGTGGGGAGTGCTAAGGGTGAGATTTTAGAAGTAGGTGTGGTTCACGTCCTGGGGAACCTTATAGTCATGCCAAAGAATTGGTGTTTCTCTTTAGGGCCATGAGAAAAATTTAAGTTGGAGAGTAACATTTGCATTTTTCAAAATTTTCTCTCTGGCTGTAACTGTGAAAATATATCTGAGAACTGTGAGATTGGATCCAGTTATAAAGTTATTACAAACCTCTGGTTCCAGCAACATGGTATAGCCTAACATAGCAAAAAAATAAAATAAAATTTCTTCCTGAAAATTCTTCCTTTTTTTGTGAAAAAAAATAATTTAAGTAAGAAGGAATGGTCATAAGAACTACAGATGACAGAAATGAAAGCACTAAGACCCCAGAGAAACTGGCAAGTGAGCCAGCTCTGTGTCTGCCTGGGGGAGTTGATGTGACTCTGTCATTTGCAGGCTTGGGTTTTAATCCTCAGTTAGGGACAAAGGTATTGTCCTGAGCATGAATGAGGTGAGAAGTTGGAAGTAAGATCTTGAAACTTCAATGAAAGCATGAAACAGATAAAAATCCACCCATCGGTACAGGGACACGAGAAGCAGCTTTGAATCCTTGTCTTAAGCCGGTCTTGAGAAGGAGGAAGTGAGAAAATCAGTGGAGCCCTCAGTTATGATGGGGGCAGGTGATACAGAAAGAACTGGGCTTTGTTCAAAGTCACACTACCCGTTAGAAGCAGTGCTCCTTATAAAATAAAACAAAGGGGGTGTGAAAAGCGGGAGAGATCTGTGAGTGGAAATTATTTGGGACCAAATACAGTGTCGGTAAATTCACACTGTTATGGTTTAACTGTATAAGTTGAGTCATGGGAAACAGACTTCTAAAAGTGATTGATGTCAAATTTAACAAATTAAGAGTCAAAATATGCTCTTCCCCGTAAATACCTGCAGGATGATTTACTTCACCGTATGCGAATGATGTTCTGGCTTTAATCAGCAGCATATTGCATAACGAATGCTTACCTGTGGCTTGGCCCATTAAAATTAATTGGTAAACATGGCTGTGTTTTTAGAACGTAATTACAACATTTATTAATGAAAGCATGAAATGGGCTTTCATGGTTTCACGTCTGCCAATGAAGATTTCATGAAAGCATAGAATAGTATTATTACAGGACCCGGGGCTGAACTCTGGCATTGCATTTTAGACTATATTATTCTCATAGTTCCCCGAATGGATATAAGGGATGATATATGTTGGAAAAAAGTCATTGTAAATAGCAAGAAAAAAATATATGTACACGTATAATATGTAAACTCATATAAAATATAAATGTATGCATTTAATTCTCCTTTGCTTGACTAGTCACTAAAAATATTAACAATAATAATTTTTTTGTATTATTTTATATATGTATATAATAGCCATCACATGTGGAACTTTCTGTGATCCAGGTACAGTTTTAAGCCTTTCAGATGCATCGACTCATAAAGTACAGGGGATGCCTGATTTACAGGTAATCAGTCGGTGCATGACATCCTCATTCCCTGTGCACAGGACCCAACACAAAGCCACCAAATATGCAAAGAAAGACACGGTGGGGGAGAGAAATGGTAACTTTTCTCCAGGTGCAGACTTAGAAGAATAAGACGTGTGGGTAGGGGAGGATAGGAGGCCTGCTTTAGGAAGAGTCTCATGGGCTGTGGTACCCCTGTGACGTCCTTTTCCATCCCTACAGCCCCTGCACTCACACGCAGTACCTCCCCACATAAATCTCCACGCTCTCCAGAGCTGCCCAGGTCTTCACTGCAGCTGTTTATACTCTGAAGATTTGCCCATGAGAAATTTACTCGTAACAACAGGGATCGTCTTTAAAAATGCTACTTCCTCAGTCTAGGATTTTAGAGTATTAATCAAATAAAAATTACCGTGTATTCATTCAAGGGGAAGGATTCTTCTTGCCACTTGGTGGAAGAATGTTTGTTAGCAGGACATAGATATATTCTATGGCACCAAGGAAGGCAGTCAAAGGGTATCGTGAGAGAGAGTGATGAGGACTAAGGCTTGCTCTTTTGAATAATGGCTGACCATTCTAGTCCCAGAAGGTTGACAGTTGCTGGAATGACAGTCTTATGTCTAAAGCACCATGGTGACGCCCATGACCTTCCTGTTTGCTGTGAACACGTGCCCTCTAAGGATGAGTGGCAACTATAAGAGGAAAGCCGGTCACGAAAGACCTCAGTGAAATGAGACTTGAAGTCAGTAGGCAGTAAGCCTTATGAATACTGGGGTGGGGTGCGGGGGAGAATGTTCCACACAGAGGGAACCAGACAGGAGCTGGCCTGGTGTGTTGGGGAAACAGCAGTGATATCGGTCAGGGTGGAGTCGAGGGAGGAGGAGACAATAGGGAAAAGAGTAAGGGAGGAAGTCAGTTGGGACTACTAGGGGCAGATCGTGTGGTCCCAAAGGATACTGTAAGGATTTTCATTCTTACACTATATAAGCTGGTAAAACCTTGGAGAATTTCGAGCAGTGCAGTGATGTGAATTTGCTTACGTTTTTCGGGATCGCTGCAGAGGTTCTGCTGGGAAATGACTACGCAGAGGCCAGAGTAGAAATAAGAGGCACCATTTGGACCACTGTAAACAATTAAAAGAGTCTGGTAGGAGATGCTGGTGGTTCTGCGGAAGTAGCACTTCATAGGGCGAAGTGCTTGGATTTGCCTACGGTACAATGGGGAGGTGTGAGAGAAAGAAAAACCTACAATAACACCAGCCTTGGCCCGACTGTTGGCCTGAGAAACGGGAACTATTAACTGTTATCTGAGATATGGTAGGAAAAGCTATCGGGGAAAAGACCAGGAGTCCAGTTTCGTACACGTAGAATTTGAGGTGTCAGTAGATATCCAAGTCGAAATTGTGAGAAGAGAGCTGAAAACGAGAGCAGCAGTAACTGGGGAAGTTTATTTTCTTATATACTATCAAATTGGTGAAACATGGAGCACTCGAGAACAGGATATGACAGTCCTGAGTAGGTTGCTGAGGATGGCTTAAAAGTTTCACTAGGACACCGGGTCCTAGAGAGAAAGGCAAGGAAGCCAAGAGAGAAGAACACCAAAGCCAAGCTTCAACCATTTTAATGAAAAAAAAAAAAAAAAAGTTAAATCGCTGTTTTGCACCGCCCTTCTGCACGTCACAGGTGCCTGTTGTCCCACCCTGCTTTCCAGAATTCACACTAACACCATTAGTTCAGCTTCTGGGGGGTCCTTGGTCTCCCAGGAAACTGAGTTATTTGTAACTTTGTTTATACGAATAATTCCAAACAGTGTCCACCTCACTTGAAAATACAGCACTGCCTGAATTTTAAAAGCTGCGTCATCCCTAAATAGGCCATTCAGTTCCAGTCTCAAATTATCTGGGCTCCTTTAAAATCACTTGCAGTTTTTTTCCTCTTATAGTTAGTTGCCACTCATCCTTAGAGGGCACGTGTTCACAGCAAACAGGAAGGTCATGGGCGTCACCATGGTGCTTTAGACATAAGACTGTCATTCCAGCAACTGTCAACCTTCTGCCATTGCCAGATTTTTTGACAACTCTGAGTCCTACCTCCCTGCCCCCACACCATCTTCAAAATTTCTGTTCTTCATTAATGAATTAATTAGAATTTTGTTTGGGGAGAATGTTGTGACACCTCTTGAGATAATTGGAGATGTCCTGCGGAGTTGCAGAGCCAGAGTCGGGAATCACTTCTCTAAGATATTTTCATCTGAAAACTGAGAAAATTGACACAAGAAAAACAAATGATATATGGAGTCTTGGGTGACTGGAAAAAATGAAAGGGTTTCTAATGAGAAGCTGACTGAAAATACAGAAAATTAACGATACAGAATTATCAAATCTAGTTCTAATGATCAGCTTAACAAGTTAAGATGGTGGTTCAGGTGTCAAAGTCTTATGTGGGCTGACCTTGTTCTAGAAAGAACACATGGAGACGGGATCTGT
>NW_006435837.1:7703248-7710530 GCF_000325575.1 Pteropus alecto
GTGGTTATTATCAACCTAGTGCTGCTTCACTTCTTCTTAAATGTAAATATGGATCTCCATTATTCATGGCAGTCTATTAGGGCTTGTATTTCACTCCCCACGCCTCCACCACAGCACTAGCCAGAACCCCATACGGAACGAATGAATAATTGCTAAACTGGAACATGATTTGCAAAGCGACAGACTTTTATTTTGATGGCTTCTGGCAAATGTCAAAATTTTTAACAATTTAGATTGTTTTGAGGGTTTCCTTTTGCTGTGACCTCAATCTTGTACTTGCCTCACCAGATTTTCAGGCTAGGCCCCAAATCGAGTAACATAAGTCAGGCAGCGAAGCTAATTTTTGTACTAATGGAGGAAGGAAAAGGTGCCATAATTCAAACCCACAGTGAGTCCCAATAGTCATTCATTAAATATAAAATCCAGGAGAAAGCACAGATGCTCAGCTCACCGCTAATGCGGGCCAAAGTCTCACTTCCTGCCCTATCCCCCGCCCCACTTTTACGGAAATTGCTATTCGTGCTTTTAGCCTGGGAGTAGATTAGATAAAGATAGTGAGTTGTGCTTTAGAATCACAAAGTTATATGTAAGAGGAGATGAGAACCCATACAATTAAAATTTTACAATTGGAAAACATCTTTAGTGTCATCCAGTCCAAACTCCCTCATTTTACAGATGAGAAAGTAGAGAGCAGCAGAGTTACTTGCCTAGGATATAAAAAGCCGCTTAGATAGAATGCTACTGAGCAGTGAAAGGAAAGGAACTATGGACACCTGCAACAAGACAGATGCATCTCCAGGGCACTGTGCTGAGGGAAAGAAGCCAGTCCCAAAACCTCACATACTGTATGACTTCATTTACATAACTTACTTGAAATGACAAAATTCGAGAACTGGAGAACAGACACTATTTCTAGGGGTTGACAGGGGTGTTTCTGTAAAAGGTCAGTGGAGAAATCCTCGTGGCAATGGAAAGTCTGTGTCTTGACTGCATCGATGTCGGTATCCTAGTTCGGTTTTGTACGGTAGTTTTACAAGATGTTACTAGTGGGGAGAACCGGGGAAAAGGTCTATAAAGGGTATATGGGATTTCTCTGTCTTTTTTCTTAAAACGGCATGTGAATATGCAATTATTTCCAAATTCAATTTTAAAAACTCAATTCTAAACAAAACCGTCGTTACATCTACAGTCATTCATGAAAATAGTTTCTACATCTTGTTTAGGTAAGAGTTCCAGGGTTGAAAAGTTTGTCAGTTTTATCAAACTATATACTTAGCATCTAGGTATTTATTGTATACAATTTCTAGTTCAATTACAAAAGAAATACAACTATAAAACAAATAGCAGCACGATTATTGCTCTAACATTTGGACTTGAAAGGAAATATGTATAAACCTTTTAGGAAGAGATATTTTCCTCTTACGTACCTGCTTGGGAGCAGTAAACATTCCGTTTGTGTAATACCGTCAGCCCCTCAAAGAGAAAGTCAGTTAGCGACAGACTGGGATCTACAGCACAGATGACGTGATGCTCCAGGCCTAGGACGAGGTATCTCAAAAATGGCCTCCATCCATGAGTTACTCTCTACAGGGCTTCACACGCTGAGCAAAAGGAGGGTAAAGTAGCCCCGGAATAAAACAATAAGGTTGGAGCAATGTCAATATGAGACCAAATATGAGTAACTAGTTACAGAGGTTGATTGTTGGTGGTCTGAAGGTTGGGACTGCTGAGCGGCGGGTCGCTGCTGAAGCTGACCTGGGAAATTTACCTTCGGTTCACCAGGCTTGCCTCAGCCTCGGTATGCTGGCCATGTGTTCTTCACACTAACGCCTGGGCAGACACGTGGTCGGAGGCTCCAGAATAGCTAGGAGAATGAGAAAGAGAGGCTCTAAAAGAACCCGAAGGGATTTAGCCTCAATCGGGTGATCTTGCTGGGAGTCTATGGGCCACAAAGCTTGTCCCTTTGCATGGGCACCTGCCAGGTCTCCGGTCTCTCTGTTGGCTCATGCATCCTCATCTGTGGGCAATAATTGTCTCCTATTCCCTCCTACCCCTCACATCACTCCCTCTTTGTGACAGCCGTAGGGGAGCCATTGCTACAGTTCAAAGGAGAGGAGCTGCTGGGGCGATCAACTCTTCCTGGTTTGCCTGGCACTTTCTCAATATTAGTATTAAGTGTCCTATGTCCCAGAAACCCCTCTCAGTCCCAGGCACTCCAGGGACGGCTGGTTACCCTGGGAGCTGGTCGAGGTCAGAGGTTACCAGAGAAGCTCAGGTCTCGCTCAAAAGTTCCCCCACAGTACCATTTAAGCTGCTGAATTCACCCCAGTCCAGGCTTAGAAATTCGATTTTTATTTCCCACACTGAAAGTTGATCCGTCTTAAGAGAAGATGCGCTTCATTCATGTTCATTGGACCTGACACATAAAGCCAGAAACCCCTGACACAGAAAGCTGGCCGTGCCAACTCGGGCATTCCGCCCTCCCAGGAAGCTTCGTGCAGAAGCAAATGGTTGGCAGAAATTTGTCAGTTGAGCAGGCATTCAGAAGAAGGGGCCTACACTTTATGACCCATGACAGAGTACACCAAAGCAGAGACAAATATGCTGGAGTCCAGAGTGAGGACACACACACACGGACACACATATGTGGACACACACATACCCCATTCTTTCTCTCACACAAACACCAGCTAAAAAAGAAGTAAATTATCATGAGTCACCCTCTCTCCTTCATCGCTATTCTTGTCTGCAATACCTGGCCGGCCACGCTCACTGCTTTCCAACTTAGTTTTTACTCTGGACCTTCAGGTCTCCAGTTTTCACCATCAGAAGGGCCACCCCTGGGGAGAGCGTGTTACTGCCCATCCCATCACCACCTCTGGAAAGTAAGACGAATCTGACGTTCAACTCCATGCTCCTCTTGCTAACTGAGTACATCCTAGAGCTTCATTTGTGCACCTTGTTCTGTGCTTATGACCTTGGCTTTGTGGTGCCACAGGATGCCTCCAGGTATCTTGAGGAGAAGCGAGAAATTCACATAGTAATGTTAGCTTTACTATAGAAAACCATAAGGCATTTTCAGGGGAGAAGAATGATGTCATCAAATCCATTTATACTAGTATTTTGCAACTTCAAATTAGTTAGGAACCACTCTTTTAGAGGACTTTGACTATAGCATTTGCAAACCAGGGAATGTATAGTGAATCTGAACATCGTCATAATAATAAAGTAAAAATGAATATGTGTGGAAACTATACAGACTGAGTACTAATATATACGGGAGTCTTTTGAGGGCCAGGAAGCTCTATCAGCGTGCACTTTTATATTGTTTAAGGGATTGATTGCATAATCACATTTTTAATGCCTGAAGCAGAGAAAAAAGTCTTCCCCATGTTTTGATTTCAAAATGGTGATGTTGTCTGAGATACAAGTCGCACATTCTCAGAAAGGCTCCTTCCCTAGTGTGGTGTCAGCTCAGTAAAGAGAAGGCCACACTTAGGCCGGAGGACACTGGGTTTCCCGGGAGGTATGGGATGCAAAATATTGAGGCATATGATCTCCAAATGTTTTGTGACATGGTTGTGTCTTCCCATACAAACAAGGCAACAATTAAAAATTTCAAGCCAGCTTTCGGTCTGAGCATACGCAAACCTGAGATTTTCTTCTAGAACCTCGGAAATTTTAAAACAAACAAGTAAAACAAAACAAGAATGACAAAAGCAGCAACAAAACTCTTCATCTTCTCTGTGTCTTGTTGGGATTTAACTTATTTCCGTTTGTCCACTAGATCACAATGGCTTAGTGTTGGGCTTTGGGTAGAGATATACAAAACCATTTTGAACTCTGGCTCCTGCATTCATTCATTCATTCATTCATTCATTCATTCATTCTCTCTCCCTCTCCTTCTCTCCTTTTCTCCCTCCCTCCCCATCTCTCCCTCCCTCCTTCAAAACTTACTTTCATAGTTTCTCTATCTTTAATATAGAGATGATAAACCCCAATTTGAGAACTATTGTGAAATGGAAATGGGTTAATGTATTTGGCTCCTGGCATATATAAGATGTTCATGAAATAGAAGTTACGAATATTTTCCTCTGTAAGAAAAGAATTTATAAAAAAAATCTTCATTCACCCATTAGAATACTAGAAAATAATATAGTAATCACCTACACCCTGCAGTCTTTAGTCTTCTTTTTTCTTTTTTTCTCTGTAGATCAAACATGTTTGACTCCTTTTTCTCATACAATTTACATCCTTGTTAATACTTCTTGGTGTACTTACTCCCGATCCTGGTATGGTAGAAGTGAGTGGTTTATAGAAGATTCATCCCGGATACCCCACTACGTAAAGTGTTAACTGTAGGCAAGTCTCTTTAACTCTTTAACCCTGTTATTTATTATTGTTTTTTTTTTAAGTAAATAATTGTAGAGAGGAATATAATGTGAAAGTATGTAAAAGTGATTTGTTTACCAACAAAATGCTCTATAATTACTAGTAGGGGTTCATATTATATAACAATTGATTAATAGAGTTTTCAACTCTAGAAATATATTCACAAAGGTTTGCAAACCTTACTCAATTCATGATCTTCTTTCATAAAAATATATAATAATCCCATAAACCCCCTTACAACATTTTTTAAATCACTTAGGCATTTTTGCCTGGTAGGAGGTAAAGAAATAGTTTTAAGGAAAAATGTGCACATACACTTTATTTAAGATCATTATACTGTTAAATAATGTAATATAGTTTAATTAAAATATAGTAACAATCATAATTAATAAAGATAATTTTACTTTTCACTGTTTAAGTATGATACAGGCATTCGATTTATTTTAAATTAATATCCTAAAAAGTATATATTTATTAACAAATTAAATTCAAAGTTATGTAAATATTTGATTCGGCGATTGAATAGACAAACAATAGATTAACATCAAACAAGGTATTTAAAATTAGTAAGAATCATTTTGATGCCTTGATATTTGAAATTCTTGCATTATGTATTTAAATATCCACTCTGCTTATTTGTATAATTTGTAGGTTTGCTGCTAAGTGACAAGTACAGATAGCCACTGCTCTTTGCAATTGCGAGTGTGCGAACAACACCTGGCAGGTGCGGATGGTCTTTATTTTCAATGGATGAAAAGTCACAGTTATGTAATTTTCACCACTTAATTTTTCACACTGTCTTTGGGAGTTTTCGAGTAATTTTGATGTGCAAATTGAGAATTTGGACCAAATGGATACAACTCATGGCTCTGATGGAGGTTATCTTGAGGCTCACTCAAAAAATTATTATCTTTTCTATGCTCCTCACTGGCTAGTGTTTCAATATCAGTGTGCTTTGTAAGTCTACCTTACCCTTCAGTCCATTCTTAAATTAAGTTGTAATTGACTCAGAATTGAAATGGTCTAAAACCTTATATTACTGATAACCTTCTTGGGAGCTTTATAGATAAGTGATAATTTGAGTCACTATTTAGTGTGCTCATATGATTTCCATTAATTGCCGTACGCATATCGTTGTTAACTCAGATAATCTCAAACACTTCCCTTTCAAGAGAAAAAATATTCATATGTTGATTTCATCTTTCAATCATTTCAAGAAAAATGAAAACCAATAATCAGTAAGGCTGGGCTTGGTTGTGCTACAGTAGCAAATAGCCCAAAACTCTCAATGGCTTAATGCACGTAAGAATTATTTCTCACTTATGGTATGTAAGCAACACAGGTCAGCAGGGGTCTCTGCCCATGATATTCACTCAGCACTTGCTTTGTAATCGCTATAGCAGATGGATAGGACTGTGGCAAATCACTGGCTTTGAAAACTAGCAACTGGAAATGACACAGATTACTTCTTGCATTTTATTGGCTGAAACAAGTTACGTGGCTTCTTCAAGGAGGCAGGAAATTACAACCCTATCATATTCCTAAATGATATTGGCAACTACCACAGGTACTACAGATGAGAAGCTTCCTAATTTAAGACTGGAAAATGCTACTCTAAAGGATCACTCTCCCCAGTGTGGCAGGTTTGAGCATTCTTGTGCTGGTGTTTTGAAGTTACCAACCTATTTTTTTTTTTTTTTAGTAAGTCTGCAGCACCTCCTTTAACACTTTTTAACAGCTAAACATTAGCAAGCATCTCATAACTTTTCCAAGCTTTTCAAGTTACTTTTTAATGGGCGTACACTCTTTAATGAGGATTCTAGCTATAAACTTAAATCATTAAGATTGAAATCGGAGCAGTCAACACAGATCTGACTCACTTTCCTCCAGTAATCACTGGGTGTCTTCGGCTCATTGTTTAATATTACCTGACCCAAGAGATACTGTTAATAACGATTTGGCATTTCAGGCTTATTTTATGATCTATTATTTTTATTTTCCTGGCATGTTAAAACTAACTGTGCATCCATACTTCATAATTCCATTTATAGAAAGTTCAAAAGAGAGCAGAACTGATCTACAGTGTTAGAAGTCAGGATAGTTATTATGTTTCGGGAGAAGTGGCTGGAACAGTGCATGGGGTGCAAGATTCTGGGGTTTTTTCCTATAACGTTCTGCTTTTCTTATGCGGATGCTGGTTACACAGTTGTGTTTATCTTATGAAATTCATTAAGCTGTACTGTGATTCGGCACTCTTCAGTATGATATTACATTTCAATTCAAATTTCATTGAAAAAAGGCTAACAGAACTTCTATGGCAGTTCTATGACAGGATTTCATTTCGTAGGGAACATACAGGAGGCGCGTCTGTGCCCTTCCTCAGCCGCTGCTGTTCCGTCCCCCCATCTGCTCCACAAAGGGCATCTTCTTAATCCTTCCTCTAATCTCTCTGGTGTGCACCTGGGGCTGGGGTGTGAGAAAAGTCCTGAAGAGAGTTCAGTCCCACCCAGTAACACAGGCCCCGGATGCTTCACACTTTCATCAGTGCGCACTCAGCCTGTGCACATTGTCCAGCTCTTCTTGCCGATGTGCGGTTGGGTCTGCCCCAGGCAAATCAGTGCTTGCTTCTCCTCTATCCCTGCAGATGCCTGCCTCCCTATGGATATTGGATCATCGTTTGCTCAGAAAACTCAGCTTTCCCATGGTTCAGGAAACTCATAAATTTGTAATTTTCCCAGCCTTCTCCAGTGTCAAAGAGGTGGTAGCATTACTCCAGTTCTCTGTATCTGAGTCTCTTTGTCCTCTTTAATCATGACACTGGCAAAGAGATGGGCCAATGGTCTTGTAGAATGCCTCTCATAATGTTTCCTCGTGACACATTCCGGGTTGT
>NW_006435837.1:7710550-7711366 GCF_000325575.1 Pteropus alecto
GAAGTGATTTTGTGTTCTCGATCTATGATATCAGGAGGCAAGTGAGGTTGGTTTGCTCTAGTATAGGTGGTGTTAGCTTCATTTTCAATAAATTTTTATGTAGACTTCTGCGTTGACTTATTTTTTAATCCCTTTAAAGATTTCAATTCTGCCTTCTAGGCTCCATTGTGTCTGATGAGAGATCAGTCATCATTTGAGTCATAACATGTTAAATGTACCATTCCTTTTTGGCTGCCTTCAAGATTTTCTTTCTATCTTTACTTCTCACCATTTTAACTCCGATGTGCCTGGGTGTAGTTTTCTTTGTATTTATCCTGTCTAGGGATCGCTGAACTTCTTAGATACGTGAGTTTAAATATTTTACCAAAGTTCGAAAATAATATATAATAGATATTTTAGATTATATCACTTTCCATTGAAAAGGGATGATTTTTATTCTCGTAGGCAATTAATTTGGCAGGATGCAAATTTAAAACTCTTTCGGGTTGTAAGAAGCAGCTGAATCTGCTCAATTCCTTCAGCTTTCCAGATGTTGGCTCTTCCTAGTAATCATGGGATCTCACACATGCACAGCTCACAGTATTTGGATGCAGCTGATATGCAGATTTCAGGTCTCCCCCTCCTGTCTGTGGCCCCCTCCTGCAGGATAAGCCCCCTCACTTTCTCACAGCTTCAGCAGCTCAGAACTCCCTCCTCTGATTCCTCAAGCCAGATAAGACTGCTTTTCTGCCTGAGTTTTAGCAAACCCATCCCTGGCAGACTGGAGAGTGCCCTCAGGCAAAAAGTCATATAAATGCAAATTTAACCCAGGGCACT
>NW_006435837.1:7711403-7718723 GCF_000325575.1 Pteropus alecto
CAGTTTCTTTCTACTTTTCTTCCTGCTTTTTTCATTCTCCGCACTTTCCGAATAGTTTATTGAAATGTGTATTTCCAGTTTTTAACTGTTATCTATGTGACTGATGTTTGTATACAAGTGACTCTCCCATTGCCTGAATGGAACTCCTCTGTTTCTTATTTTACTTTTTGAATCCTTTGATCTGTGACATTTTGCCCGATATTTGTTAGTCAAGTGTTTATTTATCTGGATTGCACTTTATAGACACATTTATTTTTAATACTAATAATTTAGATCCATCATATGCTATAGCCGTCTTTTCTCTCTCTCTCCCTTTACTATAGGTTCTCTTTTCTTTCTGTCTGGTTCTTTGATGGTTTTTTATTTGCCCTGCTCTGAACTAAAGTAAATCAATACACTAATAACCCATCCCTGAATAAAGCAAAAGAATTAACACGCTCGCATTTACTTCCCTTAATATAGGCATATATTATGAAATATGTCTTTGAAATCTATAATTGATACCTAATTTGAATGAACAAAAAGTCTTGCTAGTTTCTCTGCTTAGCATTGCTTCTCGAACCCAAGTATCTCTGCCAGTATTCATTTTTTTTTCCTGCTTGAAAACATTTTTAATTAATTGTTTCAGAACAGATTAGTTGCTGGTAGCACTTCTGAGGCACAATGTTATTTTTGTTGTTACATGTAACTGATATTTTAACTTGATGAAAATTTCTAATGTTAAAGTGACTTTTTGCTCTGCACTTTGAAGATACTGCTCACCTATCATGAATCCATAGTTACTGATGTTTATTCTGATATCAATATAATTTTCATACTTTCATGTATTTTTTATCCACTCAGTCTTCTAGGATTTTCTCTTCACTACTGGTGTTCTAAAAATTTATTATGATACATTTACAGAGTGTGTGTGTGTGTGTGTGTGTGTGTGTGTGTGCGCGCGCGCGCGCGCGCACGCGCGCGCACACGGGGGAGAAAGTATTGTTCAATTTTTTCTGCTCAGCAATTGGTTGGGCCATTTAACCTGTACACTATTCTTTATTTACTGTTGGAAAATCCTCACAATTGAATCATACTTCCATTATCTCTAGTGTCTCTTTCCAGAAGTATTTAAGGATATTGGAATTTCTGGATCTGCTATGGAGTTCTTCCATTGAGTTTTTTATTTTCGAATTACTGTCTTTAATATCTAAGACCGCAGTTCTTTTTGATAATGCTGTTTCTCTTCATAGATACAAACCCTTTTTACTCTTTAAGGATCCCAATTAAACTTACTTTAGGACCCTGTCCAGTTTGCTCTCTTTATTCTGTATCCTTGGATGTAAATTTTTTCATTTGCTGGGTTTGTTGTCTTTCCTTCACAACTGGCTTTTATTAACTGTATAAAAATGTGTATTTGTATACTCTACTTCGTAATCAAGATCTCTTGGTAGGCAAGAGAGGCTCCAGTGAATTACATTTTTAGTGCATTTTTAAGTAAGATTAGAGGATGGACAGGTGAACTGCCACGCCCTGAACCTCAGCATCTTGTCTTCTATGATTGGTTTTCCTGTCCCTCTTTGATTCAGAAGCTCCCTTGCTCATTGCCCCCATGAGAGACTGACAGCCATTCCCCTTTGCTGACCTGTGACTTAGCTGAATCATGGAGATCCCTAAGTACAATAATCTTGCTGCTGGTACATTACCAACGAACGTGCATGTGCCAGCCCCTTTCTGCTCCTGAATCAAGGGCATCCAGGAATGAAGAATTCCTGGCGGTGTTCTCTCCTTGTGACATAAGCTTCAATTTTGAGGACTTGGGTCTACTGCTTCCTTTTTTAAGACAATCTCCTTGTTTTTCCATCTTTCAGCACTTTCTCAGAGTTTTTGGTTTGCCGACATTTCCTTTTGGTTTTTGTGAGTGATTATGCATTTATTAATTTATCTTATGTCTTTTCTATCATGTCTACAGATTTTGTTAAGGAGGGGAGGCTGTGTGTTTAATACAGAATTTTGAAACAGAATTCATCATTACTTTTTTCTTTCCAGGGTGAATAAATTTTATATGATATTTAATGTTGTGTAATATTAGTTATATGAAAGTATGAACCACTTAATAGGAAATGTTTATAAAATGAGCCTTTGCCTCTGTCCCTTCAAAAGTGGCGTATTAATTATTTTTTCAAATGCTACTATATCATAAGAAAGCCATTCCCCTTTCAGGTCACAAGCTAATTTTTTTGCTAGCGAATTAATGTAATGAGTTAATGCTACCAGTACAGTAAGAACTACTTAAGTGTCATAATTAATCGAAGCTAAAGATAATCATTGCATAATCAGGCAAGGTACATTTTGAGATCTTGTTTCATTGATTTTTCATGGTGATTTCTCTTGCCCTGAACTTAATGATAAAACTGAGCAATTCAGCAATTAGCTCCAATTAGTCAGATTCCAATTCTGTCATGAGTCACCCACCTTGTTTCTTTAGTTGTCTTCCTCCAGCGTGGTCTGGAACTTACGAACGTGTACCCGTTAATTAAGAAAATGGCATTTAATTGCCAAAATACACTTCTCAATAATTTTAATCTTATCATTTATTACAAAATATTTGGCGAATACAAATCAGTATGTGTAGCATATAAAAAAAAATAATAAAACAAGCTCCTATGTACCAATCACTAAGCTTAGAATTTTAGCATTGCCGGAAACGGAAGCCCTCTGTCCTTTCTTCATTCCTTCTCCCTTATTCCTCCAGGGCAATCATTATCCAAACTTAGTATTTGCGTTATTATGTTGTTTCTCTTTAAGATTGTTGTGGCACGTGTGGACATATATATGCATTCTGAAAATGCAAATGATTTAAACAGATTTTTCAAATTTTCTAAATGATATTCTGCAAATTACATATTTATTCAGTTTTATGGTTCTATGATTAACCCATGATGATGAATTTAGTAGTAGGTTGTTAATTTCCACTGCTGTGTAGTGTTCCATTATATTATTATTCCAGGATGTTCTTAACCATTCTCCTATAACAGGCATTTATATCATTTTCAGTGTTGTTGCTGTTCTTGGTTTTTAGTTTGTTTGTGTTTTTTTTTTCTATTACAAAAATGTGGCTAAGAACATTTTTGTTTGTTTCCTGCGTGCACATAGAAGAGATTCTCTAGGGTAAGAGTAAGAACTAGAATATCTATCTGGGTTGTAGATTAGACTATCTTTACTAAATAGTGCCACATTTTTGCAAAGTTCTGATTTATAGCTAGGAATCTGTCAGATTTGCCCTCACTCACATGCACACCAGGTTACTCATCTAAAATGTGAGGTGAAAGACAATCTCCAAAGTATTTCAGTCTAATGTTATATTAATTGTATTAGGAGAAGATTCATATCAAAGAGAAAAACTAACAAGGTCATGAAATTTTCAAGCATTATCTTCTGCCTCAGTCAACTTTCTTGCAGTAACAACTGCTCATTTGCAGAAACATGTTTTTCTTGCTCACATTACAAGTCCTTAGCTGTGGGTTGGCTGTGGTTGCTATAGTTCTGATCAGCTCTGCAACTTTTGGAACTGCAATCTGGAACTCTGCGAAATTCTGTCCCAAAGCACTACTTCCTAACCTAACAGTTTTTGACATGAATTGGCGATAAAAACTAATATTGTTTTAGCTACAATGTATTTGCTCTCCTTGAAAAGGTGTTATGTGCTTATAAAAGAACATTTGGAATCCATAAAGAATAGAAATGACCCTTAAATGTAATATAATTAATTTTTTTGATATTTTTCTTTTTAGTTTTCACTTTCGTGTCAATGCATATGTATAAATTTTAATGAAATAAGGATTATATTGCACAAGTAATTCTCCAATCTTAAAACCTAACATACATTATAGTCATATATTTGTTTGTCATTTAATGGATTTTGAGAATAGGAATTTAAATGACTGCATAATATCCTGGAGCGTGCATAGTCCATAATTTAGTTAATCATATTTCTGTTGTTAGAGTGTTTCTTTTTTTCTGCTACTATAAGTAAGGCTGCAATTAATGTTATTGTAAATAAATCAGAATATTGATCATTATTACATCCTTAGGAACAACTTCTGGAAGAGTAATAAGAATTCTAGTGTCGGGGTGAGTTTATGTCAAATTCACCATATAAGCCTGACATCTCAGTGTAATGGGGGATAAATATAGGCGGAGTTTAAGTCACATGACCATGAGTTATCTGGTTGTTGAGAGCAAACCCAAGGGCAGGTCATGTTTGATTGACTGAGGGTGAGGAGTTTAGTTAGAGAAGGTAGGTAGTTGAGTAATGTAGGAATGAGGTCTTGCATCATAGAGTCTCATTCTATGTCAGACACGATTCTTGTCTCTGAGCTCTCTTTACTGCCTGCCTGATAGCATTAGGTCTTTTCCTTGCCTTGACCTTTGCTTTAATATTTATACAATCAGACCAGCCAGTCACGTGTCCTCAGTGAGCACACACTTATGACTTCTTTATCTTCCATACACACACACAGCAAATTTTACTTACTTGTATACATCTAGATAGGTGAAATATTTCTTAAAGCAACCAGTCTGGACCATATCAGCTTATCTATACAGGACTAGTCTTTCACTGTATTTGTTATTCTTACCAAGTGAGATTCAAGAGGATATTTAGTTCATATACTATTTGCCTTTTAGGAAGCTTGACAACCAGGACATGGCAGCTTGTACCAATATCATATATAGCACTAGATCTTTGGGAAACAATTGAGCAGATGCCATAAATTGGGGCAATGCAGATAGGAAAGCTTTCTCTCAAGGTCACATCCATGTAATGACACAATTACTGCTAGAAAGTCAGAATCCTGATTGGCTTCAGCTGGCCAGTTAAAACACATTTGTTACAAATACTTATTTTTATTAAGCACTTGTATACTGCTTACTACACTCCATGGACTAATCTAGGAACTTTATAAGCATCATCTCATTTAATTCTTACAACAATTCTATGAGGTAGGTACTATTTTTATTATCTCTTTTATATATAGGAAATGGAGGCACAAAAAATATAAGCAACTTTCATAAAGACAGTCAGCAATTCTACCAAAAGAGTTGTCTCCAAAGTCCAAGCTTGTATGAGGCAGTGTGTTATGACGGGCAGCTAAAATTATTCTAACACAATCACTAACCTTGACCTCATAAAGTGTACAGTCTAACACATACCTACCTGGACTTACAAGTTGAGCGAAATGATGTAAAATATTGTGACCAGGTCTTAGATAAAAAGACTATGTGAAGATCTTTAGGACTGAAAATTAAGAAATTATTAATATTTCCGGGAATTAATAAAACTATAAATTCATGAAGCAGGTGGGAAGGCTACAGAGAGGAGATGACATTTGATCTGGCTCTAAGAATGAGCACGACATGAAGGACTTACATGACAGGGTGGAATTTCAGCACCCATATCACTCCTCAAACTAGAAGGGAAAGTAGTCAGCCAAACTATGTATATTAAGATCTTGAGAACATGTCTCTGGGCATATAGCATGGTTATATTTCCCAGGATCCCTTGCAGTTACATGTAAGCATATGGCTAAGTTCTGACCAATTGAATGTGGCCAGAGGTGCTTTCCCTTTCTAGACCTGGCCCATCAAAAGCTCCTGTATGATCCTATACATGATCTCTTCCTTCATCTATCAGTGATATGCAGAAGATCCAGGGAAGCTTAGGACTCTGAGGATACAGGGATAACAAAGTCACAAGATGGAGGAAACATGGATCTATGAGTCACCCTATGGAAAGCTGCCACTAGTCATAAACGCCTGTATTATTATTTGTATGAATAAGAACTGAACATTTTATTGAGTTAATCTGCTGAGATTAGCGAGTTCATTTGTTACATGGGCCAGGATATTGTTTACCCTAACTAATAAAGAAATCATTAATTTACAACTTAAGCTTTTATCTCCCTATTGCCCTATGAATGAAGGACTTATGAGTTATAGGAAGAAAATATAAAGCTATTTTATGAAGGAAAATATGGAAAGACATACATACTGGTTAACATGGGTTCTATGTACAGGGTGGAGGAATTAGAGGTAGTTGACATGTGAAAGTAGACACATAAGCAGTAAAAGGAAAGGAATAAAAGATCTAAAACAGGGGTTGAGAAGCTACTGCCTGCAGGCCAAATTCAGCTTGCCATCTATTTTTGTAAATAAAGTTTTATTGAAACAGTAATGCTCCTTCATTTATGTATTGTCTATGGCTGCTTTCACAGTACAATGGCATAGTTAAGTAGTTGCAGCAGAGACCATACTGTTCCCAAGCTGGAAATATTTACTCACTGGACCTCTACAGAAAAGGTTTGCTGACCCTTGGTCTAAAAAAGCATGTACATTCGCATTCATACATCTATATAAAATTATGTCTGTGGATGGCACATACATACTTTTAAATAAATAATAATAATAATAAAGCTGTATTTTCTTTGCACTTGTAAGTAATGGGGTGTTTAAACTTTAGCCCGTATCATGGAAGTTGCATCCATGTAAACAGTTTGCACTATTCTCCAAAGCCAAACTAAATTACTTTTCTAGCAGCGCATTCTACCCTGCACATCTCACAAGCTCTCCATGTTGTCTTTGTGTGGCATTTGACCTGCAATTATTGGCCTCTGTCAGCCCTTTGTTCTCTTTCCTACATCTTGCTCCTACAATACTTGTGCTCTGCTGACTAGCTCCACGCATGAGTTCAGCAATCAGGTTTTTCTATTTAAGAAGCTCCTCTCAGTATATACTTTCCAGGGACACCAGACGGGGTAATTTTCTGCAGTAATTCTTCTCCTGACAGTCTTTCTCCAAGTAGCTTCAAGAGCAACTATGTCCTGATTGCGGGACTGGGAGGGAAGGGGGGCGCGAACTTAAGAAAGGCTGTTCATTCTCAAAGGTTCCTGAACTTTCAAAGTTAGGATAATATATTTATCAACCTAAGAAACTCTTATTACAAATATACTGGAGGCAGTAAAAAGGTGTATAAAAGGCTGGATAGGCATTTTTATCCATCTTTCTGTTAGCCCAAAGGGAGAATCTGAATAAACTCTCTAAGTATGAACACTGATTTGAAAAATTGCCTGAAATACGAGCTCCTTATGATCACCAGCTCTGCAGAGTAGGAGAGAGAAATGGGCAGGGAGGGAGAAGACGGAGGCAGATGCTCATTGTCTTCAACCCAAAACAGCCTCCCATTCCTTCCGTCAGTCCCTTTTAGTGTTGTGTATGCCTACTTTTTTATGGGAGGGGAAGATAAATCTAAGATATTCTCTCTCTCTCTCTCTCTCTCTCTCT
>NW_006435837.1:7718774-7722511 GCF_000325575.1 Pteropus alecto
TACACACGTGGGGCACTCACTGTTTGAACACTCTATAGCTCTGTCTGCTTCCAGCTGTGGGGAGGAATAAACTTTCCCCTCTTAGGTTCTTTCGGCTCGTGTAATAATTAAATCAGCACAAGACAGATTCACAAGAGAAAATAACTAAATTTAATACGTGTGTATGCATTGGAACCCCGCATACATGAGAGAGCATCAGAGACCCCACATACATGAGAGGTTCAGGAACAGAAAGGGAAAATGACCTAAAGATGAGGTGAGGTGCCTGGGGCTTCCGGGGAGGATGGTCCTTCTCAGGACAGTAAGAGCAGATGTTCAGTAATTAGTAGTTTGTCCTGCCCTATAGATAGGTCATAAAACATTACTTCTGGTGATAACTCTTATTATGGGCAGGCCCCCAAATTTAAATTCTTCTAGAGAGTAAAAGGGTGGGGGCAGAAGTTTCTCTTGAGCCTGCAGGGTCCCAGTTGCCTTTACTCAAAACAATCCACAGGCCACAGTGGCACATTTTAGGGAAGCCTGTTCTGAACTCCTACACATCAATCCCTGAAATCCTTTTTTCACCTTCAGGCACAGGCTAAATTTTTATAAGGAAGCAAGAGAATGAATAGTTGTGAACAGTTATACAATACACTATATCTTCTTTATGTGCTTAAAGATTGCAAAGCCAAATCCTGTTATCAGCTACCCTACAGCTAACTATCTGAAGGTGTTATCACAATCCATTCTTATTGACTAAGAGAGCTAATTCGCACAGGGAAAGTTTCTCTGGAATAAGTATGTGTGCATTGCTTTTGTCCTTCCATTTAATTGCGAAGATTTGTGCATTATCAGCATACTAATTTGAAAGACTATTAGAGGACTTTAGCATTTTTTTTCAAATCTTAGTTGCTTTCTTGCTTCTGTACTAGCATACCTTCTTCTGCACATACTCCAGCTGGGGAGTAGGGGAGATTTTTCAAATCAAAGAGTTTTAGGATGCATTCAGAGAATCATCATATACTTTTACATCCTTTTTTTTTGTTACCTTAATTACTTTCTATTTGCATTCCAAATGCTACTTTATTGAAATCCTTATTGAAATCCGATTCACATTCAGATTATGGTCCCTGAATAAGAAGGCTGATGCTAACCTGGGCTTATTGTTATAAATGGCCCATGGAGAAACCTGAAACTTCCCTTCTGCTTCCTAAAAAATGTGACTGTTCTTTTTGATTCAGACTGAAGACAAATTGGGCTAAACTGCCTATGACAGGAGGAAGCCAACATTCTGAAGAAGAATATGATTTATGTAAAACTCATTTATTTGAGCATTATATCGCCAGCACTGGATCCATTCAATTTACTGTTTAATTCAGAATGTCCATTTCGCTAGGTAAACTAGAAGTCCTGCTGTTAACTTTTTGGGTAATTCCGCTTTCTACAGCTTTTTATAATCCTTTTATTGGATCCTTTAAGGTACTTGACCTCAATCTATCCACCCGCACCATATTTCTTTTTATTGTGTGGATCATTTGTTCCAAGGAGACATGTGACAGCCTTCTAAAAGTTTATTTTATTGTATCCCTGGCTATTTTTTCTCACCTTCAGAGCTTCAGTCTCAGTATATATGAACATTCAGGAACCCTACATTACTAGATTAGAAAAGCAGGGTTAACAGGGGGAATATGGCTTACGTGGCGTAAATGGAACTCCGAAATTTCATTGTTGGTGGACATGTCTGGGCAGATGTCTTATTTGCTTTATAAGTTAATAGCGGAAAATTAGGCTGGTACCCTAAAGCAGGAAAAATGATAGCATCCTATAATATATTGTATAATTGCTACTCAGATTTCATTAGCAAGGCAGCAACAGCGTAACGTCAGCAGCTGTTAGAAATGCAGACTCTCAGGACTGATTCTTGACCTACTGAATCAGAATCGAATGTTCCCAAGGTCTCCACGGATTGGTAAACGTGAAAGTTTGAGAAGAGCATACCAGAGGATTCAACACATGGTTTCATCAGATACAGACTGTGAATAGACCAGGGCTGGATTGTGAAGATGGGGATTTTTGTTCTTTAGGTACAGATCGTTTTGGGTACCCTACCAAACTCCTCTCCCACCACAGCCCTTCCCTTTGGTTCTATCCCAGTCCCACTCCACCTGCTCGACCCTCCAGCTTCCAAAGCCTTCCAGCTGCTTCACCCAGACACGGTCTTTCAAAAGCCTTCGCCAAGTCCAGGTCTCCATCTAAGCTATACCTTAGATTCGCCATTAAAGCTTAAAATGATTGATAACAGTGTTTCACCCTCAGAGATTCTGATTTAATTAATCTGGTGGAAATTCTAATATGCAGCTAAAGTTGAAAACTAGTCCACTAGTCATCTTCTCGAACTCTTAGGAGACACCTAGATTGATTTTTCTCTGATCTATCAGTTAGTTAACACTAAAGGGTTTATAGATATTAATGATTTACTTGATAAATCCAAAGAGTATTTGCATTTTGACTGGGGACCGCCACAAAGAAGAGGCTAATCCCTAGTGGGTTTAGATACTCCTCAGGTGCCTACTCCGACTACACAAGAAGGGTGGCTGCCATCTTCTACTGAGACTCGGGGATTTCTGAGGACATTCAGAGGGCAACTTGATATCTTTCCAAGGGGGAAGGAGTAACCATTGCTTTTAAGATGAGGAAGTAGAGTCTGCTCTTTTGGGCTCACAGATGAGGAGTTCCTGATCCTGGAGAACATTCTGGTTGATGCGGAGGAAAACACCAGTGTCGCCCCCTCTTTCTGGACTGGTGAAGAAGACAGAGAAGAAATCCCAAACTTTAGGAATGAATAGACTTTGATGATGCTTTATTACCTGTCTACATGGCTTACTACTTGAAAAAAGAAAGAATTGAATGGCTTCCTCTTTTTAGGCGAAATACAATTCTATTCTGCTACCAAAGAGGAACCAAGGAATAGTCTAAAGCATCTTCTGCTTTGTCTCTACTCTTTAGTAGATATTTGTTTGTTGCCTAACCAGCAGCTATTCCATACTTCTCCCTTCCTAACAGGACCCAATTGTGTCCTTTTGTGGGATAGCCATGTTTCCTAGTGGAATTATCCTCCTTGCCAGCTCTAACGCTGAGTCCTAATTGGTCTAAACCAAACACTTGTCCTAGTAATTGGTTTAGGGACAAGTTGTAACCTAGCTCTAAGCCAATCAGTACAAAAGAGTCTCCTCACCAGTTAGCTTGTGTTAAGAGTTGAATGTTTGTGTCCCCCTAAAATTCATATGTTGAAGCCCTAACCCCCAATGTGATAGTATTTGGAGGCAAGGCCCTTACGAGGTGATTAGGTTTAGAGTAGGTCATGAGGGTGATGCCTTCACGATCATATTAATGGCTTTATAAGGAGAGGACGAGATATGAGATCTCTCTCGCTCTCTCTTCACGTACACACTCTGAAGAAAGGCCATGTGAGCACATAGCAAGAAGGCAGCCATCTGGGACAGAATCCGGGAAATGGATTCTCACCACGCACCAAATCTGTTGGCACCTTGATCTTGGATTTCCTAGCCTCCGTAACTGTGAGACATAACTGTATGTTGTTTAAGCCACCCAGTCTGTGGTATTTTGATATAGTAACCAGAGCTAAGATGGCTAGCAATTGGTAAATATGTGGATGGGGGATGACATACACCAAAGCTGATCTAATCAAAGCAAAGGCAGTACATTGTTCAATAGTTGAGAGAAAGCAAGCTTTCACT
>NW_006435837.1:7722540-7730427 GCF_000325575.1 Pteropus alecto
AAGATGCTCTTGAGAACCATCAGCAGTTACACCATGGAGGGCAGCATGGAGACGCAGAATCCTGCCATTGAACTTGCCAGTTTGCATGACACTACAAATGGTCTTATCATATGAACTGGTTTGAGTTGGGACTTCCGTTTCTTTGAAACTGAAAATATCTTAACCGATACATGTGTCAGTCTGGACTAAATGTCGCCGACTCTTACAATGGTGTGATTGTTTGCCTCTTTGTGACCCTGTGATGAGCAGAATGCTACTTTACCAAGAACAAGGTTTAGAATGCTGGTTCTTGAACTTATCTGCACATAGTAATCACCCAGGAGTCTCAAAAGACATTGATGCCTCTGTCTCATCCTCCAGAGATTATGATGTAATTGTTTTGGGTATGATTGGGGCTTTTTTTGGTGTCTGCCTGTCTTATTTACTTAATTTTGGTGGTGAGATGGTATGTGGCAACTGAAAGTAAGAATTGGGAGACTTCGATGTAACATAAATAAGCAAATTTCAAATGTTTAAATTTTAATGTTACCAAGCACAGGATGCTTCTTCTCTTACCCATGATGCCTAAGACTCCGAGATAAGAGAAAGAAGAAATAATCCCAGTTTATAGAATATTGAGGGGATTTCAATGACCTTGTGATATACGGGAAACCAAATTAGTGAAATGTAATTTCCTAAATTAATTGCCAAGAACCAAATGTTCACAAAGGCTTTATAGGTCCCAATATGAGAATATCTTATTCAATCTCTTCTCTGTTCTCCATCTTTTCTTCAATTACCATGACAACCCACAGAGACATTCACCAAGAAACCTGGAAGGGATACTTTTGGTGCTTTACCACATCTCCTTTCTTAGACATTTCATAGAATGATTCGTATTCCAGAATTTCCTGTGATAGATGAAATAGAGATTCTCGGTCTCCAACATTATGCAGGTCAGATTGTGGGGAGGAGCGTATTCCTCTTAGAGAGCCATCAGAGATATGGCAGAGTTCCGCCAAAACAAATATCAGCTGCAGTAAAAGGAAGAAAAGGAAAATCTCTATGCAAACATAAGTAGGACCACTTAACTCTGGGGGGAGGAATGCCAAAGGCCTTATTCAGATCTCAAGAAAAGGAGAAAGAGCCAAGAGTTTTCTGCCTAAATTCACTATAATTTGCTTTCATACTAGGCTTCTGTATGATTAATATAAAATGCCTTTAGCATCAGGCCTCGGCAACCTTAACTTGCTAATATTCTTGAACATTTAGTTATAAGGAAGTGTGTCTAGGCTTTCACCTAGAAATGTTCTCTCCTCAGAAGCTATATGGTGCACCGTCGGTCAGCTATTGCCGTTAAACAAACAATCCAAAAGCTCATTAGCATACAATAATGAACATATTAACACTCTAATAGGTCTAAGAATTGGCCGGGAGGGCTCTGTCTCAGACTTTGAATCTGAGGTTCAGTTACAGTGACTCTGCTTCACATGCCTTTCATTCTTGTGCTCTCAGGGCTGTTTCTTTTTAATGACAATAACAGAAATACAAGAAGCAAAAGCAAAAACGTGTTTTTGGTTATTGCCAAGGCTTGGAACAGATACACTATCACTTTCTCCCGTGTTCCATTGACCAAAGCAAGTGACGTGGTCAAGCCCCCACTGATGAAGCAGAAAAATATACTCCGACCAGTGGTATGAAATTCAAAGTCACATGACAGAAAATATGGATTCAAGGAGAAGTAAAGAACGGGAACAATAATGTAGTCTGTCACACATGATAAAGTACAGACTCTAATGTGGAGGTTGGCAAGCTTTTTCTGTAAAGAGACAGATAGTGAATATTTTAGTCTTCGTGGGCCATATGGTCTCTGTCACAACTATTCATCTCTGCCATTTGCCATTGTAGTACAAAAGCAGCCATAGACAACATATAAATGAATGAGGATGGCTGTATTCCAGTAAAACTTAATTTATTGGGACTGAAATTTGAATTTCATATAATTTTCATGTGTCACAAAATAGTCTCCTTCTTTTGATTTTTTAAAAACCATTTAAAAATATTAAAAAAAAAACATTTGTTAGGTCACAGACCATACAAAAGCAAGTAGTAGGGGAGATTTGGCCCACAAGCTGTAGCTTGCCCACCCCTGCCCCTCAGTTGTCTGCTGCCTCCTAAGTCTCACCTGGCATTAACACTCCAACCATACTAAAACATAATTTTCCAAATAACCCATTCCGTTTATTGATGTCTTACCCTTGTGTTTGTTCTTACCTGTCCCCAGAATTTCCTGCCCCTCTCCCTTGCCTGTTTAGCAAACTTCTAGTCCTTTGACTCCATTGAATGTTTTCATATCCGCAATGGCTTCCCAGATTCCCTGGAACTACGGTCATTTATCCTCCATACCCTCAATACATTATACACATGCGTTAGTCTGGGTAGATTAGCTGTTGTAGCATAGAGCACTAAAATGTAAATGGCTTAGCACAATTTATTTCTCACGTATATAGTGGGCCGTGGACTCAGTTGAGCATTTGAGCTCTGCTCCATTCATAGGAGTCAGAGTCCTATCTTGTGGCTCAGTCTTCCAGAAGCCCCTACAAATCTTTGTTCTGTAGTCAAGTAAAGAGAGGGTTTCATGGGCCAGGCTTGGAGCACATCCCTTCTGCTCGTGTCCCATTGGTGAGAACTCCATCCTTTGGCCACACGTAACAGCAAAGGAAGCCAGAAATGAATAAGCGAATGAGTCGTAAGTATAAGACAACATTGTTCATTAAGAACAGTGCACACACTGCTCTTAGTAGCTGACTAAAACATTAATATCAATGAAATTTGTTAAAGCAAACAGGACTTAATTATAACCAGCTAAATTAAATTTCATGTTCTCTTTCCACTTTGTGTTTTGAGAGCTGTCATTGTTCTTTTCCAAAACTTTTCTACGTCAAGTTCCTTTTACGAGTTAAAGACAGAATGATTTGACTCAGGCCTGCTTTAGCTTTGCCCCTCCTCTGACACTGTTTGCTCATATAGGAGACTACAAAGGATTTACAGGTGCAGCATTTTTGCTAGGTAGCTTCCTACCGACCCCCTCTCCAGCTCCCATCCAACCCCTGACTTTGCTGCCCTGAGCGTGGCTTTGCCTCTCCAGCCCATCTGCACTTGCTCTTTGCTGAAATGGAAATTATGATATTTGCTGTTTGCCTGTTTGTTTCACAAAGCTCCAAGATGTGTCTCTTTGTCGGCGTGCTGGCTCATACAACAGCTGCTGCTTTCAGCCATGCCTACTGAGAGAAAACAAGTGTTTCCTGTTGACATGACTCCTTTGCTCTGAATCAAAGGGCGCATGTTAAGGCCGTGGAGTCCCTTTTAATACCGTCTCTGGGAACTATTCTTCGTTATTTTTTTTTTTTATACATACACTTGCTAGGATACTGAGTCCAGCCTGAGTCTTAAGGGTGTATTCTGGGAGGGTCACTAAGCACAAAGGGCAGAAAAGAGAAAGAACACGATGACTTACTTTCTGCTTCTGTGAGGATTCCATGCCCCACTTCCCAGATCATCTGGTTCACAGACCAGAGAACAGCCTGCAGCTTGGACTTACGTGCCGTTCTTTACCTGTGAAATGACATGGAGAATTCCAGAAGCAGAAGGTTTGCTCTTCTGTTTAATAGATCCCCTCTTCTTCTCTCTGCACCTGAACAGTCTGTTGTGGTTCTGTCTCTGCAACTCTGTACCGCTTATAGTTCAGAGGCGATGCTCCTAGCAGTGCCCATCTGAGTCTCTGGCTATGGCCCAAGTGACTAACCCATAATAACACTCTTCATGTTCCCACACGGAATGCTGATTTGCAGTTATGACCTAAAGCTGATGATTTTTAAGGGCTCCGTGCCAGGCACTGTGCTAAGCGCTCTGCCTGTGTTATATCATTTAGCTTCCGCAGTAATACCCAAGAGTTGGCAGCATTTACTCCCATTTTATAAATAAGGAAACTGAGACCTGGATAGCACACCTTGGTCAAGGCCACAAAGTTGAGAAGGGCAGAACAGGAACTTGAAGCTAATTCTGTGTGACTTCAGAATCTTTGATCTAGAATTCTGTGCTTCTGCTTGTCAAACTAGTACAGCAACAAGGAATCTAAGAGAATTTCTAGAATCTTAATACTAGAATGTGGTCCACAGACTGGTAGCATCAGCATCACCTGGCAACTGATAGTAGAAATGTAGAATCTCAGAAAATCCAAACGTGAGCATTAGCGAAATCAATGTGATCCATAGTTTGAGAAATCTCCTTTTATACAAGAGTACATGTGTCCAATGATGAGCCTTGGTGCCATCCATTGGTGCAGATGCAGAACTGAAACCCAGGCTGTCACAGAGATGGGGTGGAGGATGCATTCCATGAGGTCAGGGAGGGAGAGATGAGGCAGAGAAGTGGTGGTATCTTAAACTGGGTTCACAGGAAACAGCCTCTGAGATGGACACTTGAGCACAGGGGGTCAGTCGGTTGTCAGTTAGGAAACAGTATCTTTAAAGGAAGTGGGATTGGGCAGAGAGAGAATTTGAACTTCATCATAGTTGCAGTAGAGGACTCAGCCAACAACATGGGGTAGCTAGGATGGCCCTTCAGGTTCAAATTGAAGCAAAAGGGCCAGATCTTTGTATATCCCACCATTGATCACTCATTAGAAGATAATTATTCCTGGCTGATGGTGATTCTTGGGGAGAGACAACTGTGAGCCCTCTGCAGCCAACAGGGGCATGACCGCCCATATCCTGAAGAGAGGAGTCCAGGCACCGCACCGCGAGAAGGAGAGGCCGCATGAAGGTTGTAAGCTTTATCTCTGAAGAACGAGAAATCATTCAGAATGACACCATCCAGTTTACATTTGATAACAATCCCTTTGGCCCCTTTGTGGCAATGGATCAGATGAGACAAGAGTCAAAAAAAAAAGGAAAAAAACAATAAAAGGGTGATATGGTGATGAATTTGCTGTTGAAAAATAGGAAAGGTGTCCAGATAGACCATAAGCTTCTGGAATGATTGACTGTGAGGATGAATGTGAATATCTGGAAATGGGATCACTGGAGGAGAAGATTTGCAGGAAAAGATTAAAGTCTTTTCCACAATTTAATAGCACTTAATTTTGCCACAAGATTCAAAAGTCTTCTTCGACTCATCTTACTGCTTAGATTCATCTTCCCCAGAATCTACAGTTCCTTCAGCATGCGTGGCAGATATTTGGTGACCGTTCTCCAAATACGTCTTCAAGAAAATTTGAAGCTTCTGGATTGTTTCGTTTTGCTCATTATTTTATTTAAACATAATGTGCAGATGCTTTCGGTGAAACAGTTCTAAGTTATGGTTTTGTCGAGCATAAAAATAATTCAAAAGAACAATAGTAAGAAAAAAAATTCATTCGACATCAGGATGTTTCATCTGAAAGAATCCACCTGTAAAGAAGAGGCCAAAACTACTCACGACAATAAAGGGCCCTAAGCAAAGGGTGGGCCAGAGCAGAAGCCCTGCTTCTATGAGTAGTTCTGTAGGCACGTTCTCTTCACTGCTCCTTCTCCATTTTTGCAATTGCCCTAGTTGACAGGGCTGGTCACTCTTATCAGTCAGTCAATAAATTAATGCCACGCCACATTCAACCTCACATACTTCAAATGCAGCTGAGCCCCCATGCTGTGGGGTGCCGAGGAGACAAATGCACGAGATTCTTTCCTGTTCTTGAGCATTAGGAACAATAAAATAAGTATTTTTCTTTTATAAATTACAATTAAACTTGATAAGTGCTAAAGTAAATTAATTGTCCTTAATTAATTTTTCAGATAATAACATTTCTGAAATTAATATGTATTTAAAAAATTATGTCAGAAGAAGGGTAAAATGCTGGCTGAGTTGTTATTGCTAGAATATTTGAATTTAGACATGTGTTAAAGGACCCTTAATCAGATTGCCACTGCCTTTGAGATATTTGCTTTGAAACTGCTCTGCACAGTTGAATTGTAATTTATATTTACAGCCACCCTTAATTTTTAAAAATATACTTATTTTAGGATAGGTTTACATTTACAGAAAAGTTGGACTATAATACAAGAGTTCTGATATGCCACAGACTCAGTTTCCTTTATTATTAATATATTAGTACGGTACATTCATCACAATTAATGAACCAATATTGATACATTATTACTAACTAAAGTTCACATTCGGACTTCCTTAGTTATTTTCCCTAATGTCCTTTGTCTTCTCAAGAATCCCATCCAGAATCCCACATTACATTCAGTCGCCATGTCCCCTCAGACTCTTCTTGGCGATGACAGTTTCTCAAAATTTCCTTGTTTTTCATAATCTTGACAGCTTTGAGGCGGACCGATCAGTTATTTTGTAGAACGTCCCTCCTCTGGAATTTGTCTGATGTGTGTCTCCTGATCAGATGAGAGTTATGAGTGTTTGAGAGGAAGGCCACAGAGATTCAGGGCTATTGTCATATATGCCGTCGATATGACTTAACAGGATTGGAGTTAACCTTGATCCCCTGGCTGAGGCAGTGTTTGTTGGGTGTCTCCACCATAAAGTTACTCTTTTTCTCCTCTTTTCCATATTGTGCATTTTGGAAGGAAGTTATTGTGCACAGCCCACACTTAAGAAGTAGGGAGTCTTGCTGCACCTCCCTAAGGGCCCACTGTCTCCAAAGATTGTTTGAAATTCTTCTGCACGGGGCATTTGCTGCTTTTTCTCTAGTTAGCTGCAGACTAGTTCAATCACTTATTTATATCAATATGGACACACGGATATTTATTTTCTACTTTGCATTATAATCCTGCACTACTTTAGTTGATTGCTCAAATTGTTCCACGTTTGTTCATTGGGGTTTCTTTCCGTTGACCCATTGTATCCCTTGGCATAGTCCCATCATCGTGGGTTATTTATTTATTTTTTACCACTTTATTTTAGGCACTACAAGATGCTTTAGGCCTGTCTTATATATTTCTTACCCCAGCCCTAGAATCAACTCTTTGTCCAAAGAGCCCTAGTTCCTTTTATTGGAGAATGGTATTATAAACCCAGATTTGGGCAATAGGTACCATAATTATCTTTTCAAGTGTTTTTTAAAAATATTCCACTTTTATGTGCATTGGAAAGAGAACTTATTGTGCAAATATAAGATTTTTTTTTGTGAAATAACAGGACACAATCAAAGGCAGTAGAAATAAAAACTCTCACAGGAGATCACAGAATTCTAAAACTTGGGAGTGGTGGGTGTGGCTCATACATGTGTGACAGGAGACTGTTACCCAGGCACCAAAGACCTATTAGTCTAAAGCTTCTGGCTGACTTTCAAGGCAAGTGAATCTATTCCAAGAAATATGTGATTTGATTAAAGAAAAGAATGAAACCAGTGTCTAACAAAATAAGAATACTGCTCCAAACATACCAAGTCCAGCAGCTCAGATTTTGAAAAGCAGCCCAGTCACTGTGCGCTGTCACGCACTGCAGCCGCTGTCGCATGAGCCCCCAGAATTTTTAGACTGCCGTGTGAAGAAGGCTTAGACGAATCTTAGGATATTACACAGAAGTGGTATATAAGTGTATAAATGCATGTTTTTGTGTTTTAGGTCCATTAAATATAGTTTGTGTTATCCTGAAAATATATATAATTAAATTGCTGCTTTTACAGTCAGGGGAGATTTAGAATTGGGAAACTACTGAATTCTCCCCACCCCAGGCCGTTCATCCCAGAGCAGTGGGGGGCTCCAGAGGTTCAAGGCCTTTTCCCAGCCTCACAGCTCCAGCTAGTAAAATTTAATTTTCAGCCATTTTGTGAATTCTTGTGAAATCACCAGTTTCTCTCTCTCCACGCCTCCTCCCTTCTTTTTCTGTCTTTACTCTGTGAAGATGTTT
>NW_006435837.1:7730517-7739821 GCF_000325575.1 Pteropus alecto
CTCTCTTCCCTGGAACAGTCTCAGTAGTTTAGGAATCTCTGAAACTTAAGATTTGAAAAAATACACCTGCGAAAGTTTCTTTTTCAGTTTCTCCTATAGCTATTGATCTATTAGAGTATTTTTTTTCTGGATATTTTTTAAAAATTACGTAGTTCTTGAAATGTTTCCATTTTACCCAACATTTCAAAATTGTTAGTCTAGAAGTATATAGAGTATTTATAGAATTCTTATCCAGTTCCTCTGTATATGTGATGCTTCTTTTTTATTCCTAGTTGTGTTTGCTGAGTTTCATTTTTTTTTCTTAACTAGACTAGTTAATGGTTCACTTATTTTTTTCACATTTTTTAAAAAAACATGTCTTTCTGCACTTTCATTTATTAATATTTCTGTATTTATTAATGAATTCTTCCCACTTTCCTTTGGCTTATATTTCTTATTATTTGCTTCTTGGGTTGACTGTTAAATTCATTTATTTCATTTTTGCTTATCTAGTAAGTGACTTGTCATCTGGAAACAATACTGCTCATATCTTATATGTCAAATTAATATTATCATTATTTTTAGACGTTCTACACTTGCCGATTTTATTATTTAGTTATTTTGGTATAGTTTTAAGTCTTTTAACTTGTTGAAGTTTTTGTTTCTGGTTTTGGTCTTTATTTTTAGTTTCATTTTTTTCCCCATTATCTTTAAATGTGTAGAAGTAGACCATTTCTCTATGCATAGGATTTCATCTACTAACGCTGAGAGCCACTGTGGACTTTTAGCATAACAGTTAAGTGTGTGTGCACATGTGTGCGTCCATATTTTAAGGATAAAAAACACTATATTTTTAAAAGAAAACATATTTTAATGTATGCTAAACAAGAATACATGTATTCATATAATTATATACCACTCTCAGTATCACAAAGATTATAGCTGATGCTATTAAGACCCTGGTATTTTCCCAAAGACAAATACAGCAAGGAAACCACTTTTCGACCAAAATAGAGCTAAATCTAATCTGGAATGGAACTAAGAAGCAGACAGCCATTCTCCATACCATCAAAGATAGTTTCTTCTGCCCCATCTGCGTTGGAGTGTGACTGTTTCTACTCCAGTCTTTACGAAATATATCTGCAGATTAGAATAACCTCGGAATTTTTGAAACATTCTAAAGCCCCGCCCATGCCCCAGACCAGTTACATCATGATCTCTGGGTGGGGCGCAGGCAACAGTGTTTATGAAACAACCCACGTGATTGCAGTGTGAAGACACAGTAGCATTCACCACCCCATGCTCACGGTCTGGGCCACAGACATCTGAGCCACACTCGTATGTCACCCTCGGTGTGGTAAAGCAGTAGTTCTCAAACCTGAGCCACGCCAGAATCACTGGAAAGGCTTATCCAAACACAGATTTCTGAGCCCCACCCCAAGTGTCTGATTTGGTAAGTGTGGGGGGAAGCCAAAAAATTGACATCACTAACCATTTCCCTGGAGTTGCCGATATTGCTTGTCTGCAGACCTCACTTTGAGAATGACTGTTGTATAGCACTGTCTGTGTGTGTGTGTGTGTGTGTGTGTGTGTGTGTTTGTGTGTGTTTGTCATTTCAGAAAGGAAAATATATTTTAAATTTAGCTGTAGCATGAATTCTTTCAAGAAGCTGCCATGACTACAGATTCCAAAGAGGAAGCATATTGAGTACATTTTTCAAGACCATATAGACTTAAATTTTATAAACCTGCTGTGCCCTCATTTAACAGAAGTCTTTATGAAGTATTTATTAACAAGTACTTTGTAGGCAGCTGAGCTAATTGCTGTATTAACAATTCAAGTGTGATGCAGTTGCTTCAATCTGAGAACTTCATTTAGCATTTTACATTAATTTCTAATTAACTGCTAATGTTTTCTTATGTTTTTTTATGAACTCATCCATGTGTAGATTAATTCTTAACTGCACTGGGTTTTGTAGTAAAAGCATTCAATGGTTCTTTTCTTTCTAAGACTATACAATACTAATTAGAATAAAAGAAAGGCTCTCTGTGGTGACTGGGCGTGTGTGAACACGGGTGTGTCAGCAGGTGTGAACATTAACACAGTGCGGTGGGTACAGTAATTAAAGACAACAGTCCAGTTGCAGATTGAAGGTTTTGAATTCTTATAGTGTACAGATCACTAGAACCTGTATAAGGCAGTCATGCCCCCTAGTAGCTTAGACCGTAAGACAGGGGGCACCAAACTATGGCACACATCCAGCCCATGCCTGTTTTGTAAATAAAGTTTCATTGGAAAACAGTCACACTCATTCTTTTATATATTGTCTAGGGCTGCTCTTGACCTGCAACAGCAGACTTGAGTAGTTCAGCCTACAAAGCCTAAAATAACTACTACTACGTGGCCTTTTATAAAAAAAAAAAAAAAAAAGGTTGCAGCCCCATTAATCAACTTTCTATGTATAGGGATGATTAGCCATCCAATAATAATGCATCCATAGGATCATCCTATCCATATTCTTCCTCACGGTTCTCAAGACTAGTAAGGAAGTGTTGCCAAATATTGTACTAAAGTCCTGGTCTTGTAAATTTGTCAAAAATGCAAACGGGGCTACTTTGGCATGACTTATGAATACTGAATCTTATACTGATTGGCAATAGCGGCTCACTTAGAGTTCATTCTGTCGCTTTGAGAACCTAAGGATGATCTTACGGAATGAGAGCCCCAATAGGGAGTTTCTGAAGAATACTTTTTGCACGGGTTTCCTCATTGCTAATCCCCCTTTTTTTTGTGATAAATGGGAGTTAACCTCGGGGCAGGTTGTGGGATGTCAAGAAAATGTGTTACAGTGGCAATGATGGGAACCGTAGGAGTTTGTACCCATGGGGAGAGGACAATGTTAACCTCGAAGGCCTTAAAGATGTGAAAGAGACAACTGTCCACGTCATCGCAACTTGCTATTAAACTGAATTATGTGGAGATGGGGGATTAGCATTTCCTATTGGACAAATACTTAAAACAATAATAATTTGCAAGAGAAAAAATACGTGGATGGGGAAGCCAAAGAAACATGACTAGAAAATTGACCTAAGACCCATGACCTAAGAGAAAAATGCAGCAACATGTGAGAATCCGTGGATGGAGTGAGGTGAGGTGTGGTTGAGGAAACAGCTACATCAAGAGGAAAGTAAGTTCAAAAGTGAGTGTGGTGGTTAAGAAAGGTCAATAGCAACTTGATAATCAATGTGATAAGATAGCAAAAGGGAAGTTAGCTGAGCGAAAGAAGTTGGAGTCATCTTGTGCCTCACTGCTCTAGAGACTCCACAGCAAATACCAGATTTAGCTCTGTTCTGAGACATCGAGGATTTGCAGAAGATACAAGACTAGCGATGGAAATGACTGAGCCCTGAGAAAAAGTAATTTATAGATAAAGCACTACAATACTTCTTGTCAGATGAGTGATGAGTAGAGAACAGAATTGTAAAAAGGGGCTTGAAATAAATACTTCTGCCCCGCTAAGAACACAAGGTAGATTCATGCCTATTATCTTTGTGTTGATATTGTGTTTTTGTGACCACTCTGCACGAGAAAAATCACTCAGAAAAGTTCAAATCCTACTGTCTTGGTTCTGCTGAAGAAGAAATAAAAGAAAAGGAAAAGAAAAGGAGAAAGCTGAGTTGCTGGAAGTATTTGCTGCTGTTTTATCTTTAATCAGAGATGTAAGCGGCAGGGGAAGCACACCTTGATATTGATTGATTTTATTGTTCATTTTTTACACTTAAATTTACTTATTGAGATCTCGCTTGGTTGATTTTTATTGTGCATTTTAAATTTAAATTCGCCTATAACAGCCCCTGCTGCTGCCAGGTGTTGTGCTAGGTAGGAGGTGACCAAATAAGACATACTCTCTGTGCTCAAGGAGTTATGTTCTAATTGGAGAATCACATAAGTAGTCAGGGATTTAATATACGTGCTATAGTGATGAGATCCAGAGGAGAGACATCTAGAGGAATCTAGGAAAGCTTCTGAGAAATGACATCTAAATTGAGACCAGGGAGAGAATTACGACTTATTAAAAGGAAAGGCTGAGGTATAGGTATTCTCTGCAAAAGGAATGTGAAAGATGATATGGTACACTGCTTGCACAAATGGCCCAGTGTCTCCATCCATTTATGGGCCCACTCCTCTGCGGAGTGGGTTTGCAGCAACTCCATCCAGCGGAGGAGTCTGTTTCCAATGCGTTGAATCCGAGATGACCTTGTGACTCGTTTTGGTTTATAGAATGCAACAGAAATGATTGCATCTCAGTTTCCTGCCCCGGCATCAGGTAGCCTTGCATGCTTCCGCTCTCTTTCCTTCCTTTTAATTCTGCCACCACTATGAGAATAAACCAAGACTTGACTACTGGAGGATGAGAGTCCATGCAGAAGACAACCAGATGAGGCCATACTAGATCATTCTAGACCAGCCAGCCCCTAACCAGACTACTAAATGAGCAAAGAAAAATTAGCTAGTCCCATGGAGAGCAGATCAACCTGGTCCAAATCAGAAAACTTACCCAGTTGACCCGTAGGCCCATGGGAAATAATAAATGGTTGTTATTATAAGACACTAAGTTTTGGAATGATTCATTATGCAGTAGTAATTTACTAATTTAGAAAATCTGAAGGTATAGGAGAGCAGGGCTCATTCAATAAACAGGAAGTAATCTAGGATGGATGGAGAATGTAGTATGGAGGGAGAGGCATGAAAAGTGAGGACGAAGAGCCAAATAAGAACTGGTTCCTTCAGAGTTTTATAAGCCTTATTGAGTGATAAGGAACTATCTAGGCCTTTGAAGCAGATGTATGATCAGATTTTCATTCTAGACAAATAACTGTTTGTAAAGGTTAATGCTAGGAGGAACACAAAGCTACAAGGAGGGAGGTCAGTAAAGTAGCATTTATAGTAATCCAGGCTAGAGTCTATAATATCCTGAACTAGAATAGGGACAGTGAGGCTGGGTAGAAATGGACAGATTGGAAACATACATGAGAGACAGAAAGAGTAGGACTTGTTGCTTTATCAGAAGTGAGAGATAAGGGAGAAAAAAGTCCAATGCTGATACCTGGTATCTAATCCGAGCAAGTAAAAAGTTGGGGGAAAATGCTCTCTAAGACAGAACCTAGGGGAGAAAATGATGTTTGGATGGGGATGGATGAGATCATGAGTATAGTTTGGGATTTGTTAAGTTTGAGATGCCAGTGAGACACCCAATCAGAGGTGCCAGGTAAAGAGTTGGTTATATAGAGCGCCTTCGGTTGGAGATAGTTTTGGCAATTGTCAGCCTACAATTGGTACTTGAAACCACTTAAATATCTACTGAACACCTGATATGTAGCATGTGCTATACTACATGCCAGGAATATGGAAGTTAGCAATACAGATTACGCTATGTAATCTAATGGAGAAGGTTCAGCATTGGTCAAATAATCACAAATATAAATATGCTGTCTTAAGTACTGTGAAAGAAAGATACTGTAAACCATAAGAGCATATAAGAAAGAAACTTGATCCAGTCTGAGGAATCAAAGAATAATTCCTTGTAAAAAGGATGCTTAAACTGAGATCAGAATTATGAGAGGGTTTTCCAAAGTCATAGAGAGAGATGGAGTAGAAAAACAAAGTGTTCCAGAAAAAAAGACAGGAGCAGTGGGCCTAGTTTAAAGGCCTGTAAAGTCAGTATGACAGGATCACAGGGAGGGAAGGAAAACTGGTACAAGTTATGTGTAGAGGAGTGTTGGTAGGTATGGAGAGAAACGGTCAGATCTGGAAGATACTCGACAAGCAACACTGATAAGACAACAGAATAGATTAGAGGAAGAAGGAGATGGAGGAGAAATTATTGAGAATAATTTGAGGGGGAGAGAGTGTTGGTTTGTACATCTGAATGGATGGTGGTACCATTCATTGAAACAGGAAACACGAACTAGATGTAGATTTAGAGAGAGAAAAGCACGATATCAGTTTTTGGAAATATTGAATTAGCGAAGCCTTTAAAATATCCAAGTGGCAAGGTCGAGGGGGAATTTGGGTATATAAGTTTGGAGGTCAGAAGGGAGATCTGACTGGACACTTAATAAACTTGTGGATCATCAGGATATAAATAGTAACTGAAATCAAGGGCAGAGAGACCTTGAGGACAAAAAAAAGATTCTAAGATATATCCTTGAAAAATCCAGTATTTAAAAGACATAATTTTAGATGATCCCACAGAGTAGCATAGACGGAGTAGTCGGAGAGGTGGAAGGGAAAGTGTTATATCAGAGAATCCACAGCTATTTGATAAACACTCACTCCATAGGCTTTAGGCTACTAAGAGATCACGGAAAACATAGCTAAAAATGTCCACTGGGTTTAGCAATATGAAGATTACCTTCTTCTCAAGGGCCATCATGGTGGAGTCATGAAAGCAAAAACCAATATGTTAGAATGGGCTGAGGAAGAAGTGGAAGGGCAGGAAGCAGAGGAAAATTATCTTGATAGATAATTATCAAGAATTTTGGCTAAGAGGGGATAGCGAAGTAGGTTGATGCCATAGCAAGGGCTGAGAGATTTTCATTGTCGAGAATACTGTTCATTTTGTTTGTTTGGTTGGTTTTGGTGGGAGAGATTTGGGCTTGGGGCTGACAAGAATCAGTGGATGAGATCACTTAAGAAAAATATATAAAGAAAAGAGAAGACAATCTAGGAAAAAACACTTAAGAAATATCGTCATTTAAGGGAATGCGAAGGACAAATGCACTAAGATTTGGACAGTCATAGGAGAAAAAGCAGAGCATAGTTCTGGGAAATCCATGGAAAGAGAATGTTTCAAGGAGAGAGATATCCATGGGGTCAAGTGTGCTGAGAGGGCAGAGAGGATACAGACTGAGAAATGTCCATTGGCTCAAGTCGATGGTCATGGTGGGCTGGAGTAGAATTGGTTCCCTGGAGCAGTGGGATGGAATCCAGATTACAGTGGATCGAAGTATAAGGGGACAGCCATTTCACAAAGAATTTTCACGAAGAAGAGAGCGAGCTGGAGGTAGGCAAGAAGTCAAATAGAGCTTTTGAATTCGTGAGTTGGAAGAGACTTGAAGATAACTAGATGTTGGTGAGAAGGAAGAGACTGAAACAGAGTGCGGATAAGGAAAGTGTGAGGTCTGTGATAATGGGGAAGAGAGAGAGAGGGAGAGCAAGGGAAGAAGTAGACTAATGAGAAGGGAGACATTGCTCTCCTGTGGCAACAGAAAACAGGAGGAAATGGTGATGGAAGCAGGGATGTTTGTGTTACTGATGGCAGAACACCGAGGGAGTTACAGTGCAGTGGTGTTTTATTTTCTTTGTTAAATAAGAGACAAAATCACCTCCTAAGAAAGAAGCAGGGATTAATATGCAGAAAGCTTCAACTGTCTTTGCAGTATTTTATTTCCTGAATGGTCGGTGGATATACAGGTGAACTTCATTCTTTATATTTTTTCATATATATAAAATATTTTATTTTAAAAAGAGTAGTGGGGAATGTGGTAGAATCGGAAATTTGGGAAACGGTAAGATTTGAAATAACTGATATAAGAGAAAGAGCTGGCTCGGTTGCCATAGGATGCCGGGTATCCTAGTGGATTTTAAATTTATAGTGGATTGCCAGCTGCTCGCCTTTCCTGTAGGGTAGCCAGCTAAGCCATGTTTTCCAGCCCATGATGCAGCCAAATGATTGCATCTAGACCAAATGATGTGACATAAAGGGATATAAGCCCCCTTCATGACTCTCTACAACCCTCATACATGTGGCCTTCCATTTCTTTCTCCATTAGATGGTTGAATATAGAAGATTCCAAGGACTTAGAGGAAGATGGAGCCACAACACGGCAGGAGCCTGGGCTTCTGAGTCAGGGGTTGGAGAGGAGGCTCCTGAGAGAGCCATCTGCATAAGAGTACACAGGACGCTGTCTTATGTAAGTGAGACATTCATTTTTGCTCTGTTAATCTGATGAAATTTGGGAGTAGTTTGTCATAGCAGTTACTCTATCCTTGTACTCATCTTCACAAGTGTGTAACTTTTTTTTCTAATAATGCTGAACAGCTATGTGCAGATGCTGGGAACTGTTAAATTACATTCTCTGTATTACATAATTGAATGGGATGGCCCAAAGGACAAAAGAATGAAAGGAGTAATGAGTAAACGACTGGATCTGTGAACAATTACACTCATTGATAATGAGCACGTAACTAATTAGGACTCTTATTTGGAGGCAGAGGACTTGAGAAACATTAGGAGCATGGTGGGCATTTCGCAAAAGTAAAACAGATTTCTGTCCTCGGGAGGGCAGGAGGGAAGGCGCCCCCCACCCTTCTAAGCTGGTGTTCCGAAAGAGACTATTGGCTCCCATCCAAACACAATACCTGAGGAGTCGGGACCTACACAGCCATAAAATCTTACTACAGAGAATCTGGAAGAAAAAGGCCCTTCATCCAGCTGTGTCTAGGGTACTTTGTGTAGAGAGCCACCCCTCTGTCTGTAGGGAGGAGCTTCTGGTCCCTGCTCGGGGCACTGAGTTCACTGGTCCTGGTGGACTCACTGCAGTAGATGGAACACTCTCAGCTATCGATCACCATAAACACTCAGAGTAAAGGTGACACGACAAATGACACAGAGAACCTGATCTGCAAAGGCAGAAAGCCTACAGCATCAGAAAATGCATGGGCCCTGCTCTATCACAATTTGCCCACTCCAGGGAAATCCTCTTTGTAGGCCATGAAACTTCCAGTCTCTAGGTCCTAAACTCCCAGGCACCAACAGGCCAATGAGGTTGATGAGCTTCCCTTGCTTCTTCCTGCATGGCTTCCCATTGTGTAGTCACTCTCAGGGCCTGGGTGGCCTCCAAAAATTGGTGGAAGCAATAAGATCCCCTGGGACTCACCCAGCTCCTGGCCCCGGCACCCTTCCTTTTCCATTCTCCTTATTCCTGCCAAATGGGTCTTCATTTGAGCCACAGAATCCATCTACTACAGGATAGTATGAGAAAAGAGGCTGAGGTTGGAGAAGACTGAGAACTTTGTACATGATGGAAATAGCCCACACTTTGGAACTCAAAAGACTTGAGTTCCATTATTTAAAAGCTGTGTGGTCTTGTGCCGGTCACATGATTACCCTAAAATGAGGATAAAAATGCCCACCTCCCAGGATCATTTTAAATATTGTCAACGACTTATATAAAAATCTCTGGAACATAGTAGAGCTTCATAAATAGTGATTTCTGTCGTTGTTGGGGCGGTATCTCGCGGATTAGTCTGAGGCATCATA
>NW_006435837.1:7740140-7765423 GCF_000325575.1 Pteropus alecto
CATCCATCCTCTGTCCTAACCTGCTCCCAGTGCCTTTGCACATGCTTGCTTTCTGCATGTCTTCTCCAAGACTAGTGCAAGGCTCATCCTCTCACTGCCTTCAAGTCTTGCCTCCAAAGTTTCATCTTTAGAGAGGCCTTCTCTCTCTATCCTGTGTCTACAGTAGCATTGCCCAGCTGTCACTATCCATCTCCTTACCCTGCTTTAATTTGCTTTATGAAAATTGTCACAACTTGAAAATTATAGATGTTATTTCTTGACTTGTTTTTTACTCTCCCCCTGGAATAAGAGATCCATCAGGGCAGAACCCTCTTGTATCCCCACAGTGTCCCCAGCGCCTGGCAAATAGTAGATACCTAATACTTTTAAGTGAATAAAAAGTAAAAATATACCTTATTAAATAGAGCGTTTTCCACCCATTCCAAAGCGTGTGTTGAAATCACACAAGCTTCTGTTATCCATATAATTTTTCAAAATACATGACATATGTAAAAAGTTACGTATAATTTTTCTCATAGCAGACCACAATCAAGCTTTCCATACACACACAAAAGAAATCTTTTGATTTTCTTTAACGGGTTCCTGGCTGGGTCAGATTTCAAACTTTGGTAGATCTCACACACATACACATTTATTTATTTGTATCTACATATTTTCTTGGGGACCAGGAGTGAGGTATATTTAACCCTGACCACAACTTGAATTCAGATATGTAAATGAGTTTAACATGCTGGGGAGTCCACAAAGAAGGCAGGAGGACGGAGAGGGCTGACTAGTCAACTGAGAGTGACTTTAGGATGATGGAGATGGAACTCCAGACCAGCGAGCCAGACCTGAGGGTGGGAGGAGGTAGTACTTTTAGCTTTTCTGGAAACTCATCACCCTCGTGGTATGATGAACTCAGGAAGGCAGAAGAGCCATGAGTGTAATGGGACCTACGGGTTCCCTCACCCTTGTAGCACGTTAGTTCCCAAGCAGCCATGCTCAGTTCTCAGCCCCAAACTGAGTCTCCTCGTAACCTGGAAGAGGCCTGTTTGGACGCTGACATTAAGCGATCCACAAGAATGAAGTTTCGGAAGCAGCAGCTGTATCTCTGTCTTATGGGAGCAGACATGACACACCTTTACGGGGCTTTCAGGGCCAGCTGGGTCGTGGAAAGTTCCACAGAGGCAGTGATTCTCCAGCTCAGCAACATTGAGGTGGCAGAGGCAGCCATGACTCGTGTAATGACATTGCTGCACAGCCCTCCTGGGACATGAGAACCTGCACATTCAGAGGCCCCACTTGGCTGGCAGCCACAGCAAGCCGGGACTGAGTCTGATAAACATGCACCTGCGAAGCAGCCCTGGGGACCTCCAAAATTCCAGGAGACGGGAAATTTGCAAAGCACTGACATTTCTGTATAAGTGGATGGAAGCAGGGCACTAAGGGAAATCGGTATTCATTTTAATAGATCCATATATGTAGTCAATATCAATAAAACCACATTTGTTTTCACAAGCTCGTAGAGATGGGAACATTCAGGTATACTTATAGCCACAGTCATTGCTAAACTTCTTTGATTACTGCATCCTCAGAATGGAGTCCACGATTTCCACATTTGCCTGCACCCACAGCAGTGATCCAGAAGGTTCAGGTTCATTTGGAAGAGGTATTATAGCATATATATCTCTTGCTGGCTTAAGAAAAAAAAAAATTCCAGCACATTCTAATAAAAGTCTGGAAGAGAAGGGCAGCTCTGACATTTGAGTCAAACATAGACATTTAATTCTCTATTAGGTGCAGTTCAGTTTTATTAAATTGAAAGCAATTTGAAAGAAAACTCAATAAGATTGGAATCTTACTTCAATTAATGAGTAATGCTTATTACTTACTGCCAGATATACAGCTCTCAGATGATGAGCTGTTTGCAAGACAAGAGACGTTTAACAAGGCTGCGTAGCAGCAAAATCAGAAAAAGTATAAGGTATATTATAGTATTATAATATTTTGTTATAAGATTTATTTTATTAAGGAAAACTATCTATAGGGAAGAAACCTTATGGCATCTCTAATACAGAAACATAGCAAAATAACTGAAGTTCTAAGTCAAAAGTAAGCAAACTCTTTCTGTAAGGGGCAGATAGTAAATGTTGTAGAGTTTGTCTACACAGCCTTGTCACCAATGCTCCGTTCTATTACTATAACACAATAGTAGCCCATACATAATACGTAGTCCATAGACAATACGTAAACAAATGAGTGAGGCTGTGTTCCAATGAAACTTTACTTGTGGACACTGAAATCTGAATTGCATGTAATTTCCATGTGTCACTATTAATCTTTTGTGTTTTTTTTTTTTTAACCACTTAAAAACATAAAAACCATCCTTAGCTTATAGACCATACAAAAACAGATGGCAAGCCAGATTTGGCCAGTGGGCTGTAGTTTGTCTACCTCTCTTCTAAGGGTTTGACTTTTGAAGACCTGTTGCAGGTTACCCCTAAGAGTTTGTGGGTACTCTTGCAGGCACCCACTGGTCTGCCTGCTTTCTGTTAATGTTAATGGCAAAGCCTGATTTGAAATGATGATCCCTGTTTTCCTTCTTACCTTCCTCTCATCTGTCTTTCACCTTTTGCCCAAAAGCTCTTGGGTTTACTTTACTTACAAACTCCTGCCTATAGCCCAGCTACCTCTCAGATGTCTTTATTAGATGCTCTACATTGTACATTAAGGTATAATCAATGGTATTGGCTGAGAGAGCCATTCTAAACTATAGAGAGTGAAGTAAATTGCACTTTGCTTTGGAAGAGCCAATCAATTCTCAGTGAGCAGGCTTTCTTGATAAGAACACCATCTCTAATTCTTTGTTGCCCGTCCTGCCCCGCTTTGATCATTTGGTGTACAGGCCAACATGGATTACTAGAGCAACTGAGCATCTTACAGTTGCTTCACAAGAGCAGAGAAAATGACTTTCATGTTCATTTTGCCAGAAAAATGTAAATGTGATTCCTCCAAAATGAATTGCCACCTCTAAAATATGCCTTGCGAGGGAAGGGGTATGTGTGCATGCATGTTTCCATAGGTATGTGAGTGCGTGGGAGAGGGAGAGAGAATTCAGTGACCTTCATGAAAGCTCCAAACTTCACCTCCTCAGGTCAAGCTCTGAGCTTGACCTCTCTGATTTCCCAGTTGCTTGTTTATAACTCCTGGGAATGTGTCTTCCTGATTGATTCATCAGACTAAATTTATTGAATGTCTACTGTGTGCCAAGCACAGTTCCAGGAACTTGGGGTCCATCAGTGAACAAAACAGACAAAGATTCCTTTCCTTGGAATGTTTACTATTCTAGTGGGGAAAGACAGATATAAACAATAGATGATAGTTAAGTCAATTAGGTAGTGTGCTAGAAGGTGATGAGTGCTAGTAAAAAATAAAGCACTTTTCACCTTTTAATAAATGTCTAATTATAATCTTGTGTACCTGAAAATTATACAATGTTATTAACCAATGTTGTGCCAATACATTTAATATAAGTAAGTAAGTAAGTAAATACATACATACATAAATCAAAGGAGGATAAGAAGTTCTGGGGTTTGGGGCTTCTAATTTTAAATGAAGTAGACAGGTTAGGCCCATTCAGAGGTTAACATTTGAGCAAAGACTTCCAGAAGGTAAAGGAGTTTGCCATGTTAATATCTTAGTTAAGAATATTCAGGCAGAGGGAAGAGCTAGCGTAAAGGCTTTGAAGTAGCAATATGCATGGTGTCACCATTTGTAAACTATTCCTGGATTCGAAAAGTTTAGCCTTGAAAGCTTGTCTCTTATGAAATGATTAGCACCTCTAGACCCTCTCCCAAATAAAGGAACTCAGACTGGTATTTTGGTTTCCCTGTTTTAGCTCACTCTGTAATTGGATAACACCGTAGTAAAGGTTTCTCGTTCCAAGCTTAATTGACTCCCTAGAATCCCCTCTCTTATGCTTGGGTGAGATATAGCACAAGAAAGAAATTAAGATCTGAAATTGGACAGATAAAGATTTAAATCCCAACTCTGCCTATTAAAAGGCATGGAACTTTGAGCAATCTGCAAGCGTAAGTTCCCTCCACTATAAAATGGAGATAATAATAATGATACCTAAATCATAGGGATTTTTATAAAGATTAAATAAAATAGTATATGTCAAAATAATAATAATAATCGTAGGAATGGGAAGAAACTTTGGAAAATGTTGGATATGTGTATGGCCTTGATAGTGATGACGGTTTTCTAAGCGTATACTTGTCCCCACACTCATCGAGTTATATACTTTAAATATGTGCAGCTTTTGACGTGTCAATCATATCTCAATTAAATGGTTCTAAGAACGTAAGTAAAAAAGTGAATAGTGCATGGAAAACAATTGGCACAGGGTCGGACGTAAATATTTACTATTATTATTAGGAATTATTTTTGTACTTTCTACCTTGAAAAATAAGTTTGATGTTTTATAAGGAACTTAATAGAAGGAATTTTATTGCCCAAGATTTTGGTGTTGAATTTGTCCAAAGAAATTGATCTCAAGTGGAATAAAATATCTGTACAGGGTAAATTCAGAGCCCCTACCCACCTCATGGACTTCGAGTGATAGTGATACTGTTACCTTTAGCATCTGTGATGAACCTATACAGTAAAAGCTATTATTTTCTTGAATGTGAAAGCTTGCTGTTTATATCAACATACACTCGGGGGGGGGGGCGGGATGATAATGAAACCTGCTGCTTGGGTTAAAAAAAGGAAAAACCCTTATAATAATTTATTCCCTTTGAGTTTTATAGAATTTTAAAATTACATGATCAAAATCTCTTCCAGATAAAATTGCCCAAGATGAGAATCTTGCCATCCTTAGAGAGTCTTATGAATGTTGTACAAATAATTGCCATAAAATTTAATGAAAATCTGTTCCAATACAGTGAAAAATCAAAGAACAAGAAATATCTACCATGCTGGCAGCAGCAGTAAGAAGGAGGAAAACTTACCATGTTTTATAGATAATTGTGAGGATTCGAACTAATGGGCATAAGAAAGGGAGGAAATAATTACAACTCCATGCCTTGGAGAATGTTATTTAATTAAGCAAAATGATAACAAACCTCCAGTCAGGACATAGTCTCACGTTCTTAGCAATTTACACTAAGAGGGAAGGAAGGAGCCAAAGTAATAACTAGACTGAGATAAATTAATGTTTTCATTTCTGGTGAGCTTCCCCATGCACATTAGTGTCAGCATTGGTAGACTTGGTGCTCTGTGTGCTTTTAAAAATGAATAGACTGAACAGAGAAAAGCATTTTATTCTCATCTCACATTCAACAGGCTAATTGCATTACATAAACAGAAACAAATAACCTTCCTCTAAAGCCTTTCAAATCTTTCCAAACAAAAGCTTTGTTCCATGATGCATATAGCAGGCACGTTCAAAGTGACTTCTCCCCAAAGCTGGATCTTTTCTGCCATTCTGGGAAGAAGAAGTGAAGGAGCAAGGTCATCGGAGGCCGACAGGCTACGCTTCCAGGCTTTGCCACTTGGCCACTTTGTGATCTTTGGCAATTTACTTCAAGTTCTGGGTCTCTTTTTCTTCATCTATAAAAAGGAAGAAACTGATACTGTCTTACAATGGCAACCTCCCAAAGGTGTTTTCAGACCCTTCCCCAAAGCCACCACAGGTAAAGATAAACTAAATAAAAATAGTATGCTTACCCTGGAAACAAAGCTTCAAACTAAGTCCCTAAACTCTTCCTTTTTCTCATTGCCTTCATCCAACCCACATGGAACTAGAGCACTGCTTCTAAGACCCTCCCATGTAACAAGTCTTAGTTAAAAGATTTTGGTTCTAAGTTACAGAAGTCCATTCAAATGAGCTAAGGTAGAGTCGATTAGAACAGTAATGTATCTCTGGGAGCCTACAGAAAATCAGAACTGGGAACTGGAAAACTGTCAGCAATCCAGGTGAGTGGGTCTCTGAGTGCTTCCTTCTGCCTCTCTCCACAAATATTTTTCCAAATGTGATGTTTTAAAATCAAAAGAGGACTTTAGGACACACGCTTTGGAAAGTAAACGTGAAAAATTGTTTTCCTTGGATTTGACAGTTCCGATCAATTCTGGAAACAGTGGCCACAAATTTTAAGTAGACGATTCACATGTCTTCTACATAGAGTGATACACTGTTCAGCATGACTAGTGGTATGTTCTCGCAAAGCAGGTCCATTTTTGTCCCCCGTTACCCTCTTTAAAATCCCCCGGGTGGGGCTAGCTTTTACCTCACCCCAGGCTTGATTAAAACTGGAAAATGCAATGACTTTTCTATTTATTCTTAGGTAATACAAAGTCTCTGGTCACTCGAAATCTCAGAACACAGTCTCCAGAGTAGTCAGTCACATATAATAATGAACCTATCAATCTTCATTTGAAGGTTCTCGCTCCCCTCCCCTGGGTCTGGTCTGTTGTACAACAAAATAGAAGACAGCATCTCCCTGCTTCTCTCTCCAGTAAGTGCACATTTGCCCCTATACCCTTAACTTCTGGGAGCGGCTGAGTTTTAAGAGTTGTTTACTCTTTGCGAGCACTGCGGGCTGGTTGGCCTCACAACCTAAGTGGAAATCGAATCCCATAGCCTTTGGTGGTGGCCCCACGGGTCCCTTGACCAGCTGCTGGGAACGCCGCCGCTCTCACCTGCACCCTTCTCACCTCTGGAGGATTGTCCTTGGCAATTGGAGGGCCCTGCTAGAGGTGGTGGGGAGCTTCACCCCCCCCACCCAAGGTGCCTCGGGGCTGTCTGGCGGGAGGGAAGCCCTCGGGGTGGGGCCACCTCTGATATTATTCATGCTTCAAAGCTCCCAGAAGGTGCTAGCCAAAGGCCACACTTCCCGGAAACCACATTCTTGCTTAATCTCTCCCTTTCCCTGTCCTGCCTTCTCTACTCCTTTACAGACTTTCCCTCTAAACACTCTCTTAATAAATTACTTACATAAAAATCCCTGTCTCGGGCTCTGTTTCTAGGGAATGCAAGGTATAGCTACACGTTGTACCCCGGCTCAGTCAGCACTTCCGGTTAACACCTGTTACCCCAGAAGCTGATTATCCTATATTACCCTAGTCCTCTCCTGCCAGCACCCAAGGGAACAATAATGAAGCCTCCCACCCCCAACGCTCTTTAATAATCTATAAGGTACTGTTTTGCCTCAATAAAAAAGTTTGCAATTCTAGATCCTTCTTATTTTCTCCGATTGCTTTCTGCCAAAAAAAAAAAAAAAAAGGCTAGAGATCAATGTGGCTTTTATTTTTATTCTTTCTCCCTTTTTAAATCATACATTTAGCTGTCCAATACCTAACTCTGAATACCAGTATTTTCTAGTAAATCAGAAAGGAGGATTATCTGTCAACTCCGAAAGGAAAATCAAACCAAGATGCACAAGCAGAAAAAAAAAAAATCAATTTTCTCCAGGTCATTCACCTACATCATTCCTTCAGAATAGAAACAAAGCAAAGGAATTGCTTTGTGCTTTCAGAAAACCTGGCCCGAAAGGAAGCAGAAGGGTAAAGATGAACTCAGAGTTGTCTATACGAAAATAAAGCCTTTCTGTGAGTAAATAATGTGCATTAAAAGGTCACTCTTGATTCCTTTCACTCAGTTCTGACATAGAAAAATGTCTGATTGCCGAGAAGAGCATCTTGTCCTAGTGCGAATTCTCACCTGAAAGGCAACATTAACCCAGAAGCCTTGAGGGGTGAAGGCAGCCTTAAATACCAGCCACCACACCACAGGAAAAGAGAGGGAGGCAGGAAAGCAAGTTTTTAATAATGTTCCAGCACAGAGTTCAGCAAACTTTTTCTATAAAACACCAGATAGTAAATATTTTTGGCTTTGCAGGCCATACCATCTCTGTCTCAACTACTCAGCTCTGCTTGAAAGCAACCTTAGATGATGCTTAAAAGAATGGGCATGGCTGTGTTCTATTAAAACTTTATTAACAAACATAGAAATTTGAATTTTATATAATTTTCCTATATCTCAAAATATTCTTCTTTTAATATTTTTCAACCATTTACGAATGAAGTTTTTTTTTAGTTCATGGCCTTTCTGAAAATGAGGTGGACTGGATTAGACCCACGGGTTGAGGTTTGCCAACCCCTGCTCTAATTCATAGGGTAGAATTTCTCCTCTTGAATTTATTCAGGACTGGAAGTTGGTTGTTAAATTGAAAAAGTCAGTTGAAGTAGGAGTCATAAAAATAATATTTATTTTTAATAAACATCAATGTATATATGCAGTAACCAATTCTTCCCATACAGGGCCATGACTTTTTATTTTAACAGAAGTCTGCCAGTTAGATTTCAGATGGCCTTTCTTAGTACTTTGACTAAAGTTTCTAGTTCTAGTTCAAGTGGAATGCGAATTTAAAACTGCTTGCTAATTCATTCAAGGTACAGACTACTTTTAATTTTACAAACCTCCCCAATCTTTTATAGTTATGCCCCCAACACTTTTTGACAGCAATGTTTGAGAACCTTGCCTTTACTAGCATTTTTCCAAAGCGCCAACTCAGTTTCTTAGAACAGTAATTTTCTTCCTTGTTAAATTGAATAATTGCTATGACAAAGAAAAGTGGCATGAATATGTATAAAAGCGAATGCAATGGACACTTGAGAAGCACAGAATCAAATAGTGGAAACAGGTGTGTGTGTGTGTGTGTGTGTGTGTGTGTGTGAATGAGACCAGTTCTCCAGGCACAGGCAGTCAATGGGCAGGAGAAGGAAGCTGGTGTCCATTAATCCAGCAGTCAGTAGAGTAGAGTATCCTCCTTTCTGACCATGCTCTTCCAGTGCTTGAACTGGTTGTGGGAAGGGAAAACAGTACAAGGATTTTATATCTTTTCATTGAGAGAAGTTAGTAGAATTGCATTTCCCAGTGTATAAAGCAAGAGCATGCCTAACTCCCTTCAGAAGAAATGTAGTTGTCAATTTCTTCCTCAACAAAGATAAAAGACCAATTCAAATGTGTTAGCCCATAATCTAGGAGGTACATATTGAATCTTCCCAGGAGGTCTCGGTGCTCCTCCACTGCCATAGGCATGCTCTACTTGGAATAGCAGTGGGAGTGAGTTTTATGGATGGAAATTAGTACAGCTGTTGAAGGAATGTCAAGCTGATTAGAGCATAATCATCATGAAAACATAGTCGAAATGTAGTGGAATGAGCCAAAAGGGAATTAAGGGAGAAGAGAAACAAGGGTTGCCCCAGCAAAAGAATTGCCATGTTTCCCAAAATAAACATGTCATCTAGTGATTAAATTCCAATGCTTTTATTTTTCCAATGAGGACAGTATTGGTGAAAAACTAGTTTATATATTTAAATTATTTGTAAATATCTTCCTACATCTCTCCAGTAGAACGCAAACCTCCTCTGTAATTAATCCTTGTTTATTCTCACGAAATAAAAGTTCAAGTGGCTTTTAGCCTCCGTTTCAGTACATGTCAGACATTCTTGCTGAACGTTAAATGCTTCCTGCTAGACGCTGTGCCCATTCTTATCTGAAGGGATCATCCTATGTCACTGGATCCTTAGTATTAGTGTAACCTGATCTCATTGATGAGTAAAGGACCAACAATTCAATACCCAGGCTTCTGACTGCGACCTCAATTCTGATTTGATTCTTTGGGAAATTCTTTTGATTTTCAGTTGAACTTTGGCTTATTGTTGCTCTTTGGATAAATGCACATTATAATACCCATGGGCTATACTAAAAACCTATGACTCCTTTAGAACTAGCTAGATGTGAAGGGAGAGGAGATGAGAGGAGAAGGATGCCAGTAGTTGATCTTATAGCACCTTAAGCTATCATCAAGCCTACGAGCTTCAAAGATGTTAAACTGTCTCGGGACATGTAAGGTCCCATTCATCGTTTCCCTGCTGGTCTATTCTCTACTTAGTTCCCCTGACTACAGGATACGTCTTATTTCTCCCTTAGACCTTGGGCATTTCATGGTCCACCTTTTCCTTTCTTCCTCTCCCTCCCTCTCTCTCGCGATCTACAAAGAACTCTGCTACTTGCATGTGTTACATCCACAAACTGGAAATTCAGGCCGTCCAAATATAGAAGCCCTCTCTTCGCTCTGCAAACAAAACAGTTTCTCAGCCCTTCCTGAATCCTCTTTTTCATTTCTTGGCAGGAGTCTGACTTCAGTCTTCAGGCCTCTGAAACTTTCTAAGGCAAGAGTTAGACACCCAGGTCTCCCAACAGCAGGAGACACGTTTCAAACTCTCTCAGTGCTTTTCCTTCATGGCCCCCCAGCTAGGATGGCAATGTAGCCCCTTCCAACCCCACCTGTAAAGGGAGCGAGGACCCACAATTCTGTAGGCTTCCTCTCCAGAGAAATGCTTTGAACAATCTCCTTTACAAAGTCTTCTCTCTGATGTGCTTTTATAGCTTTGATATGGCCGAGGGGTCCAGGAGTCCTGGAACAAGATATTAGACTCATTTCCTTTAAAATCACTTAAGATGATTTGGCTGGCTCTTTTCAGACTTTCATTTCTATTTTAATTCCTTGTCTGGCTTAAACTTCAGTCTTAACATAGTTACACATACAAAATTCCATCATTCAGAGGCAATCGCTGAAAACATTCGGACATATATTTTTAAATATATTTTAAATATATTTTTCTTAACAAAAATGAGATTATTTTGTAACCTGAATTTTTTTCAATTAGCAATATCTTCCGAGCATCTTTCCATGTCAATAAACCTCTACATCAACATTTTTAACGGTTAAAAGCCAATCCATTGTATGACAGCTACTATTATTTAATCAATTCTTTCTTGACATAGATCGAGGCTATTTCTTCTTATTATTATGATAAATGATCCTCTGAAAAACATGTTTGTACATGTCAATCTATTCAATTATATAACTAATATTTATCGAGCACCTATTATAAAAGAATATTATGATTTCCTTGGAATTAATGTCTAGAATAGCAAAGTCCAAATGTATGCATGTTTTAAAGCATTTGACATATATTTCCAAGCTGTCCTGAAGATATATGTGTGTTTGTATATGTATTAATATGAGTATGAGAGAGAGTATGTATTTAGTCTCTAGAAAAGAAAAATATTTCTTTTTGGAAACTTCTCACTATCGGGGGCAATTAAAGTAATAATGCAATTAACACAAATCATAAATGTATTTATTTAGCTCAAACAAATGATTGGATCCGCCTTCTTTTACTCTAAACTGATTTTAGACTTAAATTAAAAAGTTCAAAAAATAAAGAATCTCCTTGTATCCCTTGCTCGCTTTTCCTAACGTTACATCTTACCACAGCACAATTATCAAGAACAGGAACCTGACATTGGAGTAATATTAACATAAACTGAAGAACTTGTTCAAATTTCACCAGTTATTCCCTAAGATCTTTTTTTGCTATTCCAAGATCTTATCCAAGATCCCACTTTGTATGTAGTTACTAGTTCCTTTGGACAACTCCAGTCTGTAACAGTTATTTAGTTTTTCCCTGTCTTTCGTGACCTTGAATCTTGAAAAGTCATCGTGTAGATGTCCCTCATTTGGGGTTTGTCTGATGTTTCTGCCACTTGGAGGGATGTTATTAGGCATTTGGGAGAAGAACGCATCGTATCAAGGAGTTCATGATGTCAATGTGTCTTACAACTGTGGGCGTTTACAGTGATCTCTGGAAAATGCCATTTTAACACTGCAGAAGGAGAGTGAAAATTATAGGGCATCAACTATACATGGCGCACACTGCCTTTGTTCTTTCTGTAATCCTCCTAAATACTCCGTAAGGTAAATCTCATTTTCTCCATTTTATAGAGTCTCTTAAAAATTATGTAGCTCACCCAAAGTCATAAGGGACCCACCTCACTGTAAATCCAAGGCCTTCCTGGCTTAGGTCAGGCGTATCTTCAACATGGACAACCATTAGCAGCAAACCTAAGCACACATAGCTGTGAGTTGCTACTGTTCTAGAGTTTATTCTCAATTTTGTTTTCCTCAAGGTAGAGGTCTACAGCGTCACATTTTGGGAAATAGTCTTTTGTCATTGATTAACGAAGGCAGATATTTAGTGATCAAAATTTATGGAAAATTCCTCCATCTTACATAAAATCACAGTGCCTTTGATCTTTCCTCTGCAAGATTTGTGATGTTATTTTCTTTGGGGTTATTGTAATATAGAAGCCAAAAGACAAGTGCAAAATAATTTTCTAAATTGAAAACAGATGTGATTGTTTTTCACTCAGTCATATGTAGATGATACTTGCATCGAACTGATTGTCTGAAAGTCAATTATTTATTTCTCTCTTCAGATAGTTTGTTTTCCAGGGAAGGGAAACAGGCAAAGCATAATACCTACACGGCACTTACCATTTTGGATAATTAATGCCTGTGCCCTGTGAATGGCTCTGCAGTGCCATTTAAAGGGTTAACACTTCAATCTGATCTGATATGATGGCTGAATGTGAAAGAATAAAAAGTTGAACCCCTGAAAAAAGCAAAATGAGACAGGGCATGGAAAGTGTTCAGCATAGTGCCTGGTACACAGCAAACACTCCATAAATTTTAGTTGTTCTTACCGCTGTTGAGGCTGTGCTAGATGTCACTATTGTTTAACCTGGGGAAGAGAATGTGTGGCTGGCTCATCCCCCACTCCATAAGGCAAAAGAGCAGACTGCTATAAATTTAGAAAGGAAGATGGCTGGTCTCTGGCCAGTTTGGCAGCTGTTTATCTTCTGTAAGTGCTCTTGTGCTGTTCCATTGCAATATAATCTAAAAGCATCATTATGAACCCATTTGGGAGCAAGGCTTGGAGCTAAATCAAGGCAATGTGGCAAAGAGTCAGTTAGCTCAGTTCAACCACTTTTGTAGTTACTTCCTTTTGAGCATCTCATTTGAGAAAGTGGCTTTAGCATATAAGTAATTATAGCGGCCCTGGCTATAGGGTAGAGTTTCTCAGCCTCAGCACTAATGATATCTGGAGCCTGATACGTTTTGTTGTAGAGGGGCTGTACTTAGTAGGATGACTAGCAGTATCCCTGGCCTCAACCCACTAGATGCCAGTAGCACCCTCACCCCAGTTGTGACAATCAAAAATGTCTCCAGACGTTTCCAAGTGAATCCTGGGAGGCAAATCCCTCCCGTTGAGAACCACTGTTAAAAAGTAATGAGTAATTCCATATTCAAGATAGGTGATCTTAGATTCAAACTGGAAGTATTTGGGGGACCGGAAACAGTATTTACTTAGCAACAAGTGCTTTGACAGATATTACCTCATATATTTCATGTAATTTTCTCAATGCGTTTATGAGATAGTTTTTATTCCCCATTCATGGATGAGAAGACAGAATTTCATAGGAATCAGCTGATTTACCCCATCACCTACATAACTGTTTTGTGGTGGTATGGAGATGTGACGACAAAGCCTATGCTCATCCTATTATGCTTTCATGATTCTCAGTTCAAATACAGAAGGCTCGGCCTTATCATGCAGTTTCTTCTGCCCAGGAAGAGGGAACTACCTTTGCCAAGTACAAATGGCTATTAAACTATTGTCTCTCACAATAAAATCCACCAGACTTTATTCTGCTTGATGAAACTGTGGCTGGGACTCAATTGTACCTCACTTCTCCTTTACCAGTTAGCTTCTTCTTTGAGTTTGCCTACTGAAGACAGTAGGGGAAAGTTGGTAGCCTGGAGGAAAAAGGGAGTTCCTTCTTCCTGTAAGCCGATCCACCTGATCCAGTGACTGCCACTGCTGAGCGCCTAAACTACTAACAGCAGAAACCAACGCTAAGTCTGCAGTATGGCAACATTCTCTCAGGGGATCAACCAAGGAGCAGTGTTCTCTCTTCACTTGAGCAGACATGTTTTCTGGATATTGATTTGCCTTCCCTGCTGTTAATACTTCTGCCAGCACCTCCATCTGTGCGCATACAGAATGCTGTATTCATCATCACGATGTCCCACAAATCATTGCTTCTGACCAAAAGCTCAGTTCACAGCCAACAAAAAATGTGTGGCGATGAGTGCATGCCCATAGAATTCACTGAGCTTACCACATACCCCATCTCCCAGAGGAAGCTGGTCTAAGAGAAGGAAGGAAAGCTCTACTAAAGGTGTAGTAACGAGCAGTCGGAGATAAATAAGACAAAAAGGACTGAAAACTATTTCACAGGAAGTAGAATATGCTTTGAACTGGCAACTGATATCTATGGCTAGCTCCTGTAGGCAGAAGTCACAGGCCCGAGAATCAAGGGGCGGAAGTGGCTCCTCTCACCATTACTCACAAAATGTTTGATTTTCAACCCATTACTTGGATTCCGCTGGTTTGAAGGACTTAGTTCCAAGCAGAGGACACAACCGTGACTTCACCGAACTGGAAGTTGAGGCTGGCACTGGCCATTTTGGACTCCTGGTGCCGCTGATTCAAAGGCAGAGGGGGATAAGGACCTGTCCTGGTTGAAATGATTGACCCAGGCTGCCACGGGGAGATGCAGTGGCTGCTACTGGTAGATTTGGAGTCGATTACATCTGGAATCCAAGGGATCCTTGAAATCCTTCTGATGCTTTCTATGTCCAAAAATAAAAGTTGGTGGTAACAGCAACCTCCCAAGTAAAGAAAAAACAGGCAGAACCACCCAACCGGGTAAAAGAATAGCTACCAGCTGGCTCGGGGTGGGGAAAGGGAATATGGAATGGCTGTCGGAAGAAGGAAGTTAAAATATCAGTGACGGTGTTGTGAACAGTTAATAGGTCTTCGGTTATAGAAAGTCTTCGGTTATATTTTCTTCCTCGCCTCCTGCTGTGTGTGTGTAGATGAGTGTATGCATGTATGTGTGTATAAATAATATTAATTCATTTTTTTCTCCCTTCTTTCCCCTTATTATTTATTATAAGTTTTGTTGATAGTAGTTACCTTCAAAGTTTAGTCTTTTTTACTCTGAAGTAATTTTAAACTCACTTAGAAATTGCAAAAATTGTCATAATTTAGCCTTTAGCTTACAGAATATTCTAGTGTGGCTGTGACCAAATACAAGGAGGGATAAAATTCTCCAGAAAGAGAAATAGTGATGGCCAACCAGAGGTGACTACTATGATAGTTGAGACTTTACCTTTCCCCTTTTTGAAGAGATGATAGCATCTTTATTCATGCAAAGGATATTGTATATTGTTAGGCAGAATAATAAATATGTTCTTTTGGTTGAATGGAATTTAAAATATGTGTAAAAAAGTGTGCACGGGTCCTCAGGTACCACAAATCTGGATTCTGTCAGTTATTAGGCTACTGATAACTCGGATCCACCCTTCCATACTCTTAGAACTGGATCTCCGCAAACTCTATTTCTCTTTGCCATCTGGCTTCCTGTGAATTGTAAATGGTAGAGGGACCTAGACAGAGATGAAAAGGCTGGATGAGAGGAAAACAGGAGACCTTTCTCCTTGCTGTTTCTCAGCCATCCCAATAGCAATAGACCTTTACCCCAACACTGCAGTAAAGCAGCTTTATCATGTCGGCTCAGAGATACCAGAAGCATTCACATTGGGCTCTTTGTCGGTGGTCTGATCTCGAGATCCACAGAGCCTCTCTTCTAAGCTTCTGGGGGGTTTTAATTTATTTTTTATTCAGGTAACACTAGTTTATGACATTATCTAAGTTTCAGGTGTGCAACATTATAAATTGACATCTGTATGTACTACATCATGCTCACCACCAAAAGTCTAGTTTCCGTCCCATTATACGTTTGACCTCCTTTACCCATTTTGCCCTCCCTCCTCCCTCCTTCCCCTCTGGTAACCATCGATCTGTTATCTGCCTGTATGTTTGTTTTTCTGTTGTTTACTCATTTGCTTTGTTTTTGTTTTTATGTTCCACATGAGGGAAATCATACAGTATTTGTCTTTTTTCTGTCTGACTTATTTCACTTGGCAGAATATTCTCAAGGTCCATCCATGCTGTCGCAAGTGGCAGAATTGCACCTTTTTTACGGCTGAGTAATATTATAGATACTTAGGTTGTTTCCATTTCTTGGCTATTGTAAATAATGCTACAGTGAATATAGGCGTGTATTTATCTTTTTGAATTAGGGTTTTCATTTTTCTCAGAAGTGGGATAGCTGGATCATATGAGTCGTTCTTTCTTAATTTTTTGAGGAACCGCCATACTGTTTTTCACAGTGGCTGTACCAAATTATATTCCCACCAATAGTGCATGAGGACTCTCTTTTCTCCACATCTTCATCAACACTTTCTTGTATTTTTAATGATAGCTATCCTAAGAGATGTGAGTTGATATCTCGTTGCAGTTTTGATTTGCATTTTCCTAACGATTAGTGCTGTCAAACATTTTTTCATGTGCCTATTGGTCATCTGTATGCTTTCTTTCGAAAAATGTCTATTCAGATCCTCTGCCCCTTTTTAAATCAAGTGGTTTGGGTTTTGTCGTTGTTGAGATGTATGTGTTCTTTATATATTTTAAATATTAATCCCTTATTGTATGTATAATTTGCAGATTTCTTTTCCCATTTGATAGGCTGCCTTTTCGTTTTGTTGAATGTTTCCTTTGCTGTGAAGAAGAGAAGCTTCTTTTTTGACAGCTTTATTGAGACATAATTCATATATCATTAGGTTCACCCATTTAAAGTGTATAGCTCAGTGGTTTTTAGTATATTTACAGACTTGTACAGCCAACAACACAATCTAATTTTAGAACATTTTTACCATCCCTAAAAGAAACCCATTCATTTTAGGAGTCACTTTTTGCCCCTTCCCCAGCCTAAGCAACCATTAATCTATTTACTGTCCCTATGGATTTACCCGTTTGGGATATTTCATATAAATGAAATCATAGAACTCATGGCCTTTTGACTAGCTACTTTCACTTAGCATAATTTTTTTAAAGTTCATTATGTTATAGCATGTACTTTATTCCTTATGGCTGAATAGTATTCCATTGTATGGATATACCACATTTTGTTCTGCCATTTATCCGATGATAGACATTTGGGCTACTTTTTGGCTATTATGAATACTCCTACCTATGAACATTATGTACAAGTTTCATGTAGATCTGTTTCTATTTCTCTTGGGTATGTACCTAAAAGTGGATTTATAGGGTCATGTGATATTCAAGCTTCTTAATTCTGATAATCTCTATCTCTTTATTTTATTTTCACAGCTCCTTCTTGCATTTATAATCACTAGATGACCTCAGTGTTCCCTTTTTGATCTCTCTAACGTCCAGTGATTGTGTTTTTCTGCCTAGACCCTGGATAATATAATAACACGAAGCATTATAATCAGTTCATCCACATTCACTGAGCAAAGAATAGAAATCTCTTTAAACTTCTGCAGGTCAGGTAGAAATAATTCTCACACAATGAAGGCTGTTAAACCTCAGCATATATCCTATTAATCAGTAATAGGATTTAATTGAAATCCACTGAGTGAGTGGCTGCCCTGAAATAATATTTTAAGCATCTGTCTGAAATGTTTAAAACCAATACCAGGTAAATCCTGGAGGAAAATTCATTCTTTCATTTCTTCCTTCCTTCACTTATCCATTTACTTATAATTATTTATTTATCACTTAATTTTTTCCAGGTACTATTCTAGATGCTGGTGATAGAATAACGAATAAAATAGACAAAAATCTTAATACTCATAGAGTTCATATTTTAGTGGAAGAAAGATGATAAACAAGTAAGTGTAAATGTAAGTGTCAGATATTTAATAGTGATATGGAGAAATTTAAAGAATGGAAGGGAGATGGGGAGGGCTGGGTTCGAGGGTACATTTTTAAATGCGTTGGTCAGGAAAGACTTCACTGTAAAGATAACATTTCAACAAACTCCAAGAGGAGATAAAGGAAAAGGCGTTTGGCTATCTGGGGGAAAGAGCGTTGCAGGCAGAGCGAACAGCAAGGTTTTCTTCTCAAGGTCTTGAGTTGGGAGGACGACTGGTTTGTTCAAGGAAAAGGAAGGAGGCCAATCTGGCTAGATTTGAATCTGAGGGTGGAGGGGAGGGTGCTGTAGGAGGGAATGTTAGAGAGATAATGAAGGATTGATCCTGGAGGGCTTTGTATGCCATTATAAGGATTGGGCTGCTATTATGAGTGTGATGGGAAGCCGGTGGAAAGATTTTTAACAAGGGAATGGCATGACTTGACTTATATTTAAACAAGACTACTCTAGCTTCTGTCTTGAGAATAGATTGTGGTCATACAGTTAGAAGGCAATAATCTGAACAGAGAATATGGCAAAAGCAGTGGAGAGGGAAGTAGTTGGATTCTGTGTTCATTGACAGAGTGCAACTGGTTTCACCATAGATGGTCAAGGAGGCTCTTCATACAGTTAGTCAAGGAATGTGTGAGATGAGAGAGAAGCTGAAGATGAGTCCCAGAATTATAGACTGAACAACTGGAAAAATGAAATGCTTATCACTGAAACAAGAGGGACTGTAGGAGAAATAGGTTTTCAGGAGAAGTCATGAATCAGTTTTGCTTATGCTAAGTTTGACGTGCCTGTTAGATGTCCAAATGGAAATGTCCAGAAGTCAACTGGATATACAAATCTGACATCTAGAGGAGAATCAAAACTGGAGATACAAATTTGAGAGTTCTTGATGTATATATAATATTTATAGCCATGAAAATAATTTAGAAGGTCAAGTGAGGATTTTATAGAGAAAAAAAGAACAGATCCAAGTATTGAGGCCTGGGGCCGCCAGACCTTCAGAGTTCAAGAAGATGAGAAGAAATCAGTAAGAGAGTTAGAATGAGTGGCTGTTGAGATTGGAGGAAAATCAGAAGTATGTAGTGTTCTAGAAACCAAGTAAAAAAAGTTTCAAGGAGAAAGGTTTGATTAATATTGTGGTAACTTCCATACCAGGGTCTCAGGACACTATATGGACGTATAGAAACATACACGGAGCAGTTGGCTCTCTATGTTAATTTGTGTTTGTAAGAATTTACGACATGTGCGTGTGGCATAAAATAGATCAATTACTCATTTCCTGTAGAGATATAAATATAATAAATTCCTGTAGCGATAGGAATATTTCATAGATTATTATCATCCTGCTATGGTAAAAGATTTTGGTCATTTATCTTCAACAAGTGGTTTTACATCAAATTTTGTATTGTTTTATCAATTATATCTTGAAGCAAATTATAAGGAAAAATAGAAATGAGATTTATTAATTGGATGGCTAGGCTATTCTCTAGTGACTAATACTCTCTCAGTGGTTTAACCTGGTGTATTTCTCCCTCAATGTAAACCCAACATAGATGGTCAGAGAGGCTCTTCTCATCTCATTCAGGGATCTGTGGTGGTGAAGACGCCACCATCTTGCTAGTGCATTATCTGGAGCACGTAGCCTTCAAGGGTGCAGCAGCAGGAGAGAAGACTGAATAATTGGGTGGATGCTTTTAAGGTCTTGGTTTGGGAATGGCTTAAACAGCTTCCAGCAACATTCCAGTGGACAGAACCCAGTTATGTGGTCTCAGCTAGGAAGAAGCCAGAGAAACTAGTCTCCCTGTCTGCTCAGGTAGAGGAAAAGAAACCAGTTTGACGAATAGGTAGCCTTGTCTCTGCTGCAGGAGTAGAGAGTAAGGGGAAAAAAAAGTCAATAAAATTAATTTCTTTATAGAATTTCTGAGTAATTTGGGTTAGAACTGAGCCTTGTATATTTCTTTCAGGTGAATTCCTTTCTTTCTAAAGAACTTGAGAAAAACTTTTCCTTCCTTTTCAAACCATGTGACTCGAAGACACGTAAGAAGAATTCTGACATCATTTACACATACTTGAGTTCTGTGAGCAAAAGTATTTTTCTGTATGAAATATATAGGCTTATGTAAGTTATTTACTGTTTTTCATATCTTTAGACACAATCAGAAACAGTCCAAGAAACTGCAACATAATAAGCTGAGAAAGGCAGGTACTTAGAATGAATGAGATCTGTTTTCTGGGGTATCAGAAAGGTGCTGGAAAGGTAAGCAAGAGCTGGGAGGCAGAGTGTGATACCCTGTGTGTGGTGGTAACAGGCAAAATAGTAGATGCCACCCAATCAAATATGCCACACTTTGCCGTCCAGCGCTGAATGTGTTTTAACAGGCAGGTCCAGCAAAGACTCCACAAAGAGCCCAAACTCAAATTGTAGACAGATAGAATAAAGGTCAACAAGCAAGTAAACACCCTCAGCTATAAGACAACTCAAAGATTGCTCTCTAGTCCTCAGGAAAGGCAAGGTCTCAGTCCGAGAAACACATGTGAAATTGGAAGGGAAAAAAGCAAAAAGGTTTGAATTAGAAAACCAGTTTCCCCACACAGGACATAAAGTAAAAGTTCTCAGCACTGACTACACATTAGAAGCATCCAGGCACCTTACCAGAGGACCCCTCTAGACCAATGAAATCACCTGGAGGTGGAATCAAGTCGACAGTGACTTTTCAAGCTCCCCAGTTATTTCCAGTGTTCAGTCAAGAGAGAGCAGATGAGTAGCTGCATGATAAGTTGTACATCTTTTATCTTTCTAACTAAAGTCAGGGCCGGCCTAGACACTGGAGGTCTGGAAATCTCAAAGGAGAATAAAAAAATTTCTCTAAATATTAGGAGCCCTTACTTCGGTGTGCAAATGTATGTGTGTGTGCAACCTATTTACAGAAACTGGCATGTCATTTGAAAGCTGTTCCGTGCTCTGATATTACCTATAGACTCATTGTAGTGGGGAAAATACATTAGGAGGTTACAATGGTTTCTTTCTACTTTCGACTTCAATTTAAAAATATCTAAACTATTCAAAATACTTTAAAATCTCGTTATTCAAAAGTAGGACTAAATAGCCGAGTATTTCCAAATGAGAAGAACTTGTTGGTAATTAAGACATTCAGTGTAAGGTGATAGAGAAGCCTTGGACTGTAAAGCTATGGCAGTGCTGATTTCTTAGTAATGAGATCCAGGTGTGAGCCCCACTGCAGGCCCAGCTGCTGTTCCCCATCGGTAGCAGTCCAATAAGACAATATTACCATCTTAAGTATTCCTATCTCCCCCTTTTCCCCTTCTCATAACACTAGGAATGCCATAAACACAATTGCCATGGAAACAATAGCACCATCCAAAACACCGTTGGGTTTTTGAGGACTCTACATGTGAAACTGTAAATAAAAATAGTGACAATTTTACAAGTGTGGCCTAAGGAAATGAAATGGCCATTAAGTCTTCACCTGACATAAGGGTGTCATATAACTTGCCTTTACCGTATCTTGAAATAAATTAATCTATGTGCAGAAATAAAGGCTGTTATATCCACAATAAATTATCAGTGGTGGCCTTATGGTAGTAGTCAGTTAAGCCTTGGCACAATCTCAGTGGAATGATGGTTAAGATCTCCTTCCTTCCTTTCTTTATTCACTTGTTTATTCCTTCAACGAAGATTTTTTTGCACATCACTACATACTGCATGTATACTAGATGCTGGACACACAAAGATGAAAAGACATCAGTTTCTTGTCATAGATCATGTTACTCCAAACCAACAAATATATAAGGGCCTTATTTGTATGTGTACATTTGCTTCCTACTTTTTAAAAATTGATGTATGAAAATCTGTACTTATAAAAGATAAATGAGGAAGTGATATTTCTGGTTTCCAAAAAAATTTCATGAAATAATTCACCTCTGGAGTCTTTCAAATAGTGAATTCCCTCAGGGCATTTAAGAGTTACTAATGATAGATCACTTGATTAAGGGATTACAGGGAGTCTAAAGCAGGAGTTCTCAGCTCTGGTTGCACATTCAAATCACTTAGGGAACCTGCAAAAACATAATGATGCCCAGGCCGTAGTTCAAACCAACTGAATAACTCTTTCTGGAAGTCGGAATTACACATCAGTATTTTAAAGCTTTCCGGGATTAAGCGAAATGGGCATCCAGGCTTGAGATTCATTGCGCTAGAATGGGCCAAATCTTACCCGCCACTTGCTTTTGTTAATAAAGTTTTATTGGAACACAGCCGTTTCCATATATATTGTCATGGCTGCTTTCATACAACAAAGGCAGAGTTGAGTAGCTGCAACAACTGCATAGTTGAGTAGTTGTGGCAGAGATCATCATGTGGCCCACAGAGCTGAAAATAATTACTATCTGGCTCTTTACAGAAAAATTTTGTCAACCCCTGGTCTGAAGAAATGTCATGGAAAACTTAAAATATCCAGCAATCAGCCGTCGGCAGCTTTTTTCCAGAAATATAGATAAAGCAACCATTGGAATTATTCTAACAGTTGGTGAAAATTTTCATTCCACTTAGTAAAATTTTATTTACATGCAGCTTTTTAGAAGCGTACACTTAAAGGGTGCAGCAACTGTTCAGCCCTTGACTCTCAGCCTCAAACCCACCCTTCCACGCTCAGCTCTGTGGCGCTGAAGCTGAGACTCTGCAAACGTACCTTTCAGTTTACCAGCTGTTCTTCACTAGGCTCTGCCAATAGGAGGTGCTAGAGGAGCCTTTCAAACCTAGAGGAGGAAGAGAGATTTGCTCTTTCCTGTTTGCTTTTATTTGTCAACAGCAACCTAGCAATGCTTTTTTTGTCCGAGCAGTGACAATTCATTCCAGTAGCAACAGTTGATTCCACTTTGAAATTTTGCCGACACTCTCAGAACTAGCCTCATTGTGTATCCTTGGAGATATCATAATTCGGGGCAAAGTCCTTTTCTTGGAGGTCTAGGTCCCAGCCCCAAGCACCTTTTCTGCAAGCTAGTTTGTTAAGATGGAGTTAGAGCCCCGCCCCCAGAAACACCAGCGCGAGCCAAACATTGCCACCTCCCCTAAGCCTGAGTCCCACTTCTGCAGGCCCCCTCCTTCAAGTTTCTGAGCTTTAATAATGTCAACCTCTCCTGTCCTTCTTCCTGCTCCTCCTCTCCCTCTTTTTTTTTTAATTAGGCCAAGCCATTGAGGTGACAGTAATTTCAACAGTTGCTACTTCCATGATACATGATTCATTTTTGCCTTTTTAGTTTTCCAATGGTGAATAATATTATTTATGTTAAATTCTCTCTGTTAATATTACTGGTGTGGTTTCTATCTCCTGTATGTGAAAGAGCCATTGTCTACTAAAGGGCTTAGGAATCATAAATAATCGTTGTACCTTGTATTCTATAAAGATTGATGGATTCAAACTGTTGTGTGGGAAATGGAATGCTAAATTTAAGATATTATGCTCTCTGTAATATAATCTACCTACATATTCATTAATAATGCCTTATTTATGCTCTGCATAAAAGAATGGGCTTTGTCACTGTACACAACATGAATCGCGACATCTGAGGAAATGCTTCTTTTACTCTTGCTGGGAATTAATGAATAAGAATTCATTGCATGTTTATAATAGTGTATGCTGCAAAGATGCAATTCGATGAATTGAGGGGACATCCCACCCCAGCCTGGTCATCTCCAAGAGATGAGGGTCAGGCAGAACATAGGGAAATCAGGTAACTTCTATCCATTCACCGAACCCAAAATGTGACAAATCATTCTATCCGTGTAAATAAGATGAAAACTAGTTTGTTAAGATGGAGTTAGAGCCCCGCCAAAAGGGACAAATGGAGTAGAGACAAGCTCATCTATGGCTTCTGATTGGTCCATGATTTGTTCTCTAACATATATCTTCTGAGCTGATTTATATGAGCCAGCTTATCTTCATTTTTTAGTTAAGTTTCCATTTAGAAAATATGTTTTACTACCTTGGAATACAAAGAAAAAAGGGGCCAATTTTTCTGGATACGCGAAATAGAGAAGGGATCAGCAAATTATAATCCACAGGCCAAATCTGGCTGGCCACTTGTTTTCGTAAATAAAATATTATTGGAATACAGCCATGCTCATGCATATTGTCTTTTGCTGCTTTCACTAAAATAGCAGATTTGAGTACATAGTTCCAATAGAGACCTCATGGCCCACAAAGCCAGAAATATTGACCCTCTGGCCTTTTACAGGAGAAGTTTGCTGACCCCGACAGAGAAAGGGAGCAGGTGTCTGTCATTACAGTGTGGCATGGCACGAGTTTTTAGGGCATCAGCCACAGGTCCCAGGGGAAACTCTGGTTCTAAGGCTTTCCATGGCAACTATGTGCTCGAATTAGAACACCCTGCCAGCTCCTGCACCTATCAATCCCCTGGTCAGCTTCTAAGATCCTGTGTACAATTCTGCGTGTCATTCAGGCTCCTGTGACTATGGTTGGAGTCGTGCCTGCCCCGTGTGCTATCCATTTGTGTCCACCTGGATCTTAGGCTCGGTTAGAAATTGGAAAGAGTATTATTTGTCCATCCCTTGCAGTATACTTGCAGTATATTTGTCCATCCCTTGGTGAGGGCATTGCACAGAGCAGCTAATTAGTAATTATGGCTTCATCGATCAACACTATCCAGAGAGATCCAAAGAAGCTTTCCCAGGCACCAGTGCATTTTTTACTTCAGAAAAGAGCACTTGGGCTATTTCACTGCTGCGTGTGCATCGTATACATCAGGAGCTGCCTTCAAGTCACTATCACCCAAATAAATCTGGTAATTATTAGATAAAAGACTGTACTAGATAAAAATGAAGGAAGGAAAGGAAATTTTTTACCTTTGTAACCTTCATACTCCTACATAAGTCCTGGTCATATTAAGCATAAAGGTATATATGCTAAAAAAAAATAAATAAACTGGATTGCTAGATGATAATAGATACATAGAAAGATAGAAGATGATAGATAGATAGGTAGGTAGGTAGGTAGGTAGATAGATAGATAGATAGATAGATAGATAGATAGATAGATAGATAGACAGACAGATAGTTGATGAATAGAAAGGCCCATTCCTTTCTATCCATCAACTATCCTTTCTATCCATAGCCAGCACCTGGCTATGAGCAGCGAGAAGGAATTCAATGCAGCTAGAGTAAAATGGGTGAGGAACAGAGGAAAGGTGGAGAGGAGAGCAGATATAGCAAGGCATCAAGACTGGGTAGAGGCGAGGGATTTATTCTGAGGGTGCTCGGAGCCATGGAGGGGGTGGATAGGGGAAATAGATGGGGAGTTAGAGAGATGGACAGAGAAATGCAGGCAGAAAAAGAGAGAGATACAGAGAAAGAGTGAAGGAGAGACAGAGAGGTCACACAGAGAGACAGATAAACCGAGGGAGTAGAAGAAATGAATACATACACAGATACACATATATCTATCTCGTGTGTGTGTGTGTGTGTGTGTATGTATGTATCCATTCACCC
>NW_006435837.1:7765819-7773597 GCF_000325575.1 Pteropus alecto
AGATAGATAGATAGATGATAAGTAGATGACTGATAGATAAAGACATAGAGACAGGTGAAATTATTAACATTCCAAAACAGCCCAGAGACTGATTTTCTTCTCCCAAATGATTTCTGTTTTAAGAATTTTCTCCTTAATAACACAGTATAATCTGTCTTAAATGCTATAATTTCAGATAGTTTTCATGCTGTGTGTTAAACCAACAATCTAAAAAACTGTATTTAGTAAAACTTCATCTTGTCAAAGATTAAGAAACGCAAACAGTACTACATAGAAGGAAACATATGTTTTATGCAATTCTATAAGTAGAGAGAGTCTTGAAATGCCAAGCAATAATCCTAAATGATAAATATGAGCGACTCTTTATAGCAGTATCTATGCAAATGGAGCATACCATAACAGCGGTGTGCAGCCAGCCCTAGATGCACCATGCCACTCCGCTCAGGCTTCCTTTGTTGTCTCTCATTTTTTCCCCTCCCGTAACCCACCAAGATTTGTTTTCTTCAAAAGCTTATTGACCATCTCTCGAGTCAAACTGCCTGGAGTGTGCCGATTGCCAGAGATTCAGTGCCTTAAGGCTCTTCTGAAAACAAATACAGGCAGGAGCCTCTCTGATTCTTTTTTGGCAGGCTCAACTAAATACCAGAGTGACAGAAAAACAAGAAAATAAGAGATGAAGGTATCCACAGTAATTTTTTAAATAAAATGTTCTTTACCTTTAAAGTAATGTTATCATGTCTGTTCAAGTAGCATCTAGTTTGTAAACGTTTTCAGTTAGTAGCCTACAAACTAAATAATATTCAAGCACAGTTGTGCATGCACATACAAACAAATATATTTATATAGACATCACTCAGATTGTGTTAAAGAGAGCTATAGGGCCAAGCTTACTGTAAGCAGATTACTTGGTATCCTACATATACAATGATTTAAGGAAATCTGAGATGACTCAGAAATTTATCTATAAATGCCCGGAATTCTGAGATCGATAATTCGGTTCCTTTCGATAATGAGAGAGAGGTCCATCAGAATGTCACTTCTGTGAAGTCTGGGACCAGACAATTTTTGTTTACCAATATATTCACAGTCAGTGGCACTCGGTGCCCGGCATAAAACGGTTCAACTATTTGTTGTATAAATGAATGGAAAGCACTACCCTCTACGTGCAAATGGCCTTGGGTTGTCAACCCATGAGACTCTTAGCCCTTCGGGATGAGCAAGTGTTTCAGGTTACCTTTATTCCTAAAGACCTATCAGGGCATTATTAAACCCCACCAAAAAGGAAAGGAGTTTAGAGCTGCTAGGGACACTTGCACACCTGCTCTCCTCCTTGCTACTAATGACAAATATATCATTATCGCCTTCTGGAGATTTTACAGAATAAGTATAGATGAACAATCCCTAAAAAAATAATAAGATGGCCCAAGTGGGGCAAGTGACATTTTTCACTGGTGACAGTCCCAAAGATGGGGAAGGGCAGCAGGCTGCTGAGATCCCCACAAATGGTAACTAACACTTGAAATGAGAAGCTCCAAATGGCTACTTCTAGTCTCTCGTCTTAGTAAGCTAATAGAAAAAGAGACCAGGAAGGGAGAGTGGCATTCTAAAATTCTGTACAAATGTTGTTTACTGTTAGAAAGCTACCCATTTTTATAATCAGTATTCCTTCAAGGGACGTCCTTGTCATACAAAATGGTCTTTAATCTTGGGGACTAAGGAAAGGCTTCTGATAAATTTAATCTAGTTAGACTATAGGCACCATGTATCACAAATATGATATGAAAGATATCTGTCGTTTCACCTTTGGAGGCTCTGGCTTCAGCACAGAAAGTTAGCTCGAATTCTCAAGCATCCGATCCTCAGTCTTGGCTACACATTGAAGTCACCTGGGTCTCATTGCCAGCGTTTCTGATGTAGTTGGTCTGGAGTGTGTCATAAGCATCAGGATTTTTCAAAGCTCCCCAGATGACTTTATTGTGCAGCCAAGCAGGGGGACCAACCATTCCAGTATGCCCAGGACCGAGGGGGTTTCTGGGATCAGAGACTTTCAGTGCTATAACCAGGAAAGTTCAAGGCACACTAGGATGAGTTGATCACACTAATCACCGCCCTAAAGGGTGTGTGCCGATGGCAGTGTGAAGGAAAGGGAGCAGCACATGCATTTCAGCAATGGGAAGGTAGGCTACACAGCTGGTTACTTACCACGGAATCACAGAAGGTGTCTAAAAGATTTGTAGCAGAGGACATAATCTGAATTTTATCACATACGATTTCTTGGAAGGGCCAATACTTTCCACATTTTCTTCTTTCTCTGACTTTTGCAAGTCTCATCTTGTTCCTGAATGTTTTCTCTCTTTCCTTAATTCAAAAAAGAAATCTTCTGTAGCAACTGGGTGCCCTGTTTAGTCCGTGCTCTGGGGAGCTGAGGTCTTTTCTTTGCTGATGGGTCGGTGGTGGTTGACATTTGCCAACATTTCAGTCAGAAAGATTCCACCATATCAGTCCTTTATGAGTCTGTCTGATCCAGATTTTGACAAACTTCAAGGGCAATTAGCTAGCAACCCTCGCCCAGATCACTCTCTCTGGAGGAGTGGCCAGGTCAGGACTACACAGTCTCTCCTTCTGAATCTCCTAGGAAACACTGACAGAGAAGTAGCAGTAAAGAAAATCCAAATCTCATCGCAATAAAATACTCCTTTTTAATATTACAAACAACGATTCTTTCAAAAGACGTGAAAAACAAGAGTTTGATCCCAACTTAACCCCAGCATGGCAGCACTAGGGGGGCTGCAGAAAGCTAAGGACAGAGGAAAGTGTCAGGCCAGGGCGGGCCTCTTCTGACTGTTTACCAAGAAGTGAGCTTTGCTGGCAAACTGGGCACTCCCCCAGCTGCCAAGAGTAACCACGTGTGGAGGAAGCCTCCACTGCATGAAGCCATGTTCCACAACCATTCAAACAGTGCTCCTTTTGTACTTGCAGAGAGAGAAAAATAAGCCCTCTCCTTTTGTTGTAAGGTTGCTCTTTTCCAAGCTAGAGACCTCATTTCTATAGATATTCTTCCTAGGTCTTATTTTGTGATCCGTGCATCTTGGTGCCTTTCCTGTGAGCCTACTTATGGGCTTTTAGGTTGGGAAGACTGGACCTAAAATAAGACAAGAAAATTGGTCCTGTCTTTTGTGAGATGAAGCACATCTTCCAGAATAAAGAACGGTGACGTGGTGGCAAGGGTCAGCTGCCGTGTTCTACGTGCCGTTCCTGGTTGATGATGCTGCGGATTTATGTACATATATATGTGTGTATAGTATATATATTCAATCCATGTTCCCCAGCTTATCTATGACATTATTTGATTTATTCGATTTTACATAAAACTGCTAGAGTGTGTCTAAAGTTACTTACTGAGCACGTTGAGCTGTGTTAGCTTTCTGGGCTTCTCCCACCACACACCACGGAGCCACATCACTTTGCATAGCAATCAAAGAAAGGACTGGCTCCCCACCTTGTATGCTATTTCATCGCCTATAACACGACAAGGTGACTTTTAAATTGATCTTGCTCGTGAGTAAGATAAAGAAGGTTTTTTAAATTTTGAAGCCTTTGTATTACTTTATCTTCAGGTCAGTAGCTTCAGAAAATGATTGACAAGTAATAGGGAAGGTGGGGGGGTGGTCTTTAAGCTGTGGCTGGCATTTGTGCAGGCTGAGTTCTGTCATACCTGAGCAGAGGGTATTTTCTAGATCATGAATTAGAGCAGGGGACTGGCGTAAGCTGGGCTCCAGGGTTGAGAAGCGGCATGGGCCTGGCAGCTTGTCAGTACCACTGAGCATCACCGCCTCTGTCACGGTGGAAGAGCCCCCGGGACAGCAGGACGATGAGAGAAATAAAAAGAAAGCAGCACAAATAAGAAATAAACAGAAGAGAGAATCTAATTAAAATAGAGTCACTGAAGAGATGACTTCCATTGCATTAAGGATATTTTTAGAAGCACCATGCTAGCATTTCATCCCTGAAAACACAACCACTCTCACCAATATATTAAAAATCTCTAGGCGCCTTCTCAAGATTGGACATTGGCCAACTCTCTCCTGCTCTTGCCTAGAACAGGAACAGGATGTGCTGTATCTGCTATTTGGAATCTTGCTTTTTTTTTTTTTTTCCATCCTTTCCTTGGAGCCTAAGTCAGGATTTATGATGTCACAGACGCTGTCTAGATAGGCTTCCATTTTGTTACTTTTCCCCATTATTCTCACTTTTATGTCTAGGTCACCAAAAACACAGAATTCAACCTACTAAAACAATGTAAAAAAAATATAAGTAGACTGGCCATATATAGACTGGGAAGAGTCCAAATCTGATTATACACATTCTTCACAGAGAACACTTTGTGAAGGAATAGAAGCCGTAATTAAGTGTTGTTCCCAATTATACCCATTTAATTAAAAAGTCTAAAGTTATTGATTTTTAAAAACTATTAAAAAGCACCCATGCTGCTGGTTCCAGACTGTTGCTGGCAGACCAGTCACTCACAGAGTATAATTTTCCATTTCCTCCAGTACAATGAAACCCTTTATTAAATGCTGTCTCGCTGGGGACATATTGGTTTCTAGCTGAAGCAAGCAGGGATTTATAATCCCTCGCTGCTATTTGCGTGCCCTTCAATTCAGGTTCTGCCAACACAACACAGATTTATCTCCTCTGCTTTGAAAGGATTTTGGATTTGGGGTGATTTTATCTCACAGACTGAAGTAGCCTCCACACAAGAGATTGTGTCCACCAAGTGGAGTTTAGAACTGGATAACCTTGGTTTGCTCAGGATTGTACATCTGTCAAACCAGGTGAGAATGGAAGAAATATTACCACTGGGCTGCTTGAGTGTCTTTACAACATGGCAGCTGGCTTTCTCCAGAGCAAGTGATCCAAGACAAAAGTCAAGGAAGAAGCTGCAACACTGTGCATGGCGTAGTCTCAGAAAGCATACACCATCACTTCTGCCATATACTCTTTGTAAGAAATAAGTTACTAGGTCAGCTTATACTCATGGGAATGGGAAGTAAAGTTTTATCTCTTGAAAAGAAGATATCAGAGAATTCGTGGACATATTTTAAAACAGCGACACACTTGCTTTTCCTTCTACATGAATTCCTCCTTCTGTAAATATTCACTCTATTCAAGCCTTGGCTCACACGTCACCACCACGGTAAAGAGGTCTTTTTTGACCTCCTTCCATGTAAAATAATATCTAAGTCCCTCCCTGCACTATTTCCCACTTTACTTTTCTTCAAGGCACTCTGTCATCACCTGACATTATATTTTTGTATTCGTTTATCTCTATATAGTTGGCCTTCTCCACTAGAAAGGAAGCTCTATGGGGCAAGACATTTTTTGTGTCCTATTCAACATTGTATCTCCAGTGCGTAGAACATAGTAATTCAACAACGAATATTTATTGAAGATCCATCATTTGTGGAAAGACAGCCAGCCATAAGGAAAGGGGTTTATAGTGGGAGATAGGATAAAAAGATTATTAAGACAAGTTCTCAGATATCTAGATGTTTAAGTAACATTTTCCAAAATTAGTCGCCCAGAGTATTAATAGGTGTTGCTCCAAGAAAGTGTTCTATAGTTAATGAGAAACATTAGTTTAAACAAAGTTAAATATTTTTTTATTACTGTACTTCTCAAAGCTTTTAATATGCTAATGTGCCATGTAAATTCCCAAAAGGAGAAGTATACTGGACTTCAAAAAATTATTCGGTTATGAAATTTTCTTTTATTAAACCCACATGCAAGAGTTAGCCTTGAGGGAAGAGATAAGTTCTTGAGATAAAGGAGGTGAGTTAACTAGAAATATAAATTTGGGGCAGCGAGAGGGTATAATGACCTGGAGGAGAGAGAATTAGAAAGTTCAACTGAGTCTTCAAGATGCTCTACAGAACATAAGAGATAAGCTCGTGTGCTGAGTGAAGGATACAGGAATGATACGGAGGCCTTGAGAGGTAGAGGAAATGTCTGCAAAATCAAGAAAGGAAATACAAATAAAAGAACAGCAGAACGGCTGCAAGGGCCAAACGGAGGCCACAGAGGATGGGTTTGGAGCAGTCCCAGCCAATACATTTTCATGACTTTCTTCTCCACCCCAACGACCACTGGACGTGAGCGGAGAAATCAAATAAAAATGAAACCCAAGGGCATGAATTGGCCTGACAAAGTCTACATAAGTTCAAGGAGAAAAGAAATTCTAAAGCTCAAAAAGGAAGTATCGAAAGTATTATACCTAGAGTGAAAATGAGTAAAAGGACAAGCAAGGTCCAACTCGATCGTGCAAAATAAAGGGGAGAGAACAAATGCCAGCAGGAAGTTGGGGAGTAGGTGAGACAGAGAGAGATGGCCGATTAAGATGTCAGGGTCTAAGGAGGCCACATGTGGTTTCGATGTCGTGAATATGGGCTGTTCTGATTGCTGGTGAGATTCAAATTGAGAGTATGCTCGGGAATGGCTGTAATGGAAGGGAAGTGGACGTGCTGGAAGGAGGAGCCTCCACACTTCCTTGCTTCCTCATACACCCATCTATTCTCTTCTGATGTCCTTCAAGTGCAAGAACCGTGTCTCTTCATCTTCGGATCGTTTGTTTGGAGCTCTGTACCAGTTGCACAATGAGACTTGCAGAATATGTAATGGGTGAATGGATGAAAGGCTGCATGGTTAACCGGGTTATAGTGAGGATAGTAAAGCTGTCACGGTGTAGACAGGACAGTAGTGAAGGCAAACACTGGACTGTGTGAAAATGTGGCTGATGAAGTGGCCCACCTGTCCGTGCTGTGACGTCTTCCTTTAGGGAACCTTGTGGAAAAGCTGAGAGTCACTTTCATATCGCTGCATGCCGGGTGCCAGTGTCTTGACTTAACTGACTGGATTCCTGACCACGGCTCCCAGCCCATTCTCCATACCTTTCCTGGATCAACTTCTGTTCTTCCCTTGGAAATCCCCATGACTTATGGAGAACCTAGAGCTTTACGAACCCCTCTGGCTGCCCCGATACCTGTCCAAGGCTGGCAACTCCTCAATCCTGGGAACACTAGCCAAACAAACAAAAGGTTAAATCAGAGAAAAGTTCATGCTTCATAGTGGGAATTTGGAAAACCATGAACTAGGGGAACCCCCACAGCACATATCAAATGACATATCCCCAGTATTACTAATCACAAGTGAAACTTCCTGCCGTTAGGAATCAAGCAAGCGCTTCTCAGATGGTAGTGGACACTGGAATCATGTAAATACCCCACCCTTGGACTCCAATTGAATAGGATTTGGAGGAGCCTGGTCATCTGGATTTTGCCAGACACCCTCAGTGACTGTCATGCACGTAGTTTCAGATATGGTGAGAAATGCCACGCTAAGAATTTCGCCAATGAATTTGAATATTGAAGAGACTTAGGGATAGCAATCTGGCCCAGAAGAAGGGACTCGTCATACAGCAAGAACATTACGTTTGTTGTGGGACGGTATGTTGTTTTTGCAGGAGGTTTGGGGCAATGAGACTGAGGGATCAAATACAGAACCCCAGCCGTGCCTTAGGGTCGCACCGCTGTTAACATTGTCCTGCAACCCATCCTGATTATAGCCGATGACACGCCTCTGAGAAGACCCGGGCGGCGCTTGGAGGGTTTTCCATTGATGAAAGAGGGCTGTCAGAGAGAAGCCTTATATTATCCAGCATGTAGCCGCACTAAAAAAAAAAAAAAGGGACCCCTGACATTTGTAAAGTGTGTTAACAATCA
>NW_006435837.1:7773643-7800808 GCF_000325575.1 Pteropus alecto
AAAAAAAAAAAGCGCCCCCTGACATTTGTAAAGTGTGTTTAGCATCAGAAAAAAAAAAATGAACCACATAAAGGCAAAGCAATATTAATTGAGAGTACTTTTATTGCGAACATCAAATGAAAATTATCTGAACCGTCGTTATTGACACAAAATGCTACGGAAAAAGCCGAAATCTCCAGCTCTTTCCCAAGGAATCTGCTTTGCTGTTCTCTGGGCTCCAGCTGTGCAGGAGGAGAGAAAGTGCCGCTGGGCACGTTCCCCAGCTGTTAAGAACCCGCACCAGGGCCCTGTCCAGGGCCCTGTGCGGTGCTTACATTGCTTTTTTCCCAGAAGCTTATAAAGCACCTTGGCTGACCCTTCTTCATCACCTCCTAAAAAGACAAAAACGCTGTCACCAGCTTAGCCATTAGCAGGGACACGATCAATTCTTGGATTTTTCTTTAGAGCTGGTTTATATATGGCAGTGAGAGGAATTAACATCCATGTCACGTGCGAACTTCATTCTCTCTCAATCTCTCTCACCATAAGCAAACCCCTCCAGGTCCCTGCATTCATTCACAAAGTCACAAAGTTTCCAGCATCCTTGAAGTTTGCCCCAGTTCTCCTGCAACCAAAACCTCAAAGACACTAACGGGCCTTTTTTGACAGCAGCTATATTTCTTTGTGCACACAGAGAACAAGAAAAGAGGGACGCCCCCCTCTGGGGAAAAGGTTTTAAAGTGTAATCAGATCCATTCCTGGCTTCAGACACAAAAGCCCAGAACTAGCCAGAGCAATCTGCAACGGCCTCCTCCTTTGTCGTAGAGGCAGACAGTAATTGATTTGACCTGCTTTATGGGGACAGTCTCCCAGGCATGACTGAGTGCTAATTGCTACTAATGAGGTGGCATTTTAAACTGGCCGTTGTCTTGAGCTCCCTGTCCCCTCTCCTCCACTCAATATTCCTGCCTCTGGGTTCCATGGTAAGCTTCCAGCGAGCCCTCACCCATTGCCGGCTCTCCACTTGCCCAGCCGCTGAGGATCGTGTTAAGAAGGGCAAATTCCATTGCCTTCCAAAAGGGCGATCTGGCTGAATGAGCAGCCGCTAAAGATGCACTGAGGCAATGCAGCTCTTGAGGAAATGAACTCTAAATGTTACAGGACTGCGGGAAATTACTTTCATAATGACTTTTCCTGGTGCAGCTCATTTCCCAACATCCATCTCTCTCGCCCAGAGGAAAACCCACAAGCCCCAATCCATGAAAGAATATTTTCTTGCTGAGTTACTTCAGGGGCACTTAGATTTCACATCAGTGCCTTTCTGTCTTAAAATTAACACGTGGTGTCACTCTTTAAATTATAATCAATTGTCAAATGAATTTTAGCTCTGGAAAAATAAAAACTACAAGCCCCCTAGATTGGCTGTGGAATACAAGGTACCTTAGGTAACACAAGTATCTAGAGCAGGGTCAAGAAACCCTTTCTCTAAAGATCCATTTTAGTCTTTGTGGGCCATGCAATCTCTGCCACTATTAAACTGCCATCATAGGTGAAAGCAGCCAGACACAATATGTATGGACATGGCTGTCTTCCAATAAAAATTTATTTACAAAAACAGGAGTCTGGCTGTATTTAGTCTATAGGTCGTCATTTGCCAACTCCTGACCTAGAGCAAGCTTCCCCAAATACATCAAATCTGGATGTATAAAAAATTATTATAACCACGGAATGGTCCAAAAGGCCTGAATTCCCCTATAATTATTCATTTTAATCGGTATATTCCAAGTACCACGAGAACCACGCTTTTTTATATATAAGCCTCAGTTTCCTAACTTGTGAAATAGTGGCTGGACTCTACTACTCCTAGATTCTCTTCCGGTCTAACACGTAGAACTCCCTCCAATTCTGTAATGTCAAACTTCTGACCATGTCTGTTAACCTTACAAGCTATTTCAGAGTTGACCACACAGATATTTCCCATTCCTCACTTCTCATTTTTTTTTTTACCAACCACAAGTAACTCTCAGAGAATTTCCTACGATTCAAGACCTCTATGGATAAATACAGATGTGAATATGACCGTGGTCTCTGCTGCCACTGCAGACTAGGATCTCATTCCTCTGTACGCTTTGCCAGAGCACACATTCTTATCTTCCAGTTTTTCTCTTATCCAAGAAGCCCTTCAAGACTAATTCTGCATTTGTGTTCTACCTCTCAATTGTCCTGCCTTCTTTTCTAAGTAATGATTTAGCACATTCGTTGTATATTTCTATACAAGTGGAGTTGTTCTTGAGTGTGTTGTTTTTGTGTCCTTTGCTTTGGGCAAAATAATGTAAACCCTTCTTCTGGGTGTCTGTGGATGTGAACACATTATATGCACAACTTAGAGACAAAAGAACTAAAATGTATTTAAGATACAGGTGCGCAATTGAGATACAAGTAGAAATAATAGGCTAAAACTGAGTGCCTTGTATAATATTCCTGTTGAATATAATAAAGAGAACTGTATGATATAATTAAGATTGATGCTTTGGGTTACTTGTAGTTTCCGGTTTAATTTTACTATTTTAGCTATCTGTATTGATAAATATCTGGGATTAGTATGTAGTAAGCGGGTCTAGGATTCACGGATTGCTTGCTAGTATATGCCTTGTGTTAGCCAGGGATAAATCGCTGTTACGGAAGACTGGGAGCTTTCTGTAGCACCACCAGTGGTACATATGGGGAAAAGAGTGTGGCGAGATTTTTGAAAACTTTTTGAAGCACAGAGGATTCAAAATCAACAGAAGAGCTCAAGAAACTAGAAAATAAACAATAGAGTAAATGCAAGAAAATAAAAGGAATAGCAAAGCCCAGAAATTCAGAGAGCAAAATAAACGATAGAAAGATACAACAAAACAAAACCTAGCTTTATAAAAGAAGTTAACAAAATAAGGCTCTAGTAAGACTAAGAAATGGATAAAGATTATGCTAATAAACACTATTATAACCACATAACCAAAGATATAATAGAGATTTATAAAAATCATAAAGAATTCAGTGAATAAATTTATGCTGAAAAATATAAAAATGTAGATGCAATGGAAAATTTCTAGAATAATACAAATTAGTATAGTAGACAACTAGTGCTAATCAATATCTATGTTATTTTCTAACTGAGCACACAGCTGGACTCTGTTTCCCAGACTCCCTTGCATTTACTTATATGTGGACAGTGATTGACATCTGGTCAATGGACTGGACCCTAAAAATTTTTCAAGCATTAATGTATACATGCATGTACTGTTTTGGATACTAGTAAGAAGAGAAAGCTGTCAAACTCATTTAAAAAGTTAATATGATCTTAATATCAAAAACCAGTATAAGGACAGTGAATTACAGATAAACATAGATTTTTAAAAAAGAATTCTAAATAAAATATTAGTAAATAAAATCTAACAGTAGTTTTTAAAATTAATACATCAGATTTAGTAGTTTGTTTATACTCAGGAATACAAGATTGATTAAAAAATCAAAAAATATATTAATGTCATCTATCACGTAAATAATTTACAAGAGAAAAGTCATTTGACTATCTCAGTAGAAACAAAAAGAAAACACTTGACAAAATTCAACATCTATTGAAGATAAAATTCTTAGGACATTTGAAAGAGGACCTTCATTAACATCAAAAATGATATTTTAAAAGCTTATATAGTACATAATATTTAATGCTAAAACTGTAAGAATTACCCACTAACGTCAAGAAAATGACTAGGTCTTCTGTTCTCTTCACTATCACTGAACATTTAATGGCGGCCCTAGCCAATGAAATGGTACTAGAAAAGGGGAATAAAAGAGGTATGAGGATTAGAAAGGAAGAGATAACTGCTCCTAATTTGTAGATAATATGATCATCTTGAAAAATCAAAAATAATCAACATGTCATTATTAGAGAATTCAGCAAGATTCACCAAAGCAAAATCAGCGTATCTCCTATACATCAATAGTACCCAATTAGAGAGTATATATAACTGTTTCAATCAATAACAAGAAAATACTGGAAGATGCCTAGGAATAAATTTAGCAATTCATGTGCAAGCCGTTTTTGAATAAATTTACAAAATGTCGTAGAATGGCATAGAAGAAGACCTGAATAAATGGACAGAAGATCAATAAATAAAAATTCCAATTATTTCTAAATCAGTCAGAAAAAAATGAAATGGACCTAGGAAGCCCTCAAAAGAGTGTGGTACACAGAAAGGAATCAATTGATATTAGCTAGTATTTCTATATTTAATTGCTTATCGACTCTATTTTTAAAGTTTACTTTATCGTGGTAAGAACACTTAGCATGAAATCTACCCTCTCTCAACAATTTTTTCAATTAAATTTATTGGGGTAACATTGGTTAATAACATTACATAAATTTTAGGTATACAACTTTATAATACAACATCTGTGTGCTCTACTGTGTGCTCGCCACCCAAAATCTCCTTCTACCGCCATATATTTGACCCCTTTTATCCCCTTCATCTTCCCCCTACCTACTATTAACAGCAGGATCCTCCCCACACCTATTGTTGACAGCAGGCACAGTGTTGCACAACAGATCTCTACAACTTATTTATCTTGCTTAACTGAAGCTTTAGGCCCATGGATTAGTAACTGCACATCTCCTCCTCTCACAGGCCCTGGAAACCACCATTTCACCGGTTTGATTCTATGCATTTGATCTTTTAAAATACCTTTTATAAGCAGAATGGTGCAATATTTGTTTTTCTGTGACTGGCTGATTTCACTTAGCAAAATGTTCTCAAGGTTCATCCCTGTTGTTGCATATTTCAGAACTTCTTTCTTTTTTAAGGCCGAATAGTATTCCATTGTATGTAAATACCACATTTTCTTTATCCATTCATTTGTCGATAGACATTTAAGTTGTTTTTATGTTTTAGCTATTGTGAATAATGCTGCAACGAACATACGAATGCTAATATTTCTTTAAGATTCCGATTTCAGTTCTTTTGGATAATACCCAGAAGTGAAATTGCTGGATCATATGGTAGTTCGAGTTTTAATCTTTTGAGGACACTCCATACAGCTGCATTATTTCGCATTCCCACCAACAGTGTCCAAGAGTTTCGATTTCTACACATCCTCGTCAGCACAAGTATACATACATATATGTGTATATATATGTATGGCCATCCTGACAGATGTGAGGTGATGTCTCATTGTGGTTTTGATTTGCATTTCCTTGATGATTAGTGAAATTGATCATTTAAAAAATATAAATTAATAATAATAATAATAATAATAACAATAACAACAACAACATACCTATTGGCTGTTTGTAGGTCTGTTTGGAGAAATGTAGGAATTCCTTATATATTTTGAGAATTAATCCCCTATCAAACGTATGATTTGCAAATATTTTCCTTTTTTCTGTAGGTTGCCATTTTACTCTGTTTTCTTTGCTGCACAGAAGCTTTTTAGTTTGATGTGGTCCCATTTGTTTATTTTTGTTTTTCTTGCCTGCACTTTTGGCATCATGTCCATGAAATCATTGCCAAGACAAATGTCATGAAGATTTTCCTCTATGTTTTCTTCTAGGGTTTTACATTTCAGGACTTTTGTTTAAGTCTTTAATCCATGCTAAGTTGATAGTTGTATATGGTGTAAGATAAAGCTTCACCATCATTCTTTTGCACGTGGTTATCCAGTTTTCCCAGCACCATTTGTATCCTTTCCCCGTTGTGTATTCTTGGCACTCTTGTCAAAGATCGGTTGACTGTTACATATCAATTCTTTTTTTTAATTTTTTTTTTTTTTGGTGACATTGGTTAACGAAATGCAGTAAGTTTCGGGTGTGCAATTTAACAGTAAGGCATATATATTGCATTGTGTGTTCAACTCCCATAGTTAGATTTCCTTCTGTCACCACATATTTGACCTCTCTTACCCCGTCTACCTCTCTCTCCTCTCCCCCCACCCCCTATCCTCTGCTAGTCTATTATCCATGTCCACGAGTCTGTTTATTTGTCCTATTCGTTTGTTGCTTTTAGGTTTATATCCCACATATAAGTGATATCATGTGATTTTCAACTTTTTCTGACTGGCTTATTTCTCTCAGCATGATTATCTTGAAGTCCATCCATGTTGTCGCAAAGGGCAGTATTTCATCTCTTCTAATGGCTGAGTAATATTCCACTGTATATATGTGCCACAGCTTCTTTAGCCAGTCATCTATCATAGGACACTTCAGTTGCTTCCGTGTCCTGGCCACTGTGAATAGTGCTGCTATGAACATCAATGTGCAAATATCTTTTCGGATATGGGTTTTCGAGTCTTTGGGGTAAATATCAGTTGTCATGAACAGTTACTCTCGTAGAGGGCAAAAATGATATTTGCTATTTCCTTTATAACTCTCATTATACTTATCCTGTTACTTGGTTGATTCTACCAGACTCTACCTCTTTGAGTGTGGATACTGTGGCTATTTCATCTTTTATTTTCTACAGTATCTAGTTCATTGTCTATATTAGTGCTGAATAAATATTTATTGAATGAACAAAGACCGAATATTGACCAAAATTATTAACGCTTGAAATACTATTGCAATATGTGGTTTCTTTCCTTTATATACAAAGTTAACACTTGGAATTAAAAGCATTAAACTCGATTCAATTTCTGGTTTTACCATAAACAGCTCTTCGCCTGAAGCAAGTCACCTCTGAGTTACAGTTTCTTTAACCTTAACATTATGGGGTTGAACTAGATGCTAAAAGAGGTTTCTTCCAGCTCTAACATCTTACGAATAATACTAGGGTAGATTTATGCTAATTGATGTTTAAGTTCTCAGTCATTCTTTCTTGTGATTATCAAGATACATTTTGGGTAGGTAGGGTATAGGTAATGATGTACTCTGTGACCAAGAATGAAAGAAAGCTTTTTAAGACCAGCAAAATGACAACATTTAGTAGTCATTAAGGTTGTTCCCCAATAGTCTGGTTCTCTCGCTGACTAAATGATAGTTTTAAACTTTACTACTTATCTAAAGTTAGGTGTGGCCACATGACTAGCTTTGGCCATCAATATGTGAGCAGCAATGATGTGCGTCACTTTCAGGTGGAAGCTTTAAGAGCAAGTGTATGCTTTGTCATGTTTCATATCCCTGTACCATGATGATAGTCAGTGTTCCAGATCAACATTGGTCCCAGTTTGAGGATAAAATAGAACAAAATTCCCAGCCAACTCTCAATGAGTCTGTAGCAAAAGCAAAAAACAAACCTTCATTGTTTTATGCCTCTAAATTTGGGTGATAATTTTTGTCACAACAAAACACTATCCACGTTAACACTCTATATTAGTGCCATGCTCTGATTTAGCAGTTATTAATTTATTGTCATAATACATTGGTTATCCTGATGTAAAGTTCCTTTAGAATAGGGATATAATCTGTCTAGTTCACCATTGTATCTCCAGAGTTTGGAATGATTTTCCCCTCTGCTATAAATTAGACAGGATACACAGTTATCTCTGCAGTACAGTTATGCTTGATTTCTTACATTCCAATATATTTTTTGAGTCGGAAAAAAGGGGAGTGGAAATAGGAATATTAGCCTGAAAATTGGATATAACCTTGAGTTGGCTGATCTGAACAGGTAGAAAAAAGATTGAAGATAGCTGAGACACTCTGTCCTGATGGTGTACGATCCAACCACTGCACCAGATTCAGCCCTTTGAATGCCAGCATCACATCTCAAGCAGGATGGGTATTATAAAAGCACAAGATTTTAATGTGCCCATTGTTTTAGTTATCTTTGGGTGCCCTGTTTACATTCACTTAAACAATTGTTTCATGCTAAACACATAACAATGGAAATTGTTACCATACAGTCTCTTTGAGAAATGTGAAGGAGAAAGATAAATATTTGAGGGCCTGCTATAAATAGGTACTTTTAAATATGCTATCTTTTATAAATGTTTTAGTTAATGTAAAACATGCATACAAAAGAGTACTTAACTCATGAGAGTACAGTTCAGTGAATTTTCACAAACTGAATACACATCTGTGTAGACAGCACTCAGATCAAGAAACAGAACATGACCAGCACCCTGAGGACCCCCTTCCACCTTGTGACCATTCCTAACCCCCTTTAACTCAAAAGTAACCACTATCCTGATTTCTAATAGAACAGATTGATTTTGGCTATTTTTAAAGTTTATGAAGTTTATGTAAAAGGAACTAGAAAATACGTACTTCAGTGAGTCTGGCATATATTAATCCATGGTGTGAAAATACCACAATGTATTTATCTATTCTAAATAAGCAAGCTAATGGGCATTTGGGCAGCTTGCAGTTTGAGGCTATTATGAATGATGCTGTTATGAATATTACAGTACATATACTTGAGGTCATATGAATGTATCTTTTAGGTATGTACCTAAGAATGCTGTTATTGGGTCAAAAGGAATGCATGTACTCAATTTTAGAAATCGAGTACCAATTTCTCAAAATGGTCATGTGATTGACTACAAAAATGTCCACAATTTCCACTCCTTCCTTTATCTTCATCCCTTTATGATATGACTTTGCAACTCCTCCCATCAAGAGGTGAAATCGATTTCTCCCACCCTTGAATCTGGGCTGGCATCGTCACTTCCTCTGGTGAGCTCCCTAGAAACCCTCCTCAGTCTACATGTAAATAAGCTCAAGCCAGCACGATAGATGACAAGAAGCATGTGGCCGGGTCAGTGCTCACTCCAGCCAACCGCTGGCCAGCCAGCACACATGTGAGTTGGGTCATCCTAAACTAGCCTGCCCCAACTGACCTGCTAGCTGTTGGCAGATGCACGAGTGAACCAGCCAGCATCAGCCAGGCCTGGTCCAGCTCAATAGAACCATTCAACTAACCTTAGACTTGTAACTAACAATAGTGATTGCTTTTTTTAAGCCACTAAGCTACACAGCCATAGACGGTGGTCGCATGTTTCACTATTTGGCAACAGTGCCTTGAGGTAGGTTGTGTTAACTTCATTTTATTCATGAAGAAACTCAAGTTCAAAGAGGCTATGTGACTTGCCCCAGAACACCTGGCTAGCAATGGGTAGAACCGGGAATCAAATCCTGCCTGATCTCAAAGCCCTTTCTCTTCTATGTTATACTGTTTATAAAATAAAAGGCACATAAATATAAGATTTAGAGTTTTCAACTCCTACATGATCTCAAAACCCCTTGAGCAAAAGTTCAATCATTCTACTCAGTAGTCAACATTGGAAAGTGCTGCCATTTGAGCCACTGCTCTCTCTTCTAGCCCAGAAGCTGGTTATCCAATGTTCTAATATCCTGTAAAAATTCCCCTTAAGGGATACCCTTTAGTGTCACACTTTGGAATTTTACTTATAGGTATTTATCTGTGTTCTTCACTACAGTAGAAATTTTCACATATAGGTTTCCTCGATTTTATTATACTTGATATTTACATATCTCTTGGCATTTAACATTAATCTTTTATCACATTTCTGAGTATAATAACCTTTCTCTGAGGTGATGTCAATACTATGTATATATGAAAGAGGATATGCAAAGGATCAAGCTGGAAGAACCAGCCTTAGGCACACCCAACAGGTTTCGGACCTTGAATAGCAGGAGGTCAGGAGGGTACCATTCTTGAAATCAAGTGATATGTGGGTGTAAACTTTAGGCGAATTTTAAATGTTTGTCTAGAAGAATTGACAGGATTGGCAGAGGGCACAGAGAGTGTGGTGGGGTCATATTCCTATTCTCAGGTATTTCTGCATAGTAGTGCCCTCCTTCCCAAATGCATACTAAATAATACAAGCTTCGATTAAAGAGCGTCCTGAGTAAAAATTTTAACAAAGGTCACTTAGCTTCTTTGAGGTGAGGTTTATTCATATATAATGCATCCCTTGCTGCATATTTGGGATCAGACTATAGATATATATCCCTAGCAAGTGTCCGACAACAGAGCAGACACTTATAAACTACAACTATTAATATTGTTGCATTGTTGTTATTGTTGATTTATCCCACCTTGGCAATTAACATTCGACAGAATTTTTTTTTTCCCTCACAGCCCTAATATTGTCAGTCTGGAAGAAACTCTAAAATGCAGCTGGCTGCCCATCTCAATACGCCAGCAAATATCTCTATTCTAAGCACTGCAAAAATACAAAGTAAATGTAAGACATGGTCTTTCTTTTCTAGTAGGAAGGACAGAACAATTACCCAAATGGCTTATAGGCGATAGAAGGGGCTGGGTACCATAGAAGAACAAATGATTCTATGGAGCTTTGCAGAGAGGAAGGATGGAATCTGGATGGAAAGCTGGGGTTAAGAAAAAAGTAATATAATTAGTGAAAAGTTAATTCCAGGCAGAAATCATAGAATGGGTAAAAATTGTGAGTTAGATAAGGGAAGGGCATACTCACTAAACAATGATTTCGACTAATGTAGGGTAGAGATTGGAGTCGTGGGAAAGAGAGCTAGAAAGTAAGACTGCGGACCCTGAAGAAGACATCTGGGCTAGATTCAGGAGGCAATGACACATTTTAGGTAAATACTTGAGGGAGATAAACTGGACATAAATGAGAAGATTGAAGGAATCAGAGCAAAGTGGCCAGAGGGGAGATTTTTGCAGTGTCCTATTATAAGGCACGAAAGGCCTTGTTAGATAGCATTAGTATGGTGCAGTTGCATAGAAAGGAAGAGTTCCATAGAAAGAGGTCATTGTGCTAAGTGAGAGCAGTCAGACAGAGAAAGACAACTACGTACCATCTCACATGTGGAATCTAAAAAAGTCAAACTCATAGAAACAGAGAGTAGATTGGTGGTTGCCAGGAGCTGAGTGGTGGGGAAAATGAGAAGATATTGGTCAAAGGGTACAAACTACCAGTTATAAAATGAGTAAGTTCTGGGGATCTAATGCACGGCATAGTGATTATAGTTATTATACCATATTGTATACTTGAAAGTTGCTAAGAGGATAAATCTTAAATGTTCTCAGCACAAAAAAAAATTATGTGATGTGATGGAGGTGTTAGCTAATGCTTGGGTGGTAATCACTTCACAGTATATAAATGCATCAAATCAACATGTTATATACCTTAAACTTAAACAATGTTATATCTCAATAAAGCTGAAAAAATTAAGTAAAAGAAAGAAGGGAGACATTCCTTACAAAGGAAGAGATGTATTTAGGAAGGCCTTTTAATGACAGAGTTGATTAGACTTGGCCACTGAGGTAAAAGAGAAAAGACAAATATGATTCAGAAGTTGTAAGTGTGATGACTAGGTGAACACTGGGCCCACTAACGGAAGCCAGAAAGTCAGGCAGGCTCAGCTTGTTTGGGTAGTGTCTGATGAGGTCGTTGAGGCCAAATTGAAGTTTAGTGTCGCCCTGGTGGAGATGTTCTTACAGGCAGCTGAAAATACAGAACTCGTATCAGGAAAGAGTCGTATGCTAGAGAGAAGAGTTGGGTGCCATCCAGAAATGAAGCTCAAATGATCTTACATCATGGAAATTAAAAATTCTGAGTCATCTAGGGAAGTGGGAAAAGAGGAAGTGAAGTTTTAATAGGCCTGTAGCAATTTATAGCACTAAAATAAAAACAGCATATATATCTGAGTTGTCTAGGAAAAACACGTTGGTGATCAGCAATGAGAAAAATACTTCTGGGAATCCGTCCAGGAGCACAAGGCCTTCTTGCTTGTTGCTTCAGGCTCTAATCCTCCTTTCTAATTTGGGGGTGGCTCCAAGTTCCTGTCTAGTTCCTCTCTCCAGCCCTGGCTTCAAAGTCTGGCTCAGTTTTCCAAATTTTCCCCTTCACAGAGTTTCAAAAAGAAGCTCACATTCTCCTCCTTTTTTTTTTTTTAATCTAAGTATTCCTATTGCAGGCACAGAAATAGATAAGCAACAAATGATTATAGACTTAACATGAAAACTTTAAAATGCTGATATTCATTACCTCTGGTCTTCATGCAAATATCAGAGAATAGTATGCTAGAGCCAGCGTGTACTGGCTCATGAGAGCTGATTGTTAAATTTTCAAAAATTTTGCAAGCCAGTGGTTAAACATAGCGATTGTTAAACATTAAATTATACAAACTTGCAATGCAATAAATTATGAAAAACAAAAAATAGTAGGCAAACTCATCACTGCCTGTTTTACTATTATTAATGTGCTTGAAGCAATTTGTGTCTGTTATTTCTGTATGGTAGGAATGCTACACAGCAATGCGCTATGGTGCATCAGTTCCCAATTCTGCACACTGACATCATACTTTTTCATTTTCCCTTGGAGACCCAGTTGTTAACATCTGCCAGTACATCAGTGCCATTAGGCATGTGCAATGTAATGGACGCACTAGGTTGGAGTCCTAGTTCCATTCTCTGCTGATAGAGCAACCTCGAGCAACTCACTAAATGTCTCTTGAGTCCCTGTGAAAGGGTATATTAATACTCTTTTCTCAGGGTGATATGTGTTGAGAATTTGCATAGTCCCTTGAGAATCCATTTCCATCTCTTGTCTAGGGAATTAGCCTGCCTTCCTGTGTCTGGGTGGGACAGGAACAGGCTGTGCCCAATGCCCAGGTACATTTGGGTGGTAACTACTATGTGACTTGGTGGGTTATTTGATCCTTCTATGCTCAACACTTAACCTTCTCCCTGGTAGCATATGAGACCGGTCAGGAATGTTATCGTGCCCTATTTACAGGGAAGAATGATGGTGTATGTCATATCAGCAAAGTTAACGTATAACCAATACGTTCTCATTTACCTCCTCGCCCAGGAAAGAGCATCCCTAAACCTGTTGTTAAAACATTACAATATCAAAATACTTTAAAATGCAATTTCCTGCTTTCTAATGAGGGGGAAAGAGGGAGTGGGTATGTTTCTCAGGTACTATCATGGAGTACATTAGATAGATTTATTTTTATACCTCTGGTTAGTAGAGTTATGAGCTAAAAGAAAGCTCTAAGTTTTAAAAAATGGAATTAAAAAATATGTATTGAAAGAGTGCAGAAAATGATCTGCATCCTACATGCTGGCATTTTGTAAAACCATCTGTAAAATTTATTTTGATGGGTTTCAGAGCCCATGTTTTCAACCTGAAAAGTACGTTCAAGTACTTCGTGTCAGTTCGTATGATTGGATGGTTGGTCTAGCTGATTCTACCACCTGTCTCAGTCATCAGTTCTTATTAGTTCTCTTTTGAAGAGGAAAGCAATCTGTGGAATTCTATCTTCTTTCTAAATATCAAAAGTTGTTTCATTTTTCTTTAAACATCAGCATATCTTTGTTTTTCGAAGACTACTGTTATAAATTCAGATTCTCCATGGTGTGTCTGTTCATATAATCCATTACTATTTGTGTAAAAAAATAACTTTTTAAAATTAAAAACAAAACTGACGTGAACATTGGACATGTCCTACAACTTCCAAATATCCAAATAACATTTAAGAATGTGTATCTTGGGGTTAGCATATTACCCGTTTCAGATTCCTAAAATTTTTATGTTACTACATTGAATATCCAATTCCCATATTATAGGATGAAAAATAAGTTGGTAAAAGTTGAAGCAAGTGATACAATTGAGTTGATCTCAGTGCTACAAAAAAAATCAAAAACTGAAGGTCGATTTATTGCATGCTGTGTTTAAAGAATAATCCCAAATGACAAATGTCCCAGAGTCCCAGGAAGAGCTATAAGCACCCAAAGCAAAGATAAGGGATCCTAAAATCAAATATATCCAACGTGAGGTTTCAGGGAGATTTTCAAAGTACATATATACAGAAATGAATGCAGAGATTGCAAAATATTGCATTAGATAGAATACAGATAACCACAACTATGACATGTATCTTAGAGTCATGATACTTCAGACAGTGGGCTATGATTAAAACTGGAAACTTAACATTAATTTTGACATGCACCTCAACCAGATAATCTAGGATACTGGCCACATCCTTGGGATTCTTCTTTGGGAAATCAACATGATATAAGTAAATAACTTGATGAGCGAATATGTGGGAGATTTTTACAATAGCCTTTCTTTCAGTCTCTCTGAGTGTCTTCTATTGCATTCAGATTTTCAAGAGACTTGAGTGCTTGTATATGTGAAGCATAAGAGATAATGCAATGAAAAAGAATAAGGTCTCTCCCACCAGGAGTCACGTTTACTCTAGGAGGACAGATACTTAAACAAGTAATTATTATGTTAAGTGAAAATAGAGATAGACTAAAAGTCCTACGAGAGTATCTACCTTTAAATTCTAATTGAAGAGTTGAGTGCATTTTTTACTAACAAAGATTTTTTAAAAAATATTTCTAAACTAAGATTTGAAATTCAAGTTGCCTTTTCAAACCATTTTTCAGACTTTCGAAACTAAAATTGCTATATGAATCACAGGGGTGCAAGGAAGTAAGGAGAAAGGCATCTGGGTAGACAGATGGGACCTGAGGGGGGAAAGACTAGGCTGTGGGGGTCTTTGGAGCTAGCTCTTCTTCCTACCGTGCCCTCATTTCCCTCTTCGAGCAGCAGATCAACTGGTTTCAGGCTTTGTTCCAACAAAATCAAACTTAGTAAGTTTTTGACAGAGCGATGTAAGTTCATCAACAGAAGTCAGCACCATCCAAATCAATTTAGAGCTTCTAGTTGCTCAGAATCAGGATTAAATCCATCAGTCAATCGTCAAATACAGACTTACTTCACCTAGTGACTGTCGGTTAATGGTTATCTTCCTAAGAGTTCTCAGAAAGTTATTCTACTTTTGAGATGATTCCTTTTTTTTTTGTTTGCACCTCAAAAAGCGCTGAGTAAAAATACACTAAAGTAATAATATATCAACATTACCATTTCAGAAAAAGATACATTGCACAATTTACTCAAAAAGAGAGTTTCCCAGTCAGAGAAAATCATACGGAACGTATTTGAATCTTGTGACTTATTGGAATGAATGCAGATGCTTTGCTTCGAGTTCATATACCCAGTAACCAATTGTTTATGATATTCAAGCTGTTGTGTGTATGATTTCCACATTTCAAACTCCTCTCAAAAATTAGTCTTTACTTTGACCAATAAGTGATTTTCTGTGCTATAATATTTTTAAGGTCAGTTTGAATGCAGAATAACCATAATCTCCCAAAAGGTTGCAAAAATAATGGACAAAACTGGGCAGAGATAAAAATATACCTTACAAAGAATGACTTCCCTGGTATACCTTCTTCACCACCCCCAGACACTCTCAAGACTCCTCTTTGCCTTTTTTAAGTGTAATAAGCTTTTATTATATTTTATTTTCTTCCAAGTTGTTATTACTTACAGAAGCCTATTTTCATCGTCCAGCTGAAATCCTTTTCTACCTGTAAGAAACTAATTAGGGGGTCTCAGGTTGGAATGGGGTGCAGCAAAATTTGTTTCCGTTAATCTTAATGCAAACATTTTTTCATATAAAGCTTCTCACTTTGCATCTACAGCCATGCTAACCCTGAACAAGCCCAATCTTGTCCGATCTCAGAAGCTAAGCAGGGTCGGGCCTGGTTAGTACTTGGATGGGAGACCACCTAGGAAGACCAGGTGCTATAGGCATAAAAATTTAAAAAAAAAAAAAAAACAAGGGATCATACGCTGACAAAGTCCTTGCAGTCTGTGAGGTCAACAAAGGAATGCCTCGCCTAAAAATAATAATAATAAAATAAAATAAGTAAAGCTTCTCCCTTTGCAGTCAGGTTTTCAGGGACAATTTAAAGTCAATATTTGAAGGATAAGCATATTCATTAAGGAACCACCGTGTTTCAGAAATGGTGCTAAACACAGGAAAACTTGGCCTGTGTGGCCCCTGCCCTTTTGATGTTTATGGTCAAGCTGGGAAGGTGGTTGAAATCATTTTTCACTTTCCAGAGATATGGCTCTACCTGCCTAGAGTTAGTCAAGACCTGCACTCCCTGGAAGTATATAAGCATTAAACTAGTGAATTCATGAAGCCAGATTCAGAGTGAAGTACCACCCTAACAGCCTGAACCCTTGAAATCCATTAGGGTCTGCCCACCTCAGTCTTCTGAAATAGGTGTTTATCTTAGAAACCTGAGTTAATAAAGCATCTAAGATCACCTAAGGCATATTACCCTCTAAAAAAATCTTGTTTAATAGTCATAATAATTGTAATATATTCAGCACCTTTTAGGAATCTATGGCCCCGAACCCTCAAAAAAAGAACTCTTGCTTTGAAGCTCTTGTTTGAAGTTTAAAGCCTAGGGCCACCAGGCATTTACAGTCCTGATATGGCTGCATAAAGGAATTTGCAAAGCAGTCCACTTTATGTTTTAGCATCCCAGATTCACAGTAAGAGGGGTACAATAAGAGGGGGGAAGGGCCACCTGCTCACTGACATGGGAGAGACATGGACGTGAAGGCCAGTTCATGTCCTGGTTAGCTGAAGCACTGAGGGAGAAATCTGCCCCATCTATGCTGCTCTAGTCTATAGCTGGGGATCTGTCAGCCACAAGGATGGAAAGAGATGCATACCTAAAATAGGGCCTCTAGCCCACGATTGCTCTCACAAAGCGATAATGTGCCATCTAACCTGCCTTCCTGGGCAAATATGGGCAGCTTCTAAACCATAGCTCTTTCACAGATTTGTAGGTATCTTTGACCAGTAAAGCCACTTAATATGCTTCTATTTGCCTCTCTGTTAATCCTCCGGTTTAGGAAAAGGAAGATGTGGTCACTGTGAGTCAATAGGATGAGCTGCAATTCATTGAAAATGTCAAAGTAACCTTATGTTTTTGTAGGAAAGCAATAATGGACAAAGTCAAGGGGAGACGATTGACATCAAAAAGCTCCTTGGCAGTCATTCATATCTTTGCGGAAGAGATGGAAAATAATGAGTTTTAATGGTAGTTTCAGTAAAAGGATAATATAGCTATATCCATCCAGGACTGATGAATGGCCTGACATCATCCCTGAGGAAGGTATTAGGTTAGATATGCTTTTCTCCATGCTCAAACTTTGGTCTATACTGGGGATCCACAGTCATCTTCTGTAAAAGGTCAGACAGTAAATATTTCAGGCTTTGTGAACCATACGGTTTCTATGACAGCTATTCAGCTATGCTGTTGTGGCATGAAAACAGCCATATTCAATACATAAATTAATGGGTGTAGCTATGCTCCAGTAAAACTTTATTTACAAAAACAGATGGCTGCTGTATTTCACCTGCAGGCTGTAGTTTGCTGACCCCTGGTCTATTGGATTAACCAATTTTATAGTCCAGTAATATACATGTGTTGGGAAGAAGGGAATCTTCCTAGAAGAGAAAAGGAAGAATAATTGCAAGAGAATATTAATATGAAGAGAAAGAGAAAGTCATTTTGAGGAGCAGAAAAAGATGAAAATAATTTAACATATCTTTTCAGTCCTACAAGGGGCTTTGGAATCCTCATTTCTAACCTGCTTATTTTACAGTTGAAGCAACTGAGGTTTAGAAAAGGAGAGTGACTTGCTAGAAGTCACATAGCAACTTAATCCATAGCTGGGTGTAAAATACAGATAACCTGGTTCACGTGTTCTTCCAGGGTCTTTTCCTGTACAGGTTTTCTTTATACAACCTCAGAATCACTTTGTTTAACCCTGAGCATCACCTCACATTGCTAAATGCTAAATCGCTAAAAGATTTTGATAGTGATAAACATTCTTTTTCTGTGGGTAGACCCTGAATAGAGCCATTTTTTAACTTAGGTACTTGGGAAAAGAGCATATGGTATCCACAGGCCTTTGACAGTGACGTCATCCACAGGACCATAAACAGGGAGGCCTGAGCACTAAACTTTATTGCCCACACCTTGAGGTTTACTGATTGTAAAGACTTGCTCTACTACAGGGTGATGAAAAATAATGAGAAAATATTTCTCTTTCTCTTCTAGCTGTTTGAAGTAGGAAGTAAGAAATAGTCAGTGTAATTCCAGTTCATCGTTGGCAATGAGGACCTGGAAATTGCAATAGGTTAAATCTAATTTAGCGGATTGAAATTTCCAGGAGAAAAGTTTAGTAGCATGTGAAAAAGTGATAGGAAACTTTTGCACCAAAATACAGTGGGAGGACAGACCAAATAGATATTTTTCTAAAGAAGACATCCAAGCAGCCAACAAGTACATGAAAAGATGTTCAACATCACTAATCATTAGGGAAATGCAAATCAAAACCACAATGAGATATCGCCTCACACCTGTCGACAAAAAGCAAGAGATAACAAGTGTTGGTGAGAATGTACTATTGGTGAGAATATAAATTGATGCAGCTGCTATGGAAACAGTATGGAGGTTTCTCAATAAGTTAAAAATAGAACTACCATATGATCCAGCAATCCCACTTTTGGGTATTTATCCAAAGGAAATGAAGCAGGATCTTGAAGAGATATCTACACTGCCGTGTTCATTGCATTATTATTCACAATAGAGTAGGTGTGGGAACAACCTAATCTGTCTGTTGACAGATGAATGGATAGAGAAAATGTGATATATAATGGAATATTATTCAGCCTTAAAAAAGAAGGGATGGGAGAAATAGGGGTGTACATGCTTTCAGTTATAAGGTGAAAACGGTCTGAGGATCTAATGTATAACATGGTGACTATAGTTGATAACACTGTTTTGTATAATTGAAATTTTCTAAAAGAGTAGAATTTAAGCGTTCTCACTACAAAAAAAGTGAATATGTGAGATGATGGACATATTAATTAAATTAAAGGGGGCGATCCTTTCACAATGTATACGTATATCAAATTATCACGTTATATATTTTAAATATCTAACAATTTTATTTTTTAATTATACCTCAGTAAAGCTAAATAAATGAATAGCTTCTGGTTTCTATGCTGGAAGCAGCTGCCATTAGAGGGGTCAGTGGAGTTCTCCAAGGTCAGGGACCACTGGCCGTCCTCCCTCATAAGCCCTAAATAAAAGAAGACCTGGGTTAGACCTTCAAGGAAATTTGCAGCTCTGCAAATATCCAGCCCACTAGACAGTCTTCCATTATCCTCCTAGACACCCAAGTTCAGGCTGAACACAAAAATATTGGACATGGCAGAGTGTAACCAAAGGAGTAGGGAATCTGGAGCCAGAAGATCTGGTTAAATTCTGCCTTTGCCATTTACCAGCTAAGGGTTTTGGACAAGTCATGGTACCTTTCCGAACTCTGACTTTCATGGCTATAAAATGAGGACAGTCATTTCTGCCACATGGATTTGTCATGAAATTCAACTAAAATTTATATGAAAGGATTTTGTAAACTGTGACTTTACTAGCCTTTGCTAATTATCCTTAGCAGTCATTTATTCAGCCTTTCACACATTCATCTACCAGCAATCATTTATTGAGAACCTGTAACACTTATTCTACAATGAATGATAGATAGTTCTTGTCCTTTAAGATCCGCTACTTGCCTATTCCCTGAGAGTCCGCGATTAGCCAAGGGTCCTGCCACAGAATCCGAAGCCTACAGCTTCCCTTTGTTCGTGGCAGTTCTTCACCAAGGCAGACATACGTCAGACTTCTACCTTCAAGGAACTTCAATTTTATTAAAAGATACAGTTCCCCAAAGCTGAGTTTACAAAACTCTCAAAATATAGGAGAATTCAAGTTATTTTTTTCTACACATTTTTTCTTCCAGTATATTACTCATACATGTTCAACAGAAGCTAAATTTATCTACGTCCTCCAGCCTAGCCATCTGTTGCATGTAAACATCAACAATGCATGCATCTAGTTAATTATGATTCTTAAAATCTTGGCAACCAAGAGATATTAAGTGCTAGGTGTTGATGCTGACATTACAGTGGAAAATGTAAAGGTCTTTGTGTCAGAATGGATCTGTAATAGATTTACCAATAAAGACAGGAAATTTGGAAATAGAAAGAAAATATAGGTCTCCCGAAAAGGAGGCATGCACATCAACATAGGCAAGGAATGAAACTTTAGAACTGTCGTTCATGTAATAGAAAATAATTCTAAAGTCATTCGAAGAAAAATATGAGAAGCAAAATATAATTTTTCAAAATCCGAATTCACATATACAGTCTTGCCTTCATTAGCCCCTCAGGCAAATGCATATCTATAACAAATATATGTGCATGGATAAATCTCCAATGAGGAATAGTTCTATCAAATATGTTTTTATGGTACCCATTCTGTCAACAAACATTCATCTAATATAAATTGTTTATTGGCCTACAGTACTATTCTAAGAGAAATAAATGACAAAGCAATGGTGAAATTGACCTGATCTCTAAATTAAAGGAATCACCAACTCGCCTGTGAATTTTCTTTTTCTCTTCCTCACAATACCAAATGAGAACTTGTCTCTGCACTGCATTAGAAAGAGACTCCAAATAGGGAATATTAAATCAATTTACATAGACTATCAGCCACACTTGAACAAATAATGATAAAATGAATTGATGATGTTGATTTACTCTCATTCTTAAAATAGACACAATGGCAGCTGGTGTCAAATGAGAGGTTAGAAAACCTTATACTACACTGCCTCACATTAATTGCTAGAGCTCAACCGAAGTCATGTCCTCGGTATCTTAATATTAAAAGTACTAAACCCCACTCTTTATCCCCACCGAAGTTTAGTCTGAGGAATTTGGATAATTCTAATTTATTCTCAATTGTTGGTGAGGCGATACACCATGTGAAGATTGCTGACTCACAGAAATTAATAAGGTCATTTGTTCTTATGGATCCTCACAGAAAGAAACCTAAAGAATCGATACACAGTAAATAAAAAATCATATATATTCACTCTTCTGCTTTACAAGAGAATGCTTTCCCACCCCGTAAAGAAAAATCTTGTCTCCGTAAAGAATTCACTCAGATTCCAATTTCTGCTCTTGACCGCAGGCACATTTGTCATTCTAGATCAGCAGTCACCCCTGAAGTAAAGACCTCCAGTCTTCAACTCTTCTATGACCCGGGAAAGCTTTCAAATGTTTGTAGTGTATCTTTGCTACAAATATTAAAAATCCATATATATATTTATTAGTTTAGGTTAATCCTAAATGTTCACAGGAAATTCTAAATGCATGTTTAAAAAATTATTATAAATCTTTTTGCCAAGCTAAAAAAAATGCTCTTGTATTTTTGTTTACCTAGAATACCACGAATTGTAAAAATTACTACTAAGTCAATAACAACTTTGGGGGAGAAAAATAGAGTATCGCATTGATTGTATATAATTATTTCAAAACCATCAAAATATTGGGGGGCATATATCTTGGCATTGAGGCAATGTCTTAATTCATCTGTTTTATAAATGTGAATTGTAAGATTTTGCATTTGATAAAAGAAGGGAATACCTAACAATGTTTGTAAATATAAAGGATGTGGATGCCACACAAAAATTATGAAAACATCCACTTCACTGGTCCAGGTGTCCAGATATATCATAATGGGCCAAATGATGATCAGAGAGATGATCTTTAAGAAGTATGTGTGTATATATTTATGTTTTTTTAAGTTTTCACAGCGATCTGTACAATCTGTGTTTGAGAATGGATAGAGAAGTCTCTGTGGACTTAACCAAGAACAGTGTATGCAATTTCTTTGACTGACTATACACAATCCACTTGGGTTTTATTTATCTTAATCATTTGGGAGTAATAAGAACAACACATCTGACATTCCTATTGGTGAATCAGACCAGACCTGATTTTACATTGAGACTTATATGACTACACATTAATCAAAAGTCTAGAATCAGCTGACTTGGTACAGAAGTGGATGGAGTAAAATAAAGACAAAGAGATCTTGAGAGGTACTGTCAAATAGAGTGGTGGTTGATACTATACCTACAGACCCATAAATAGCTTAGAAAGTTTATTTTTAGAACTGTTTTACCAACTTCCATAAAGGAAAAAATAAATAATTGCACTCTGAGGCATCGATATAAATCTCTCACTTGGGTAAATTGGGTAACAATCTAGGTCATCTCTAACTTGCTGTATTTGTTTCCTATTGATGCTGTAACAAATTACCACAAACTTAGTGGCTTAAAATGACACAAATTTATTATCTCAAAGTTTTAGGGATCAGAAATATGAAATGGGTTCCATTGAGCTAAAATAAGGTGTTGACAGGGCTGCATTTCCTTTACTTTTCCAGTGTCTAGAGGTTCCTTAGGTCATGGCCCCTTCCTCATATCACTCCAGCCTCTTCTTCCATTGTCACATCCCCTTCTCCTTATCTGCTTCTGTCATCACACCTTCACTATCTCTGACTCTCCCGCTTTCTTCTTTCCCTCATAAGAACCTTTATAATTATGGACCCACCCAAATAATCGATGACAATATCCCCATTACAAAGTCCTTAATCACATTTGCAAAGACCCTTTTATAAGGTTACAGAGATTAGGATATGGACATTTTGGGGGGCCATTCTTCTACCATACTTTCTTCTGGCATTTCTTCATCTCTTTTAAAATGCGAGCTCTCAAGTGATGCTCTATTGTCCATTGGCAATCTACAAGATTCTCTGGACTCCAATAGATTTTCTGCTATACTACTGTCTATATTGTGGCAAAGTCTAAAACTCAAAGTGTGGAAAAGCAGATAGTACCACCTAGGACTTTTTACAAATATAAATTCTTGGGCAAAATCAGAAACTCTGGGGATGTGGCCCAGTAATCTGTGATCTTTCAGGTGATTCATGCTTAAGTTTGGAGACCACTGGTCTATACTTGTATTTCTGATATGTATTATTTACGTTGGCCTTCATTATTTTAAATCAGTGTCAGTCACACCTTCTTAATTCTAGTGAGCTTCACCAGCTGTAGCAAGGATGCAGGTATTGGGTAGGATGAATAGGCCTTGAGCTCTTTTGCGTTCAAAGGATGCCAAAGTCTTAAGGAAAGCCATTTCATTTCATGTTGTATCCAATCTCCTATTAATGACTCTTTTTTCATAGAGGTTTTCCTTGAAGACCCTCAAGCATTCATAGAGCCTGTTAGATACATGATGAAATTAGAGAGTGCCTATTCTGTGTCAGGAATTCTGTAAAATGTTTCTCATTTAGTATCTCATCCTGGTCCTCATCTAAATCTTATTAAATAGATAAAATGCTCCCTCTTTTAAATACGAAGAAATTGAGGCTTAGAGAGACAGGTTTCACATAAGTTTGTTTACTCACAGTACACCCAGGTAGACATAGCAAGAATATTTCTGAATAAAGCATAAGAGGAAAGAAAGGAGAAAGGGAGGTCCCTGTGGCCACAAAAGTAGGAAGAGACAGGATTCAAAGCCACATCCATCTGATTTCTAACCCAACTTTCATTTCATTATGCAACATTGCCTCCAATGTGAGTCTGCCTCTGTGTGTGCATGTACCCGTATATAGCCATATGTATATCGTGCCCTATACTGTAAATAATAACTAACTTAAACTAGCGATCATGGGTTAAAACTATTATCAGTTTTTAGTTTGGGTCGTAACAATATATCCATTAAATTACCAAGGAATCTTTTCAAACGCATAGACAAATAGAAACCCAATATAATAAAACTATCATTTATGTATCACTAGTTATAAATACATCTTTGTGGTTTATTTTGTATGTGACATGTAGAAAGACTAAATGTGTCTTTGAGGAAGAATATCCATGGCGAATTTTACTTTTCCCATAAAAAGCTATGCAAATCATTTATTCATTAGTTATACTCTCATTTACTTACATCAAAACATGTATGTTTCATAACAAAGTTACTAATAGTGTTGACAGTTTTAGAAAAGCTGAGTCTACTAAGATTTTTATCACAAGGAAATCACCTAGAATTTTCCATGGAATGTGTGCACATGGTGGCAACAGTTATTTATAAATTATGATTTATACATTTCATTAGATTTTCATGCCCCCAGTACAGGGATTTATAACCTGGAGTTCGCAGACTAGGGCAGAGGTCCCCAACCTCTTTGGCACCAGGGACCGATGCTCCTATGAGAATCTGATGCCTGATGATCTGAGGTGGAGCTGAGGCGGTGATGCCGGTGCTGGGGAGCGGCTGTAGATACAGATGAAACTTTACTCGCTTGCCCGCTGCTCACCGCCTGCTGTGTGGCCCGGTTCCTGACAGGCCACGGACAGGTACCAGTCTGCAGCCCAGGGGTGGGGACCCCTGGACTAGGGGACCCGTGGACAGAATTCAAGGCCTCCATGAGCTCGATACCACCAAATTCTATGCATTTTGTTGTATCTATTCATTTAAAAACATTAATTCTGAGAAGGGGGACATAGATTTCACCAGACGGCTAAAGAAGTCCATGCTACAAGAAAAAATGACCCGATTTAATGAGACTCTATTTTATAATAGATAATGTATAATCAAAGTTGCATGCACGTTTAACTGTTTTCAATTATTTAGTTCAATTTAAGATGATCAGCTCAACAAAGAGTTAATAAACATAACCTTTATTCAAAGCATTGTTTTAGATGACAAAGCCAATTTTTTCTTCCTTACAAGAAGTTTATTATTCTCTCTCTCAATAAGTTTACAATTGATTCAGAAAAATAATATTTTAAAAAATAAAAAAAATATTAATACAACCACCACATTAAATGGCTAAAAATAAAGGTTTTAGGAAAGACCTTAAAACCAATGATTTTATTTAGATTTCCTAACTTGGTTCAAAGCACAATATTCTTTCCTGGAATGAAAGAAATGATTGGCTGGGGCCCGATTTATGCATTTATATTTCTGGTGGAAAATTCATGATCACTCACCATTCTCTAATAGAACTGCACCTGCAGCTTTTTCTGTAAGTGTTTAGCAGGGTTGTGCAACTAGGCAATGTTTGATTATGTTTGACACTTCAGGCATTAGTCTTGTTAGGAGCATTGCTTAAAATTCATAACGAACAGTTATGGTGAAATGCTCCAGAATATAATGGATGTGTGAATTTAGAAACTCTTAATTTATTTAACTTTTCCCATCCGTTTATTTACTTTTTAAATTTATTTTGAATTTATTTTTCAATTACAGATGACATACAATATTATATTAGTTTCAGGTGTACATGTAGTGGTTAGACTTTTATATAACTTACAAAGTGATACCTCCAATTAGTCTAGTACCCATCCGATACCGTACTTCGTTATTACAATATTACTGACTGTATTCCCTATGGCATACTTTACATCCCCGTGACTAATTTTGTAACTACCAATTTGTACTTCTTAATCCCTCCACCTTTTTCATTCAACCCCTAAACTCTCTCCCATCATGCAACCGTCAATTTGTTCCCTGTATCTATGAATTAATTTCTGTTTTGTTTGTTCAGTTATTTTGTTTTTTAGATTCCACATAAAAGTGAAATCACATGGTATTTGTCATTCTCTGTTTGCCTTATTTCACTTAGTATAATACCCACAGGGTCCATCTATGTTGTTGCAAATTATAAGATTCCATTCTTCTTTATGGCTGATATTCCATCGTATGCGTGTACCATATCTTCTTTATCCATTCGTCTGTCAATGGACACTTGTGTTGCTTCCATATCTTGGCTATTGTAAATAATGCTGCAATGAACATAGGAGCGCATATATCTTTTGAAATTAGTGTTTTAGTTTTCTTTCTATAAATACCCGGAAGTAGAATTGCTGGGTCCGCAAAACAACCAAGGCCAAGCATCCTTTCAGAAGAGGACCCAGGTAAGGGATTTGGTCTGAGTACTTGGCATAGGAAGAAGGTGTAGGAAAATTAAATAAACTAAACGTGATTGTATTTATTCATTTATCCACTTATTCATGTATTTAACAAATATTTATTTAGTGTCTGCTATGTGCCAGACACTATTACAAGCACTGGGTATAGAGCAGTAAGTAACCAAGACAATGCCCTTGCCCTTGTGAAAATTACATTCTGGTCATTCATTATTTTAGTTTTAAATTTCATTAAAAATCAGTTTAAAAATTAATGATATCCATGACTCAGACCTGTGGATTCTGTTCCAAATGAGTTACAGTGAAACATGGATATTCGCATCTTTTCAGAGCTCCCATGGCGAGTCCACTGTGCAACTGGGGCTGAAAGTCATTGTCTCCAGATCAGTTGAGATAGGTTATATTCTGAAGAAGGAACAAATTAACACTCAAATCTCAGTGGCTTAGAATAAATTCATGCTAATAGAGCAACTGCCACCTCAGATGTTGCTGGTATTTCCCTCTATTCCTAGAGAGAAAGAGCTCTGGAGACTCTCAACACAGAAATGAAATGCTCCTCTGGTTTAAAAGTGACATACATCTCTTCTAATCACAATGCCTTGGCCAGAACTACTCACATGAGACCACCCATTTAATAAGGGAGCCAGGAAGTGCATACCTATCATGACCAGAAAGTAGAAGAAGCCATCAATGGTTGTTGACCAGCATTAAATATGATAATTAAGGACAGATATTAAGGATAACCATCATTGACCAGTGTTAGTGATCACCATTATTCACCACCACTAAGAATAACCATTAGGGATAACCATTTTTGACTAGCATTTAGAATAACGATAAAGATATGCACTATATTGACCAGCATTAAGGCAAACTACTATGTATTCAGGATAAACATTATGTTAACCAGCATTAGGATGACCATTAAAGATAAGCATTATCTTGGCCATCATCAGGACAGCCATTGTGGACCAGCATTAAGGATAATAACTAAGGATAACCATACAGGGTCCATCCTTCAGGCCGGGCAACTCAGATATTGGATTTGTGGTCTCCACGTAGCCCATCCCGACTAGTCAACCTTCCCATCTTTGCTATATTTTGAACTATAAATATTCCTGGCCCACACTCACTGCCCAGGAGGCATGAGCTAACTCTCTTTTGTATTTCTATAGCATCGTGAGTACAGTTCCTCCACAGTATGCACCACAATGACTTTGAAATAATCTATATACATTGCTCAGAGTGGGAGCAATGATTTGCCTTGGAATCTCTAGCATGTAGCATGAGGTCTGGCACATGGTATATGTTCAAGAAACATTTGTCAAATTGATCTGAACTAGGGCTATTCCTTAAATGAGCCCTAAGATCCTGGAGCAACTCCTAGCAGCCAGTTTTCAAACTACTCCATCTTCCCTAAACTTATTCCTTCAACAGGTTAAGCTTCTTTGCCCTGCACACAGTGGATCT
>NW_006435837.1:7800844-7809025 GCF_000325575.1 Pteropus alecto
TCCACTTAATTCACTCGATTAAATGTTCCACAGAGGTAAACACAGCAGTGCCTCTGCCAACATGTAGGTTTGAATTTACTCACTGAACGAAGTCTCTGCTGTCAATACCAAGGAAACCAACGCCAAACAGCAACAGAAGCACCCATCTTACTATGAAATACAACCCTGGAAACGCATTCGTCATGGATACGAATGGTTCGCCACCTTGCCCTGTCAGATAATATTTCCTTACAAATTATAGCACAGAAGATAGATTCATGGTGGAGGATCCATGGTAGTTTCAGATTCTGCCTCTGCTTTGTGCTCTCTCCCTCTCCCTTCATCTCTCTCTCTCTCTCTACCTGTGTGTGCATGTGTGTCTCTCTTTATTTCTTTGCCTCTCTCTGTCTCTCCCTGTCTCTGTCTCTGTGCATATGTGTCTCTCTTTGCTTCCTCTCTCTCTCTCTCTCCCTCCCTCCCTCTTCCGCCCTCCCTCTCCACCTGTGCATGCATGTGTGTCTCTCTTTGCTTCCTTGCTTCTCTCTGTCTCTCCGTCTCTTTCTGTCTCACCGTCTCTGTGCATATGTGTCTCTCTTTGCCTCCCCACCCTCTGTCTGTCTCTCTCTCTCCCTCTTTGTGTGCGTGTCTCTCTCTTCACAACCCCTCCCCTCAATGCCTCATTAACTGGATAACTGTGTGAATACTGCTTTAAGGATATATTATATCCTCCATCTCTACCTAGATAATAGAGTAAAAATCAGGGAAATTGCTCTCAATGGAACAAAACTCATTTATCACCAATAAACAGCAGCTGCTGATGCCTGATAGCAACTCTGTCCCTCAGCACACTGAAATATGCATGCGAGGCTGTGCTAATATCGGAGCGTGTGCTGCTAAAAAGACTTGATAAACAGAAGTGGGGATATAGGTTGAAAGGGTGTTAAATGAGCAAAGATGGCATCTTTTTTAAACTGGAGAAATAAAAGCAGATGTCTCACCTCTGAGATAGTAGTGGTGGGGCTCTAGTCAGATTAGACAGTTATTAAGCATCGGTATCCTCACAAAGAAACTCCAGCTAGGAGATAAATTTAGATGGTCTAAATGGTCCAATTCCCCTCCAGCTGTATATTTCATACATTTGAAATCCCTTTTGTATTTCACAGGGAAGTCCATCCAATAGCATAAATTAATGAACATGATGAATTCATGTTCACGTAATATCCATTCTATATTATCATGAATTCATGTTCATATCGATCTCAACAGGGTGTTCTTTTGAGATTTTTTTTTTTTAAATCTACAATTTCTTCTTTCCTTTTTATTTTCATGGCCAAACACTGGCGCCTGCAGCCCCTAGCCATAGTAAGGACATAAACCTAAATGATGACTATGAAGAACACAGATAAGTCTGCAGGACATGGGCACGTGACTCCAGCCATGACAAACCCACCTTTCAATGAAGTGTTCTTTCGTCTCCCCAACATATTTACTTTTTTCCGGTAACATCACAGCTCTTCTCTTAGGAACTGCTTCTTTTTTTACTTCACATGTAGCTCTTGTAGAGCACCATGTTTTTATAGTACGCTGTTCCCAAAGTTAAGTTGATTGGTCCAGAAGTGGGCACTGGACCCAAAGCAGGACAGTGCAAGCTCTTCCTCACGACTTTGCTAGTTGGCACTGAGTACAAACCTCCCAATTGGTATTGAAAGCTACAGGATGTGATACTTCAGAACAATTGGCAGCCATGGTCCCTGGCTCGTGGAGGAAGCTGCTTTACTGGGGGAAAGGGAAAGCTAATAGGAAGAGATAAAAGACAAAAAATAATTTCAGTAGCATTCGTAGTGGACATTGTCAACATCCCACGCAGATCCCTCTGGGAATCCCTTAACCATTTCTGCACACCCCGTCCCCACCTTCTGTGTGCTTTGGCTTCTAATGGTCTACACCTGTGACTCTGTTAGGAGGACAGCTTTTGGATTACTGGAGCTCCTCTATGCTTTGGCTTCTAACGGGCCACACCTGCGACTCTTAAGATGCCATCCTTTTTGGCTACCTGAGCCTCTCTGCTCTGATGTGTGGAGCTAGGATTGCCTGGGATTACATTTCCCCAGCGTGGAGCTTGGAGGCTTAGTCAGTGGCAGACTGGTGCAGGCATGTGAAAACCAAGCTCCCGTGCCTCCAGTTTGGAGCGAACTCTTGAGTTAGAATTTAACCCTCAAAGCTCCCCTACAGGGTCAGGCTGAAGCTGGGACTTAGTTTGGAATTAAGCTGTCTAGCTTCTTCCCCTGCCCTGTCCTGCTTCTCACATGCCTTTCCGGTTTTCTTCAAAGAGCACGACAAACAGAAACTAAGGCAGCATTCTGGTGAGTCACGTTTATTCCTGGGACTGTTCAGTATACCTCTGGAGTTTTGTTACTAAGATGCCCTGTGCCATTTCAATCCTCTTTTCTCTTCACAAACCAGTTCAGATAGGGGTTCTGTCATTTGTGACCAAAAGAGACCCGATTAATTCAACAAGTGAGACACCCAGTTCGATGGAATATGGTGCGATCCAAACAATTATTTTATAGGATACGTTAATATGAAGAGAACAGTATATGCGCTTGACTTAAAAAATGGTTTGGTGAGTCTTTATGTTTTAGAGTTGATTAGTCAGCTCCATGAACATGATCAAAGTAATTTGTATATTGTCAAAAACCCAGAAATAGTGAAATTAAAACCACCGAATGAATAAATAGTATTTAGTAAGAGTTTATTGTGCATACAAAAACAGTTTGCAAACTAGGAGCCCCCAAGAATAAAAACCAATATAAAGTTCAGGGGCGTGAAGTTAAGGGATGGCTTATTAAGTGAAAATGAGGAAGTTGTTTAATCTTCACAATGGTTGATTATTACAATGGGGGTTTCCAGATGGTGAGGGATTGGTTAAAATTAATCGTCACATACCGTTTTTTAGGAAAATGACGTTTCTTTTATGATTGTCAGAGGCATTTACAAGAAATAACCTAAGTTTCGCTTATGTTCATGAAATAAGCTAGATTTATTTTTGCTTACGTGACTTAAATGATTTTGTCTGCTCAGGGAATTCTAAGTCTGGTCTCCACTGTGTATTTGATTTTACCAATATCTAGATATAGTCACATTTACCATTTAATAGCCTTTGAGACAGCACGGGAGAAAAGAATTGGATCTGTTGATCCATGTAGTTTTACAGAAACTGGTGTAGCAGAATACTGAGCAGGATATTAATAACATTTTCGATCTTATTATGATTATAGACAACACGTGATTTGCAATGAATTTTAAAGGCCCAGGAGAAGTTTACTGATGATAATTATAAGAAACATTTTGACAGCTACCATCTGGAGCAATGCTTAAGTGAATATAAGCTGCTAAAAATGAGTTTAATATGATAACCAGTTTATTGGGCAGGATACAGAAATATCTCTCTATAAACTATTCATCAGGGATTGAGATCATTTGTTCAAACTTTTATAAAATTTCCATGCCTGTTTGGACGGAGGAATTACAACCACCAGTGACCCAGACTTAAGTGAGTTATAGATTTGGGACTAATTAGTACCCGATTAAAGCTATTCAACCATGACCATGTTGTAAAGTAGAAGCAAAAATGGGGCCCTGGCAGGAAAGCCCATAATTACTACAACAAAGAAACAGCAATCTCAGTGCTAAATTAAAAATGGAAGTGTTTTACATTTTCCTGAGAAAGGAAGTTTTATAGACTGTCTTTTACTCATATAAATAACCTGCAAAATAATTATTAAATATTAAATTTAATACTGGATAAAGCAGTTTGTGCATCAGTCACATACTTGTTAACCATTAATTAATCCACTAACTTCAAAATACTTAAGTGACAGGATAGACACAATGCCAGTTCACAAACTCAAGCTATACATTAGTGACTTTCAGATATGTAGACTCTACTTTCTGCACAATTTATAACAGAAGTGGGGTAATGGCGGGGGGAGTACCTTACTCATGTGTTTTATTCAGAACTAACTCTCCTAGGAAAGTAGATTTAAGGTATTAAGCCAATGCCTTATCGGTTTCATTTGCAAATGAAGTACTTTTATGTAAAAACTTCTCTCAGTTCTTCATATTGTTTTCACAAGGAAGAAAAGTACACTTAATGGTGCTGATGCATTTCAACCATTTGGATTGTGCTTTTGTTGATGATCTAGGCTACTATTCATTCATTCATTCATTTATTCATTCATAAATAATTATTTGATCACCACACTTTGCAGGCACTGGGAATGCCATAATAGCTAAGACAGGGCTCTCCCCGCTTATGAAGTTCACAGGCCAGCATTGGACACAGACAACATGTAAGAACCACAATTTGATGTAACAACTGCTAAAATAGCATATATATCAGATCTTAGAACACCTTGGTTGGAAGGAAAGAGAAACAGGCAGATAGATGAAGCACTAGGTACCTTGGGACAGAAATCTTAAAAGACACTTGCCATTTGAATTTGGTCCTAAGTGAAGAGCAGGATTTTTCCAAGTACAAAGGAAGAATGAGCTTTTGCGTGTTGAGGGAAGCAAAGTCGTGAAGATATGGAAGCATAGTAGGCAAAGACTGAGAAACTCTGAGTAGGTTTATCCAAGACTGACAAATATACAAACCCCCTATATCTGACTGATTAGCGTAGGGAGAGCACAGAAGAACCAACCTGTTTGCAAGCTGAATTAGTTTTTTGTGCCTCGATGATGCACCTCAGTAGAATAGTCTGTTGATCAGGAAAGTTCTCCTGTAGTGGAAGACCTGAAATGCGTTCGTGGCAACCGAGAGTAAACCCAGTCCTATATTGATTGACAGTGTGGTGGGGGCAGTAGTTTGCACACCTTTGTGGTACTTGGGCTACACTTTACATATATGAGACTTTCGAGCATAGAAGTAGGACCAGTCCAGGACACCACCAGCTGGTGAGAATAAGGCTCCTAATATAAAGTCATGAAAACAATCTTGATCTGGTTTAATTAAGTTGCTGAGCAGAGAAGATCTCACTGGGTAACTATAACTGATGGGACAGGAAAAGGCAGGCTCATGCATACCTCAGCATATCCAAAAGAATGAAAATCTCTGGCAAATTTGCAAAAGCAAGACAAAATAATAACCCTCAAATTTTAGAAATTGCTACCTATTCTTCTATATATTTATATTCTAAATTCTCTATATCTCAAAATGTCTTCAGAATCCAACTAAGAGTTATTAGGGGTCTCCTACATTCAGACAGTAGCAAAACACTTCCAACTATAACCTTGGTTCTCAAGAGAGCAAGGTAGAATCTACTGGAAAGCATAGGATAAAACTGGTACGTCCTCCTAAAATGTCAATTTTACTTGATGAAAAATATCCAAGATATTTCTATAATAAAACTGTAATGAACATAACATAAATTCCTATGTATAATTCACTAGACATTTTATGTTAAAACAAAAGACTTCAAAGAAGTTTTGAATTTTCCATGTGTACCCTTACAATTTCTCTGCCATTTGGAGTATATTAGTGGAGAAATTTGAGAGTCATTTCCTTTATTTAATCCTAACAAATACGCGATGCTCCTTACTTTACACTTGTAGAGGTTGAAGCTCACAGAAGTTATTAATTTGCCCAAAATGTAACAGCGCCCTTAATTAGAAAATTTCCACTGATGTTTAAATCTCACCTTGAACAGAAATAAATGTAAGACAAGCAGATAAGGGCCAACCTTAAATTTTCAGTGTATATTATTATATATTAGCACTGACATTTCAAACTGTCATCTTATTCTACTGTTTCTGTCTAAACAATAAAAAATGAACTAAGTGTTCCATATGTATTACAAACTAAAAACTTTCAAAGCTCCTCATATCGAACCATTTTACTGTTTAAAATATGTCCTAAATTTTGAAATGTCTTTGTAAAAGCAGCGCTTAACTGCTGCCATCAGGACTGCCAACTTTTCATGCGTTATTTTTATTTCCTCAAGGAGGTTAAGCAATGTGCCCAAGTATACACAACTAGCATAAGTCCACCTAATTTAAATAAGGATCCAGGAGTGATTGACATAAGGCAAACCCTCCGAGGAGCTATGGGCCACAAACGGGGCCTAAGATGTAAGAACTCCTCTAAAGGATCTTACTGTCTCAAGATCTGAGTCTTTTTTATCTTCGTAATCCAGATAGAAGGCAACATTGATAGGAAACGCTGCTGTTTTTCACCAACAGCTCTAAAGTTGTCAACTCGTGGACTTGACTGGGAATGAATGTATGTGAGGTATTGACTTTTGGCATTTAACGTCCATATCCACCAACATATCTAAAAGGCTGGAAATCTAAAAACTACATTTACCAAACTCCCTTGACACGAGTGTTCCAGATGTGACATAGGTTCTGCCAACTGTATCTACTCATAGGAGCTATGAGAAGCAGGAGGGAGATAGAGGCCATTCTTTTCTATGTTCTTTGGGCATAAAAATACGGCCCAGCAGGTATGACATTGGCTGGATTTCATTGTCACTACAGTCGTTTACTGGTCTCTGCGTTACAGGCGTGTTGGCATATGATCTTGAAGTCAGCCTAGAGAGGGCTTCTTGATTTTGTTTGATCCCTCCAGCCTTTCCAATAGTTCTCTAAGAAACTAACTCCTATGTTAAATTTCTTTCTGCTTGAAATTCCTAAAGAGTTTCTTCAAGGGAACACGATAGAAATCATATCTGGAGTGCCACCATGAGCTGTTAGCAAAAATGAGACTTAAAAAGCCAAACACATGGATATGAAGTTATGGAGATAGATGGGCATTCACGCCTTATTTTCTGTTGTTCTATTTAGCTGAAGATGATGCAGGCTTGTGTAGGATAGTTGTAAAATGGCTCAGACCAACTGCTGTTCTCTGCGAAGTTTTAGCTGATCTTGGCATCATGTGAAACCTGAACACAATTTAGTCCTCCTTAGTAGGGAGTCCTGTGACCATAAATGCCATCATATGCTAATGAAAAGCTCTTTCCATCATTGGGTATTTCCCATTGTCAAAATATATGAATCTGTTTTCTAGAGGCGAGTACTTAAAATGGTGATTCTATTCAGTTGCATCTCAAAGCAAATTCTCAACTCCAACTGTACATGAGTATTACTCAGGGTTCTTAAAAATGATGTGTGGGGTTCCACTTCCAGGTCTTCTGGTATAATTAGTTTTGGTAGGATCCAGGTATCAGTGTTTTGTAAACCTTTCCAGGTCATTCTAAAAGGGTTGAGAACAACTGGACTGAACCAAACTGTAGCACTGCAGTTGAGCATGATTCATAGAACACTTTCACGGTGCACGGATAAAGCCCAACACAAAGGCATGTAAAGTGCTCTAGGGACAACTTAAATACTCATAAAAGTTCAAAGAAAGGTGATATCTCTGAGGCCTGGCATTGTCCAGGAATGATCGGGCAGGAGTGACTTAGGCTGAACTTCGAACAGTGAATGGAATTTGCACAGATGAAAGAGGAGGAAGGAGGAATGCAGGCAGTGCAAACAGCCAGGAAAAGGAACAAAGCAGATATGAGTGTGTTTTGTGATGTGGACAGTTGAGAGTTAATCTGGCAAGAGAGGAGTATGAAGGCTGGAAAGTCGAGTTGTGGGGAGGGCAGATTTGGATAAGGTAAAGTGGATCACATTACAGAGGGCCTCAGAAGCCTGGCAGAAGGAGCCTAGCAATTGGAAGAGTCAGTGAGAGGGATGTCCTTGGTCTTCCCTCATGACCGATGATGCCATATTTGGGAAACTAACATTCCTGAATTGAGCTTGATGATGAAAGCTTAGCTCTGGATATAGTCTTTTATATTGGAATGGAGAAATATGGGGAAGTAACATGGAGATGAAGCAGCCTCACAATTGTATATCGACTGTTCCTGAACTGATATTAATGATTCTCACAAAATCCTTAGGGAACAGTAAGAATACGTTGGGGAAGCTTACTCTTTACTCATCATCCGAACTCCCACTGGTTTAGTAGACACGTGTAGTGAACACTCTCAGTGCTCTACCTAGATACCTTCTGGTCTTTTGTGATTTCAGCATATGCCCCTCCGATTTCTGTGCCTTTGTTTCTAATACCCACACCTGCGGGTCTCTTGGGAGGACACACCACAGGCAACTGGAGCTGTGTTCTGGACTGTGGACCGCCAGAATGTCCACAGTTGA
>NW_006435837.1:7809182-7814571 GCF_000325575.1 Pteropus alecto
TCTTTCCCTGTCAACCCTGAACCAATGACTGATCGATAACCAGAGTCTGAAAGCCTAGCTCCTTTCCTCCAAATTGAGACAAAATCTAAACCATAACTTACACCCCTGCAGGATCAGACTGAAGCTAACTTTTGGGGAACTTCGCCCAACATTGCAAGCTGTCGTGCTTCTCCACTGCCTTCCCAGTTTCCACATGCCCAAGGAAGGACCAGAAGCTTGCACATCTACCGGGCAACTTGCCATGGTAGGTCCTGTGGAGGAGAAGGGAACCTAATATCTGAGGGATACAGGAAAGGCCACCCCGGGAGTGGATAAACAGAAGAGTGAGTCAAATCTTAAAGGGTACACAGAGCCAGAGAGAATCAAGGCGGGACCCAGGAAGCAAGGAGAGATGGCTGTCTGTAATGAGAAGACAGACCACAAGGTCCACGAACCATGAACTTCAGCAGTGGATGCCAAAGGGCACCAGTGCTAGGATTACGGCAAGTACACCCCAGAGGATACAGCAGTACTCATCCAGGAACTAGACCAACACTATGAAAGAAACCGTCTGAAGCCCCTCCCCACTCCTGATGCTGGAAGTGCTGCGAGCTTCTCCATCCAACCATAACTGGGGATGAAGGGGAAGCAGAAAAACAGCCTTAATGGGAAGGTGAAGTTTGAATTGACTGAGTACTCTGTAATATGGACTGGACCATATAAAAGAGATTATTTAAACCACAAGAGAGAGGAAATATATTAACTATTTTTCCTTAAATCAGTTACCTATGGCCATGCATAATTTTCTATTACTGCTGTAATAAATTATCACAAACTTAGTGGCTTAAACAATGCAATTTATTTTATGGTTTTGGAGGTCAGAGGTCCGACACGGATCTCACTGAGCTAAAATCAAGATGTTGGAAGGGCTGCGTTCGTTTCTGGAGGCTCTAGGAGAGAATCCATTTTTTTTTTTGCATTTTCTAGATTCTAGAGGTCTCCCATATTCTTTGGTTCATGGTCCCTCCCTCCATCTTCAAAGTCAGCATCCCTCTGACCATTCTTCCACACTCACACTTCCCACTGACAGAGTGGGAAAAGTTCTCTGCTTTTAAGAACCGTGTCATTACGTTAGGCCCACCCACGTAATCCAGAATAAGCTCCCCATCTCAACGTCCTTAACATAATCATATCTGCGACGTCTCCTTCACTGTGTAAGGTATCATAGTCACAGGTTCCAGGGCTAAGGGCATCAACATCTTTGGGTGGACATTATTCTACCTGGCACAGGCCACAGTAATACGGAGGCATCAGAGGACAAGCATAAACACTCAAGGCCCTTTAAGGCCCAGAGTCAGAATGAGTATACTACACTTTCACCTGCTTCCATTAGGCTGGCCCACAGTCAGAGTAGGAGGCACCACAGAGTTGCATGGCAAAGGGTCTGCATCCAGGGAGAAGAGATGGAGCCATTTCCGCAACCCAACCTGTGTGCCACCCGCACCCTATACCACTCCCTGCTAGTGAGTCACCCTACTGGAGGCTTGCATGTTACCAAATTGACACTATTATAAGGGACAGAGATACAATAAATGTTGGTTAAATAAAACTGATTTTAATTCTACAGTGAACAGGATGGTTATTATATGAGCCTATCCAAACTGAAGAAAATATGAGGTAAATGAGAATAATATAACTGAATCGTGTTTGTTTATTTGGCCTCTTTCCTTAAAGTGGTTGTGTTTTCTGCTTAACTATCATCACAACTGTGTGGCTTCCAGCTGGGTTTTCTCCATTTATAAATGTAGCACTTTCTACACATCTACAAATTAAAAAAATAATAGAATCTGTCTAGGCAGACCCTGGACTTTGAAGAAAAAGCAAAATAAAATACTAACAGAAATAGATATTACTATTTGGAAAATAGTGAAAATCCACTTTACAGAACTATATTTTCAAAATCATGTTTTGGTCAATTTTTCTCTTTATTTCCTAGCAGAGCTGCTTTATATGAACGTATTTATTCATTTGTGAAAAATCGTATATTTAAGGTATATAATGAAGAACCTTTTTGATTGTATTAATTTTTTTCCTGAAATATACTCATTTTGAACAATGAGTACTATTTTTTTTTTCCTAAGAAGGTCAAGGCAGAACCAAAAACAGACATCAAGAGTCTATTCAAAAGTAAATTTTGGTTCTTTAACTATCACGAGAAAGGCTCTGCCAGCATGGTGCTCCTGACTGATCGGTTTTCCAATGCGGACAGTTGTTTTACCTGTTCTTGCAACTGATCATCCGACAATGCATTTTTCTCAGCCCCTTTCTGTTCTTGTATTTTCATTTCCTTTCACTGCAATCACCGCTGGGTGTCACCTACACACATCCCAGCCTTACTCCTGATTCTGGGCTACTCATGCCTTGAGCATCCTCCAACTCCACGGGTCCTGGGGATGCCCACATCATAAAGAATCTTGTATGACAGGGCCGATCCCAGGTAAGCCCTCCAAGTCACAGCTTCCCATCCACCTTTTTCATGCCAAGTTATCCCAGTGCATGCCCTCACAACTGGGTAGATGAACTGAAAATAAAAATCTGCTTAAATCACTCCACTGCTCAACAGTCTCCAGTAGGTTCTCATTGCAAATAGGATAAAAGCCCAAATGTTTACATTACAAATAGAATAAAAGGCAAAATGCAAAAGTTGACCCCCTACATGTACCTCCAAAATCACCTCCCTTGATTCTCTATTCACTCTTTTGCAGCCATATTGACCTTCTTTCTGTCTCAGAGCCTTTGCACCTGCTGTTCCCCCTGCCTGAAACCCTTATTAATTCATTTCACAAATATTTCTTTTATGTGTCAGGCACCGTTCTAGTTTGTGTGAACTAGGCACACAAAAAGCCCTGCTGTACTGAAACATACACTCTCTTCCTTGGGATTTTTTTATGGCTGATTTTTGAGTCTGCTCTGGAAAAGGAAATACCTTACCCACCTTATACCACCTTCATACCTTAGCCACCTTATACCACCTTCATACCTTAGCCACCCTATGCCATAACTCCCTTTTGTTTTCTTCACTCTTACCATTGTGTAAAATTACTCGTTTATTGCCTGTCTCATCTTAGAATGTGATCTCCATACTTGTCTTGCTCTTCACTGGTGCCAAGAACTGTACAAGCAGTTGCAGAGGGAGGGGAGGTACACAGCATGGATCACTAGGCTCTGTAAATGGTGCATCAGAACTCAGCCTCTGCTTAGATGATTTTTCATAGGAAATGTATCTACGGGAATAAATGATCATTTATTATAATTGCTCATTGAAATTATTCCTAGCAATAATAGAACTATATAATTTTTAAAAGTCCTAGAATCAATTTTAGAGATGATTGTTCTCAAACTGGTTTATTTTTTAACATAAAGTGATTCTGGATAAGATGGAAAAATCTAGATCTTATGAAATATTTTTTAAAGCTGTGATCACCTATTGGCAAGACATGCAATATTAAAATGCCCAGTCAGCTCAAGCAGGAGTAAGCAAGCCTTTTTGGAGTAGGTTAGGGTTAAGGTTACGGACAAGGATATTGGGGCTTAAAAAGACTGGAGATGGTGAGTTATTGGGGTTATGGGAAAGCTTCTCCTGGCACTGTGGAGGGAGGGCAGAGCCACCTTGGCATCTCCTTTCTCTCCCTCCCTCCCCACTTTGCTGGTGGGGTAGCACAGTTGTAGAATTCAGCTCTACCTGGAGACAGCACGAAAGCTAAGAACGGCAGTTCTTGAACACGGATAAGCTATGTCCTTGTCCAAGGTTGTAAGGCAGACTAATCCCATTCCCACGGCATGGCTAATGCTGGAATGCCTTTAGATCTAGACATTCCTGTGGGTATGTGGGGACTTTGTTTTTCCCAACTGCACCTAGAGAAGCTTCCAGTCCTGCAGTGGTGGTATGTGCCTGGTCTTGTCCCCATACACACTATTCGACTATAGGCAATACAGTGAGACAAAAGCGGCAGCACAGTATTTCCAATGTTCTTTGTTCAAGGTAATAGTAGTTACAGCGAGGCTCCTGAACCAACCAACCAACACTACAATTCTTAAAATCATCGTCATAGTGAACTGTATGGATGGAAGAAACATATTCTTGAAGATAGGGGGTATCAGGACTAAGAGGCTGTTAGTACAAATAAAAAAGTCATAAGAAATACCCTTATTTTGTATCCCAACCTGGTAAAGCGGGCATATCAGTTTCATAAATATTTAAAGCACAATTTTGAAATGAACGCTTATTTCCCTTGAAGTAGGATTGTTTGTACCCCTATAAAGGACACTCTTAGAAACACCACTGTATCAAAAGTGTCAGTGAATTTCTTTAGAATCAAGGCTGAAAATCCCATTGACATTGAAAAACTGCCTGTTAATCTGCTTTGGCTTTGTAAGAGATTGAAACTTTTCTTCTTACATAAATCTGAAGGTTGCGCATAAAAGAATATAGAGATGGAAAACAGATTAGTGGTTGCCTGGGGTGGAGGGCTGGGAGTGGATGTGCTCCTAAAATAGAAGCACGAGGAAGCTCCTCTGTGGTAATGGAACAGTTCTGTATCCTGGTCGTGGTGGTTACATGAGCCTATACATGTGATAAAATTGCATACAACTACACATGAACGTGCACATACAGACATGTACATGCAAACGAGTAAGACTGGTAAAATCTGCATGCAAGAACTGGTAAAATCTGAGTAATGTCTGTACACTGTACCACTGTGAATCTCCTGGTTTCGATATATACTATAAGTTATATAAAATGTTACCATCGTGAGAAGCTGGATGAAGAGTACACGGAACTTCTCTGTATTATTTTTCAACTTCCTGGAAATCTATTTCAAAATTTAAGTTTTCAGAAAGATAAAAGGAGTATGACTTTTACAGACCTTAGTCAAACTCAGGATTTGATAAGAAACTGCCCAGAGGAGGCCCAATGAATTTTCTCTTGCTTGCCTCATGTATGTCTCGCACAGATATGGCCAAACCATTTGATAATTCAAAATTCAGAGGTCTAAAAATGAAAAACAATATTCTTTCTTCAAAAAAAAAAGTGTTCTTATTTAGAATTGTAGGACCTAAACCATATTTTTTGTCTGTCTTAAGTTGGGTTCCCCCAAAGCAGACCCTGACACGAGGATGTGAATGCACATGGTTTTTGTGACACATTATCCCAGGAAGCACCAGTGGGGAATGGAAGGAAGGAAGGAAGGAAGGAAGGAAGGAAGGAAGGAAGGAAGGAAGGGAAGGAAAGGAAAGGAAAGGAAGGAAAGGAGGGAGACCTGGCAGGAAGTGTTAATTTCTTGAGGATCCGAAAGGTCCCTGTCACCTACATTCTGTCATACTTCATATAAAGTTGACCCTGAATGAA
>NW_006435837.1:7814833-7835706 GCF_000325575.1 Pteropus alecto
GAGGAAGGGAGGCAGGAAGGGAGGGGAAAAGGAGAGAGGGAGGAAGGAAAGAAGGAAGGATGGAAACCAATTAAATGTACATTATAGAGCAAGTTCCCACTGTGGGATTCTGAAGCCAAATTTCCCTGTGGAACTCCACACCATAGTTTACATGCATTAGAATGATCTGAAATGAGGGAAGAGGGATCTGGGATATTTCCTATGTCATTGTTTGAAAGCTGTATCAATTCCCCCAAACTCCCCCAACCAAAAACAGAAACTTTTGAGAATGGTTTGGGAATGATGAGTGTTAAGGGGGTACAGGCCACCCACCAATAGTGACTTTAAAGTGACTCATCAAACATACTAAAGGATGATAAAACAAAGTGAGTAAAAACATGACATCTCAAACTATGATATCAGATATGGATAAAACTTAAATAACTTGTATGGGATGAAATTATATATCTTCTAAAGCATAGGACCTGTCTTGGTTGCTTCAGAAATTATTTCATTGTCTTTCGTGTTCTGGAGTTTCACAATTATATGTCTAGGTGTATTTTAATTTTTTTCTTTTTAAAAATTGTATTAAATTTATGGGGGGGGTGATATTGGTTAATGAAATTATATAGGTTTCAAGTGTACAGTTCTATAATACTTCATCTATATATTGCATTGTGTGTTCACCGCCCAAAGTCAAATCTCTTTCCATCCCCAAACATTTGACCCCCTTTCCCCTTCTCTCCCTCCCTCCAAACGCTTTCTCTCTAGTAACCATCATACTGTTTTCTGTGTCTACAGAGTTTTTGTTTGTTTGTTTGTTAATTTTCTTAATTCTCCTTGGGTCATGTGTGCTTCTGAAATCTGAGGATTAATTCCCTTATTGATTATAGAATAATCTCAGCTATTATTGCCCAAAGAATTGACTTTCACATTTCCTCCTTTTAGAAATCCAATTAGGTGTACATTGGTTCTTCTCATTCTATCCTCCATGTCTTTTAATTCTCTTTCTATTTCCATAGCTTTAACACTCTGCGTTTCATTCTAGAGCTATTTTCTAGTTTCCTAGCTTTCTCTTGAGCACTGTCTAGTCTGCTTTTAAATTAGTACTTGTGTTTTTAATTTTCTTGGCTACTTTTTTCCTTTTAAAAGTCCAATTGGTTATTTTATCTTTCAGATCTGCCAGTTTTTTTCATAGTTGTCTTGGCTTTCGTTCTTTATGTCTTTAATTATTTTAAACATATTTATTTTATCTTAATCAAGTGGTTCTATTATCTAAAGTTCTTGGGAGTATAATCCTGCTATGATTACACCTGATGATAAGTGTGGTTCCCACTTATGAGGGATTGCTGTCCTGTGAGCTTCCTAATTTTGAGTTGTGAGCTCAAGTTCACTGGGGTCATATGCGTAAGGATCTATATGGTCAGACGAAGTTTACATATGCTTCTTTGAGAGACACTGAGAGCTTCACTTCTTTATGATCACTTTTATGTTAATTCTTTGACTCGTGTTTCCTAGACCATCTGTTTGAGGAGCAAGTCCATTACGACAAATTTTCATGGAAGACTCTTCCCCACCCAGAGCCTAGGCCAAGAGAAAAGCTTCTTTTGTTGTCTACCTGCTGAAAGGATATTTTTCTTATCCACCCTTTAACTAAATCTGCCAGTCAGGATTCAGCCTGGGTATTTCTTGCAGGAATAATGGAAATAAGTGCTAATATAAACCATCAGAGGTTTTTGAAGTATGAATGAAGTTCAGGGAAAGCTGTTATAGCTCGTGTCACCACTAAGTTTCAGGAGAGTAAGAAGTTAGTCCAACAATCCAGGTCAGTCACTTCAAAAGATACCTCAGAGGCTCACAGCTTCTGTACAATCTTCGAGGGTGGTTCATAGTATTACACTAAGAGGCCTCTGCAGAACTTCGCATCTGCAGCTTACATACCTGTGCATGACCACCGGGGGAAGAACAATAACTTCAGTGTCTCTTTCATCCTCTACTCTTTCGTAATTCTATAACATTGGCCAAATCTAAGCCAAAATAGTATTTACTGGGGATTCTCAGGAATGTCGTTCTTAGACATCTAGCTACTGCAGTATTGGACAGAGCATAAAAATTTTAAGGTGATTCATGCCAACAGACAATCCAGTAAATTAGGATATAACTCTTAAAATTCTTGGGTTTATTGAGAAGGCATGATTCCAAATTTCCTGCTCATTTGGAACCAAAGGTTCCTTCCCTGTTTCTATATATTAAAACCTAATCCTGATACTGAGATGGCAATCTCCATTCCATTGGGAAGTAGGAACTTCAGATCACAGTTTTACTTCTTGTTTATAGCCACCTTTTTATTTTTTCCTTCTGCGATTTCCCTCTTTTTGTGTGTGAATTATACACTTAAAGTTTATTATAGTTCGCTTAGCATTTCTAGTCATTGTGTCGCAGGAGAGTTTTCCCATTAGCAAGATTACCATAATGCTAGAACCATAATCGTGTTCAGTTTTTGTTGTGAGTTCATGTTTTTGGGGGAGTCCAGGGAGTTGGAGGGAGAATCTTATGTTGTTCTGGATTTTGGAACAGACTTTTCCCCCACTGGAGCATGGTGGTTTTCATTTATCTCAATTACTTTTTCTATCTTAACTTCTTAGCTTGGGGTTTTTGGATTGTGCAGATAATTCAGGGCTCATTGTTCATAATTTTTTATTGAGATGTAATTTATATATAACATTGTGTAAATTTAAGGGGTACATGTTGATTTGATAGATTTATCCATTTACTACCATAGCGTTAGCTAAGATTGAAGTCTGTTGCATCACATAATTATCATTTGTTTTTCATGGTGGGGACAGTTAAGATCTAGTTTCTTAGCAACTTTGAAGTTTATAATGCAGTATTATTGTTTGTACCTTCAAACAACATCTCTCCAATTCTCCTACCTCCAGGCCCTGGTAACCAGCATTCTACTTTCTGTTCTCATTTTTAGATTCCACATATAAGTGAGATTATACAGTATTTACCTTTTCTGTGTGACTTAGCTCACCTAGCATAATGCCCTCAAGGTACATTGTGAATAATGCTGCAATAAACATAGGAGTCCATATCTCTTTGATATCCTGTTTTCATTTTTTTTTTTTTGGATGTATACCCAGAAGTGGAATTGCTGGATCATATGGTAGTTCTATTTTTAATTTTTTGATTAACCTCCATACTGTTTTCCATAGTAGCTGAACCTAATTATATTCCTACCAAGAGTGTATAAGGGTTCCCTTGTCTCATTCTCACAAACACTTGCTGTCTCTTATCTTCTTGATGACAGCCATTCTAACAGGTGTAGGGTGATACCTCACTATGGTTTTTGATTTCCATTTCTTTGGTGACTAGCGTTGTTGGGCATCTTTTCATGTACCTGTTGGCCATTTGGATGTCTTCCTTGGAAAAATGACAGAATTCAATTCCTGTGCCCATTTTTAATCAGATTCTTTGCTTTCTTATTGAGTTGTATGAGGTCTTTATATGTTTTTGATATTAATCCCTTATTTGATATACTATTTGTGAATATTTTCTCCCATTCCGTAGGCTGCCTTTTCATTTTGTTGAATGTTTCTTTTACTGTGTAGAAGCTTTTTAGTTTGATGTGGTCCCACTTGTGTATTTTTGCTTTTGTCATCTGCGCTTTTGATGTCATATCCAAAAAAATATTGCCAAGACCAATGTCAAAGAGATTCTTCCCTATGTTTCCATCTAAGAGCTTTATGGTATCAGATCTTACATTTCTCTTTAATTCAAGTTAATTTTTGTGAGTCATATAAGATAGGGTCCAACTTCATTCTTTTGTATGTGACTATTTAGTTTTCCCAGCACCATTTATTGAAGAGACTATCCTTTCCCCATTGTGTATTCTTGGCTCCCTTGTCAAATATTAGTTAACTATATATCTATGTTTTGTTTTTTTTTTCTGGGCTCTCAATTGTATTCCATTGGCTTATGTGTCTTTTTTGGTTGACAGTACCATTCCATTTTGTTTATTATAGCTTTGTGATAAGGTCTGAAATCAGGAAGTATGACAACTCCAGCTTTGTTCTTATTTCTCAGTATTGCTTTGGCTATTTGTAGTCTTTTTTGGTTCTATACAAATTGTAGGATTGTTTTCTTCTATTTCTATGAAAAAATGCCATTGGAATTTTGATAGAGATTGCACTGAATCTATATATGGCTTTGAATGTATTCTCACAAGCAACTCTTTTATTTTTACAACATCCATGCACAGATAGCAATATTCTTTATACCTTCTTCAATAAAGAGAGGAAGAATTATCTACTTTGCATTTCTAGAACAGCTTTTTGGGGCTCTAGCTTTATTTATGGGGCTTAATTCTAGCTTTCTTAAATGTACAGGCTCAAACACACATCCTCTGTCCCTATATAGACATCCAAACCCAGTCTTCAGACCCCTGGACCTGATACTGTCATGAGCCTCCGTTGCATCAGCTTCTGCCTAGTGCTCTGGTGTTCAGTTTCCCCTTCATTTCCAGTATCAGGATTTTCTTTCTTTTCTTTCAAGTTCAGCTGTGTTGAAAAAATTTCTAGATTTTGTCCAGCATCTCTGCCTATTTGCTTTTCCTTATCACTCTGCCATATTGCTGGAAGTTTTGAGGCATTTTCCATTTTATCTAATATCATCTGTAAAGGGCAAGGGACTACAGTCTTTCAAATGTTCTCTATACTATGTACTTGTAAATGTAAAAATAAAATACAGTGAAAAAGATAGGGAACATAAAAGAAATCTGTGACATTTAAAATATCAGAAATGTCTTTGGTAGAAATGTAGGCTCAATTTCACATATTTTAGTTTAATAAAGAAAATACATCTTGAAAACATCGATAATTTGGCAAATCAGAGGAATCATGGAATTATAGTGTATCTTGAAGTCAACAATGTATTTAATAAAGAGTTTTGCGATATTTACATAGATAACTTAAGGCATATAGCAGATTCTCGAATAACATCATTTTACTCCATGTCATTCTATTAAAATGTTGGTGAAGAAAAAATTCCTGGCCAGGGCCACTGTCTGTGTGGAGTTTGCATGTTCTCCCTATGTCTGCATGGGTTTTCTCTGGGGACTCCGGTGTCCTCCCACATCCCAGAGATGTGTACACGAGGTGAGCTGGTGTGTCTACATTGTCCCATTCTGAGTGAATGTGTGTATGAGTGTGAGTGGCCCTGCAATGGAAAGGCATCCTATCCAGGGTAGATTCCCACCTGGCACCTTGAGCTCCAGGATAAGCTCTGGTCACCCATGACCCTGAACTGGAAAAAGGAAGTTGGAAAAGAATTCTCTTCCTTGTTTTGATTAATCTTTCTTAAATATATATATACTTCACATGTATTTCAGTGTTTAATACTGGAAGTATCTTGGGTCTTTGTTTAGACATTTGGTGATGTTTCTGTCACCAAAAATATACTGTGGAAACTTAACTCTTACTTATATTAATTGGACTATGGTAAAATTGGTTTCGTTATATATCATTTTGCTTAAAGTCTTGTTAACTGAGGACTTAAACTGTGAGGACTTACTGTATTCATTATGATCTAATAGGCTTCGGTAGGGGCATAGCTTAGTAAGGAGCACAGCTGAAGGCATCTGCTAAAACAACTTGATCTCAATATAAAGGGAGGCGGAGCAGATATTCAGCATTTATATTATCGATATGGATGAAGACAAGACAAAACAATAATGTTAGCATGCCTCAAAAAGGAAGGAGATAACACAATTCATAAACTGTCTTGGTGTGCTGAAATGATGAGCCAAAAACGCAAAGTAATTTTTTGAGAGTGAAGGAGAATTTAGGGTGTCTTTTGTGTAATTGGTTTGAATGTTCCTCATGCCAATATTCTTCAAAATCTGTCCAGTAATATCTAAATTTTTAAAAATCATTTATCGAGGTATAATTTATATACAGTTTAAACACGTACCAGGTTGGCTATGTTTTGGTAAATGTCTACATCCAGGTAACCACTATACAAATCCACATAGAACGCCCCCATTACCTCATCCAAATCCACATATAGAACATCCCCATCACCTCATCTAAATCCACACAGAACATCACCATCACCTCAGCTATGCCCAGTCCCAGTCAGCCCTCTCTCCTAACCAGAGAAAACCACTTAAAGAAAAGCTTAAAGTTGCCTTAGAACTTCATGTCAATGGTTTACTATGATTTGTAAACTTTTTGCGTGGTGTCTATTTTTAAGATAATGCTTTTAAGATTCATCTATGTTTTTATGTGTATCAGTCGTATGAGGGGGTTGTTTTTTGTGTATGTTGTTTTTCTTTTGTTGCTTAAAAGTAGTCCATTGTATGACTATACCACAATTACCACAATTTGTTTATCCCCATTTCCCTATTTAAAGGGTAAAAAGGATCAAGAGGTCCCTGGTTCAAATCTGGGTGCCCCCTCCAAGAAATAAATAAATAAAGGGCAAAAAGGAAGCTCTGGGCTGGGGGGTGAGAGCATTTCAGCATATCAAGGTACTATAAAAGGGTTAGAATGAATGAAGCCAGAGGGACATTATCTTTGGAGAGTATTGCTAGAGTCTCGTGGCATTTTCCCACCTTCCTCCTACATTGGAGAAACAGAGGGGATACTTCCCAGTGTACTTCAAGCCTAGTAAGACAGACTTCAAGAGGACCACTCAGAAGGTTTGATACATATTGCGTAACTGCAGGGGTTACTCTTTGCACTATAGTTGATGTAAATGGCAACCCAAGAGCCGTAGCATTTGGCAATCAAGGACACAGTAGACTAGGGTATGACTCACACTGATTCACACCAAGGAGAGGGTGAATGAAGCAGTCCCTGTCACCAGAGTAGAGGGCAGTGTTGAGAGCTATGTACCTCCGCCCACTGTAGGACAAAGGTCCTCTCTTTATCCTTTGGGAAAGCCATGGGCTCTGAAAATAGAAGACAGATTGGTTTGATTTTAAAAGGGAAATTGTCTAAGAAGTCTTCCCGATATGGAGAAAATTGATCTGAGCAGAAAGAGATTGGAGACGTATTTTTAGATGAAGAGTTTGGGAAAAATGTTTCTAAGCAGCAAGCCAGAGTTGATGCCACACTCACAAGTATCAGGTCTTCCCACTGGAAAGTCTCTGGAGTACACCAGAATTCAGCTTTAACTGTTTGCCAAGCCTGAGGAGTGTAAACAGGAAGTCACAATAGTACCAGGCATTTAAGAATTTTCCTGCCCTCTAGCTCCATTCCTTATGTTGGAAGGCTCCACAATGAAAGCCAGCCAGCTGAGCGGAGAGGAAATAGAGCTAATCAAGAAAGAATCCTGAATCCTCCCAAGCCCTGTCTCTACCCACTCCTGGCCCAGTCCGTCCTCTACCCTCCCCCACCCTCTACCCCAGCTTTTAGATCTGAAGTAGGCCAGAGGAAAAAGGTAGTTTGGAATAGAAATATCAGTTACTAAAATAAGACTATTCTTATGACTGGAGGACTTTTGTTACATGAGAGTAACTGGAAACATTATGGGACCTGCTCTGAGATTTCCTTTCAGAGGAAAACTTAGTCTGCTAAGCAATGGGAGAAAAGAATAAAGTCATTTTGTGTGCATATCTGATTAAGATCTGTAAAATAGTTACAATCTATTGTTAAAACGTTTAATAAGAGGAATACTGCCTTTACTTTTCTAGGGCTTATTTTAATGTTTTGAATAAACCATCTAAACTTAGGGCTATAGCTAATTAAAGATGAGGTCCAAGGGATATCATTGGAACGGCCACTCAGTTATGTAAGGACAGACTCACAGTCTTTCCAAATATGAATCACAGATATTTGCTCATTTAAGGCAAGGTGAGTTTTTTGCCCAGCAAGTTTTTGTGGAAATCATGACTACCATTATATTTTATTCTAGATTAAAATGTCAGATAAAAAAGGGAAATAAACATCTATATTTTCAAAAACAGGCAAGGTATGAAGAAGTGCAATTCAAATTGCAAAATTTAAAATACAGACTTTCAAAGTGATTTTTTTTTTCAGCCAATTTTGACTAGTGGCTCTACAACCAATTGGGTTGTACTGAAAATATTGTAAGCGTCATGATAACCAAAATATTATAAGCGTCATGATAACCAAAATTGCTAAGTTGATCATTGTTCTACCTCATTGTTTGAACATAGCCAGAAGAAGAATCGAATTTACAAAAATATCAGATCTGTTCTCATGAGATGTGACAAGTTAATGGCAGATGGTTGGGTGGTTAACTAGAAAGATTTCACAGCTGAATTATCTACCATAACTGTTTAGAAATGTCTTTCTCATCAGTGAAAATGGAGAATTTTGCTTGCCACCTGCTTCTTCATGAAAACATACTCCTCCAAATAAAAGAGATATATTGTAACTGCAAAGCACTGTGGGAGTAATTGGACCTTCCTAGAAATGCCAGGGCTTCAACAATGCATTTTTTTTCAAACTCTGTTCAAAACGTTCTGTAGAAGAAACAGATGTAGGGGCAATAAATAATTCACTTTGGGGAAAAAAGTTAGTAAGAACAAGCCCGCAGTTTAAAATTCAGATGCCAAATTTCATGGCATTCTACTCCAGTATTCATTATCCCCTTTATTCATGATACGTGCATTTAATAAGCAATTGCTATGTGCCCAGAATTATGTCCTCGGAAACTCAGAACAAGAGTATACGTATCATTCATGTGTGTACATGAAATAAATAACAGTATTGGACTTTAGGAAAATCTGCAAGTAGGTAGTGAAAACCAGAATCACCTTTTTCTGTTTCCAGTTTCTCAAGCTATCTCACTCAGCTGGAAGAACTCAGTTCCTTTGGTACTACCATTCTTGGTAAGCCATGGCTTAACTACCAATAATTATGCCCCTTCCAGCGATATCCTATGAATGGCCATCCATCAGGAACCCAAGGTACCCTCCAACTCAAAGAATTCTCAGCCCTTTCATAAATCTAGCCTCTAATACCAATGGTGGTAACCCCGACTGTTATGGTTCATTCACTTCAAGAATTTCTTGCTTTTCCTTTGAAAACTAGAATTTTCAAGTGATGTCTTGGATGGATAAAGATGATTTGGTTGCTCCTTATTCATCTTCCACCTGGTGAGCTCTAAGTACTTTTTATTCTCATTTCTAAAGCTCCAAATGCATTTCTCTGACATTCATGTCATGACCATCTAAATTGGGACAATTTTGAAAGTGAAATGGAATGCTATGAGTAATTATGCTGGAACAATATACATAAACTGAGGCTGTCCAAGGCAAATCAGGATACGTGATCATGCTGCCTATAAGACATGTGTGTAAAACAGAAGAAAAGACTGGGAAAAAAATGCTGGGAGCAATGAAAATTTAAGTCATCCCTGTTGCAACTCACTGAGCCAACACCAGAATTCCTGGCATGGATTGAAATTGGGTGATCCATAGCAGGGGTCTTTTAAAACAATGAAACCTAATGTTGAGATAGTTTTAGATTACTTGGAAACAAAACTAGGCCAAACTGGCGGACTTTGGGAGGTCAAAAAATATGTAGTGCCTTTCAATCCAGGGATTGCACTTCTAAAAAATTTGTCCAATGAAATAATTATGGATATGTGCAAATATTTGACTACAAAAGCATTCATCCTGCAGGACTTAAAGAAATGGGAAAAACAGTTTTTCAAAAATAGTGAACTGGATTATATAAATTGTCGTATCCATACAACAAAATTTTATACAGTCATTAAAAATAACACTATAGGTTAAATATTTAATAGCATGGGAAGTTCTCACTCTATAAAGATTTTTTGAAGCAAGTTACGATGTACTATGTTAGCTTAGATTCTGTTTCATTTTTTCCTAATTTTTGAAATTTATTGAAGTATATCTTATTCTTAGTAAAAATCAATTCATCTCTCTTCAAGGAGAAAAATCAGAAATGATTAGTAAGAAAATGTCAACAAGAAGATAGGGTTATACCTGATTTAAATTTTTCTTCCTTTGACTTATGCATATTTTGTAAGTGAGAATATTTTGTAAATATGTAATAAAAATTATAATGATTTTTTTTAATATTACGTAGAGTGAATTACAAATATCCACAGACCCAAGTACGACATTCTGCCTTCTAATCAGAGGGCAGGCTGGTGGACATGCGAGGTAGACAAAGTCAGCCTCCATCTTTAAAACAACAGTCATTCATTAAGTTGGCTTCATTCTCAACAATAATACCTCAGAGACTGATGCAATTGAATAAACTATCTGGATGCTCATTCTGATGTTTAAGCTATCTCCTGGGGTCAAGGAGCTAACATGTGTTGTCCTAAATGACCAAATCATATGATAATTCATAATGTATTCAGCACTGAAGATTTTAAATCCTAATGTTTCACAAAATTAGTCCTCAAAGTTCACCCCGAGGGCATCCCTGTAATATGTAGGACTCTGACAGATAAAAGAATATGGGCAATTAATGGCATCCTTTCAGAAGGGGGTATTATATGATGTCATATGTACAGTTTCTCCCATAGCTTAATTACATTTAAATATTGGTTTTAAGAAATAAAGAGGTAGGTCCTTGGTCACTTGAGTGTTTTGACCATATTGTTCAGTCTATTGAAAAAAGTGAATTATCATATTATAAAATTCTGAAATAGGTTGCAGAATTGTTGTAAAGATTTAGCATACAAAATGAAATACCCAAAATACCCTCTTCTCATGAACTGGAAGTACCATTTTGGGAAAAGCTCATGACTAAGGAAGTTGTTTTGCTCATCAATGACCATCATCACTTGTAGGCAAGGATGAGTTCATTTCACACTGATTATTTTATTAATTATTTCCTTTCTCTGCACCTCACTCCCTACTCTGTTGGCATCTTTTTATAAGAGAAGGAAATGTAGGTAGGCCAATGTAGAGTACTTGAAGTAGACTTGACATTTATGTAAGTGTGAGTTCAAATCAGAGCCTTCTTTTTTTGAAGACCTGACTTCATTTAAAATAAGATTTAACCTACAAGCATGCAATGTATTCAGCATTTGTCAAACATGCTTCTAGTGTATAAAGCAAACACCACGAGTTAATACTCTCCCCAGTTTCTAGAAACCTCTGACATCGACTCTTCCCCCTTCCTCCTTACTTCCTCAGGGTATCAGTTAACTTGTTTCTCTTTGCCCCAATATTTTCCATAAATTGGTATAGATCTTGAGGTGGAGGGAAACACCCTATGGTGAGGACAAACATGCTGGCTTAATTTCAGGGAGTCATGTACTCTTAGGGGGACCAACTATCTTGGTTTGCCTAAGACTGTCCCAGTTATTGAACTAAGTGTTCAGCTTCCTGAGAAGTCTTCAGTCCCAGCCAAACCAGGACATTGGTCACTGTGCTGGCCATCCCTCAGTGTAACCAGACTTTACATCTTGTCATTTGGGCAAGTGACTCAAGTTTTCTGGGACTCAGCTTGCAAGTAGGTTTAAAAAAATAGTACTGACCTCATAAGATTGTAGTGAGGACTAGACAAAATTTTTTGTATAAAGCCACAGTAACACACATGGCCCTATTAGTGAGCGCTAAACGAACAGCATCGTTATCATTAGCTAAAACAAGGAGGGTCATAGAAGAAAAAGCATTCAACCAAGACTTAAGATCTGAGCCAAAAGTTAGTCGGCAAAGGAGGGCATAAGGAAGAAAAGATGGAGAAGGATAGGCCACAGCAAATAGGGTATATAAAAATAAAGCAAGATATTTACTTAAAAGCAAAATATATAAATAATGGAATAATGCCAACACCAAAGAAATATTTTGCTTTCTCTGATATTTTTAACAGCTAGATTCGCCCTCAAATGCAACTCCTGTTGCCCAGACCTTTGTATGATTTATTTATTACAAACTGTAATCTGACCTTTAGTAAAACATTTAATTGACAAGCAAACCAGGTTTACTTATTGAAATAGAAGGAGGTCAAGAATTGCAGAACATTAAAAGGGAGTCCTTGTGTATATCTTGCCTCTTATCTTCTGTTGGGGGAAATAAAATCAGAAGCTGACAATCCAGCATTTTCTGTCACAAAATCAAAGGAAAAATTAGCCTAGGATTTTTATTGCGGTAAAGAACGCCATGGCAACTTCAAATTAGCCAAAACATTAAATATATGTTCCTTGTGTTACACTTAAATGTAGACGTGAACTTTTACGACATTATATCACAATGCTTTTACCAATATAAAAACCATTTACATCATTTGAAAAAATGATGCAAAATAATTGATTTGAGTTTGGGACAATTTTTGAAAACTTTTGATAATGGACACTTTCGAGTATCCACCGTGTGTGTGTGTGTGTGTGTGTGTGTGTGTATCTTGCATTTGCTCATCGCTCAGATTCAACAAAGAATCAACATTTTGCCAACTTCGTTTCATTTATTCACGTAATCACACACACTTTTTTCTTTATGCTGGAGCATCTTAAACCAAATGATAGATATTATGTCATTTCGCTATAAATATCTCAGTTTGCATTTCTATCTGATAAAGGCATTATTTGTAACCTAACCACCATGCCATTAACCCAGCTAACAAAACTGACAATTCTTTAATATAATCTCACAATTAGTCTATTTCTCCATTTGTCCCAAAACGTCATTTTTGAGTTAATTTGTTTGAATCAGTATTCCCAAGTTCCACTCGTTGCATTTGATTATGAGTCTTAAGTCTCCATTGATTCTATTACTGAGCTGCTGCTTCTTTATTTTTTAGTTTTCACGATACAGATTTGATAGATTAACTTGGTTATTTGTCTTGAAGAATACAGCATAGTTGGGATTTTGATGATTATTTCCTCTGTTAACTTGTTTCTGCCCCAATATTTTCCATAAATTGGTACAGACCTTGGAGCTCGATTCAGGTTCAAATGTTTTCAGTGCAAATAACTCAAAGATGGTGCAACGAACATCCTATTGCATCTTGTGCTGATGCGCCCATTGTCTGATTGGTCCATTTTTAATGATGTGAGAATGATCATTGGGTTTATGGGCTATCGTCTCAGTTTGTCTATTCTGAAATTATCAACCTTTCACCTGATGGTTTCATATTTGCTAATTGTTACCAGCTACATTCATTATTTCTTGAATGGTTGCAATAATAATAATATTTAAATTTTGTTTCGTACTTATTATCTAGAATTGTTCTATGAAGAGAAACTTCCTTTCTTGAATTATTGTAACTTCACATATCATTCATACAGGAAAAGCAGAATAAAAGCTTGATTCTAACACTTTATTCATCAATTTTCAGCATAATGTGCAACCTACAGAGATAATTTTTTAGCTGTCATTATCCTTCTGACACAGTCCATGCAGTCTTCTACCTGTAGCCCCCTCTGCCTTCTTGTACAAAGAGAGTTCCAGGTTCATCTTTCCCAAATCCTGTTCCAAACACAGAATCTGTCGCTTTTCCAAAGGCTTTGGTTCTTTTTATCAAAGAATTGTATTTTTACAATGTAGACTGGGGTGTAAACGGGCTTATTGCTACTCAGTTGTCATTAATTCAAGACTTTTTCAGAGAGCATATGTGAGGAAAACATTTTATGAGGAGAAAAAGAATTACGTTCCCATTGTATTGCCTGTTTATAGCTAAGACTATAAGGTTTTTACTTCTTTGATTTTATACTTGTATCTTTCACACTGAAAATCTTTATTTTTAACAACTTTATTGAGAAATTTTTGACATGTAAAAATTGTATATATTTAAGATGTACAACTTGATGTTTTGATATATGTGTACATTGTATAAAGATCACCATCATCAAGCTAATTAACATATCTATCACCTGTACATAATTATCATTTGTATATGTGGTGAGAAAATTTAAGATCTATCTTCTTAGCAAATGTCAAGTATACAATACACTCCTGTTAACTATTGTCACCGTTATACATTAGATCTCTAGAACTTATTCATCTTGCACAACTGAAACTTTGTACCCTTTGACCAATATCACCCCATTTTCCACTTTCCTCGGACCCTGCAAACACCATTCTACTCTCTGCTTCTATGAGTTTGACAAAAATTCCACATATAAGAGAAACCGTATAGTATTTCTTTTTCTGTCTTATGTATTTTACTTAGCATAATGTCTTCCAAAGTCATCCACGTTGTCATAGATGGCAGGATTTACTTTTTTTAAGGCTGAATAATAGTCCACTTTTTGGTGTGTTGTACCACATTTTTTTTATTCATTCATCTCTCAAAGGATCTAGATATTGGATTGCTGGATCATATATAGTAGTTCTGTTTTAAATTTTTTGAGGAACCTCCATACTGTTTTCCATAATGGCTGTACTAATTTACATTCCCACCTGGCTGTACTAATTTACATTCCCACCAGCAATGGAAAAGGGTTCCCTATTCTCTACATTCTCACTAACACTGAAAACATTGATTTCTAATGACAGTAACACAATTACTTATTTGCTTTATCTAAAATGTACCTATAGTAATTATAAAACACCAATATTAATGTTACCACTAACAATAAAGCCATTAATACAGTTTTTTAATTTGTGTTTTTTTCTGTCCTTAGAAGATATCCCACTGGAGATAGTCAGTTCACTGTATTTTAAAGTCATTTGAGGTTATTCTTTTTTCTATGTGGTTATGACATTATCTTGATATATAATTAGGTTTATTCATTTAATTTGTTTTCAATTCACTTCTTTATTGCTTTGTTTTTAAGTCGTGTAAAACATTACATGATTCAAAAACAAACAGAATAAAAGGAATATTCACAGAATCCTTCCTTTACGTCTGTCTCTTCCATCCTGTTTCCTCCCTCCCTGATAGGTAATCATTTTTTTTTAATTTAGTTATTTTAAAAATATAAGCAAATATAGATATACATATTCATATCCTCAACTTTATTACATAAAAGTTAGGATACTAAAATCCTCTTCTGTATCTTGCTCTTTTCTCTTAGTAGTATAGCCTGGAGATCATTACATTTTAGTATATAAAGCTTGTCCTTATACAGCTGTATGGAGCTCCAGTTATGTAGACTTACCATGGTTTATTCAATTGGTCTTCTATTGATGAACATTTGAGTTGTTTCTAATCTTTTTCTGTTAAAAAAAAAAAACACTGTAAAAATTAGCCATGTGCATGTATAATTTTTGTGAGACCATTTAAATGGGTGAATTAACCAACTGCAAGCCCATCTAATATATTGTATATATTGCTTGTTTGATATGATGACCCCCACAAAAAATGATGGAAAGAGTTAATTCCATAATTAACTCTTTTATTTATTCCATAAATAATCATACTGATGTCCATGGTTCATAATCATAATTGTGCTTGCTAATTTCACAATTACACAAACATGCACACACATACACCCATGGTAGTGAAGGTACACACAGCTTTGTAATGATAGCGAATCTAGATGGTCACTGAATGTTCCTCTTTCTTTAGCATTCATAAAAGCCAAAGGTTGGTAATTCTGTCAACTGGCTTAATAGGCTGAGCCCAAAAGTGAGCTTCATAGCAACACTCTTTGGAGTATTCCATAGAGCCAGCACTTGCATATTATACTGTGATTTCCCACCTAATGGCAGAGGTGTTCCCAGGGTATAAAGCTCTTCATCAAAATGACAGTAATGTCCTTAGATTGCCAGCAAACCACCAGAAGCTAGGAAGAGGCAAAAAATTCTTCCCTACAGGTTTTAGAGGAAAGATGGCTCCGCTGACACCTTGATTCAGACTTCTAATCTCCGGAACTGTGAGAAAATAAATTTCTGTTGTTTTAAGCCAAAAATATAAGGACAGTAGCATCTTTGACAGTTAAGGAAGAGGAAGTTCTATCATTGTAAAGTGGAAACAGTATGATTCTGAGTTTATTCATGAGCCTAAGTGCAAATCTGAGCCCTATCACTTAGAAGCTCTTAAATCTCAGATAGAAAATGTGAAAAGCAAAGATACTCTTAGAAGGGTGTGACCCTCAGACCTGACTTGCCATTTCTCAGAGCTACTACCACTGGAGCTCTTTGTAAATAAAACCTTTGCATGCTGCCAAGCCTCGGTGGAAAAGCTGGACTTCCCGTAGGTATATTCGGGGGGCTCGTATGACAGGTACGTGCTGGAGGGGAGAGAAGTTTTATCCTTACTGTTTTCAGATATAGCAGCACCTAAAAAACCCGACTGAAACTATATCTGAGTCAAGGTGGACACAGATGGAAGGTCACTAAGAATCCAGATGTCCCCCCATCACTTATGAATTTCTTCCTGCATTTCTCAGGACAGAGGATTTAAGATTTATATTCCCAAAAGAGAAGCCACACTTATCCAAGGCTTTGAAAAAGCTCACAACATTTATTTGCAAGAAACATCACAGATATTATGCTAACATTTTGCTACAAGCCATAGGTAGAATAGCTATTACCTAGGGAACTAGTAATTTTGGTAGATAGATACAGAAGTTATTGGAGGACAAATGATCCAGAATCTAGATTCAGCTATTAGAGAAGAATGAGTTTATGTGATAAACAGGTTGCTTTGGCATTTGGTATTTTTTTCTGTTTTTTTTTTTTTTCAGTTGCTGAGCAACCGATAAAGCTTCCATTGGATCATGAAAGATTCAGCTTAATAAATCTTTTAGCTAAAGCCTCTTCCTTTGCAAATTATGCTCCTCAACATTCCCTAAGTGTGTAATCTGTAATGTAGAAGATTTTAGCTTCACATTTTATTGTCTAAGGTGCAAATTCCAATTGGACACTGATATGGTGTTATGGTTGACACCCATTAGCCTTTAAAATGAATTCGAAGCAAAGACCCTGCAGAAAGGTGGGTGAGCTGGGTTCCCAGGTGTTTTCTGTGAGTCAGGTTCTGGTGGGAGAGCAGACTCCAGAGATAACTCAGGATCAGAAGTAATATATGTTTCGGTGAAGACAAAGATAATCAGATTTGAATCCCAGCTTGATCACTTTCCAGATCTGGACCTTAAGCAAGACTTTCCAATCTATCTCAGTCTCAGATTCTTCACTTGTAAAATAGAAATATTAATAACAGAGTGTGCCCTACAAGGTTGTTGAAAGGATTAAATGAGGAAATTCATATAAAGTACTTAACAGGATGCCTGGAATGCAAAAAAACAAAACAAAACAAAACAAAAAAACAGCAAGTGACTCCAGGCACTTTTCTCTCTTCCTTACTCTGGCCCGCTGCTTCTAGCCTAAGAGCCTCCTCCTTCTGAACTTTCATATTCAGGCCATTACATATCATCCTTTTCCCACTGCTTGCTCAACTGTTTAGTGTAAAGGAAAGAGCAAACCGCTCAGACTTGCGAGGCCTGGGTTCAGATCTCAGCTTCACCTCATAGACATCCTGTTGCCTTGGAAGAGGGATGGAGCTAAACACATGCAGGTGCGGCACTAATGATCCATCGGGCTGAGCGGACCACGTGGCCCATGTGGGTCCCAAGGTGAAGTTGCTGTGGCTCTGGAAGTGCACAGCAGCAGACGGGACAGGCCCCCTGCCTCTGCTCAGATCCTTGTCAACTCAGCAGTGGCTATGGGCATCTCTGGGTTAATGGAAGCCCTTTATCAGCAGCCAGATCTGTACCCTTGGCAGTAAGGTGTCCACCTTCCCTGCCACGAACCTCCTTATATTTAGCCGAACCTACTTCTTCTGCTCATAGGCAAAAGGAGGAAACACTTGCTTATCGTTATTATTTACTTTAGTCATCACATCAGAACACAGTTTGACTAGCTCCATTATTAAATTTTATCATTTCTTGGGTAAGCTCGCTGGCTCTCAGTTCCTTCATCTTCAAAACAGGGATCTAAGCACTACCCTTTTGCTTCCTACAGTTACTACCTCCGTAACACCCTAGAGTATTTTTATTATGCTTTCAGTTACCTGGTCAAGAACCTTATACAATTAGTGATTCTCTATGTGATGATCAATTGTGGTAGCAAGTAAAAGTACTTTACTAGATTCTAAAGTGTGCTACAAGTGTTAGATGTTTGCTGCAATAATCCCAGACTTCCCTGCCTCTCTCTGCTCTGCATGCTACACATAGCTCCCCCTTTTCCCCCACCACCACCTGCATCGGGCTTTGTCCCTGCTCATGCACCCCTGAAGCCATAGTTCATACTACCGGAAGTTTCAGCTTATCTCCATGTACATCAGAGTTCTCCGGAACCTGGCTCCATCCTTACTATCAAACCTTATATCCCACTGAGATAGCACATTGAGAGGGACATCTAGAAAAATTGCAAAATATTTGTTACTCTTCATCAGTGTGAGCTAGCTCAATCAGATTACCATTTATTTGGGTGAAAAGAACACAGAGTTTGAGACTAACAGACGGCGCTGAAGTCTCATTTGCCTCTTACCAGCTGTAGGGTCTTAAGCGAGTGTGGCAAGCAGATGCTAAGGTGGTCCCAATGGTACCCACCTGCTGGTATTGACACCTTTGTGAGATCCCCTCACCTTGAGTGTGGGCTGAACAAAGTAGTGACTTGCTTCTAACAAACAGGATATAGCAAAGTTGATGGAATGTCACTTAAACGATTAGGTTATAAGAGACTGTGACTTCTCTTTTGCTATCCTGTTTTCTTCATCACCGTCTAAGCTTACATATTTTGACGAAGCAAGTTGCCACATTGGAGAGGCCCATGTGTTAAGGAACCAAGGGCAGCCTCCACCCAGCAGACAGCCAAGGAACTGAGACCCTTAGTCTGACAACCCATGAGGAACTGAATCCTACCAACAAGCATATGAGCTTGGACTACATCCTTCCCTAATTGAGTCTTAGGATAATTGCAGTACAGCCAATGCCTTAACTGCTATGAGACATTCTGCAGTAGAGGACCCAGTTAAGCTGCATCCAAATTTCTGACCCACAGAAACCGAGCTTATAAATGTGTATTGCTTTAAGGCACTAAAAATGGGGTAAACTATTATACAGCAACAGATAACTAATTTTAGTCTCCCCATCTGTAACTGGGTTCAAAAACACCATTTTGTAGAGTGTTTGTGAGGATTAATGAGATAATGTTTATTAAAGTTCTCCAAACATATTAGAGTCTTCAAATAAGCTAATTTATTTCTTCTGCCTCCATCCAGTAAAGCTTAGTTAAAGTTCAGTGCATTGAGGACATGAATGTTTTGATTAGGGTAGATGGAAAGAATTCTGAATCAGAGCACTCCGGGAAAGAGGAACAACCTAGTTCTTGTTGCACCACAAAATAGAGAGAACTTAGGATAGCAGGATTCAGCAGATCAAGAGAGAAAAGCCAGGAAGGATGCAGAAGAAAAGATTGATAATAGACCAACAAGCTAGCTGATAGCAAAAACCTCTCTAGGAATGACCTCAAACCGGGAATAAGGAGGAATGCAATTCCTCTTCCACTTTCCTCCCATTCCACAAAATTCCCAGTTGCTGAAATTATGCCACATTCTATACACAGTATGGGTTCGGGATACTTCTGTGGTTGTTTTGACACATAACTATCAATCACAATATTGTTGCCCTGTGACAAGTGGTCTGAGCTTCAAATAGCCAACTTACCATCAAAAATGTTTTTAAATAAAAACTTTAGCTTTATAACTCTTTCTAAAGTTAGAGGCTGGAATTACTTAATGAGGAAAGACCCTTGGAAAGTATTGAAGTTGAAATACAAAATGAAAATGGACAACAGTCAAGTATGTAGAGAGTGAACTTCCGTGTGGGGAAAGTCAAAGCTATGGTTGAGTACAGGAAAGCTGAGGAAAGGGTGTAACGGTATATGAAAAAGTCATAGGGGGCAGGGGGAACTACAGAGATTGAAGAGAAAGGGAGAAGCAAGAAAATCAGCAGAGTAAGCAGTTCTCAGAATGAAAATCAGAGAGGGCCCTTCCTGTTTGGGAACAAGAATCATAGAACTTTCTCAGGAATAACAGGAAAATGGGTAAGATCGGAGAGAAATGTAGGACGTAGTTATTTAGTCTTTGGTCACTGTCATATGTAGGCTGGGGGTGGTGGTGTGGTTGGGCGGCCATACTGATGGGAAGGGATTGGCCTTCCCCAGATCATCTTCAAACCAGCATGGTCCTGTTCAGTACAAGAGAAAATCGAGCTTTGCTTATAGCCAGGCTCTTGGTTATTACAAAATGTGATAACTTTTTAGCAGACCTCAGTTCCCTCGGGAGCGCTGCCATGAGGGCTGAGGTCGGCACCAAGGATAAACCTGTTTCTTTTGAGGGTTGGAAAGCTTTCATCTTTATGCTTTAGTCATTCTCAGAAATTTACTTTCTCTTACTTTCATACTTATCTTGTAAAATGGCAACAAATAAATTTGGACCCAATCTACCACTTCTCTTGCTCACCCTTACTAGAGTCTTCTCTGACAGTTTTGATAAATTCAAAATGATGCAGAAGTAAGACCTTCCTTAGAGTCTAAATGCTAGTTACATTTATAATGTTATGCTTCCAGTCATACACAGGAAATGTCACTTTCCTTCAAATATAAAATTTTGATTTAAGCAAGCTGGTTAATTTTTCTTATTTATTCAGAAAAGGAGGTGAATTGATCATTTGTTCACTTGTACGGAAGCAAAAGAGTTAGCTTTAAGAAGAGAGGGGCTTCTACAAAAGGGATCGCAATATTTATTCATGATGCTTATGTGCCTCCCTCCCCCCAGCAAGTTTTTCCATTCAAATCTTCCATTTGTTTATTAAACAGCATCATTTGTGGCAGTGGACAAGGTTGAGGGCCTAATATATCACTAATAGAGGCAGAGGTTGGCAAACTATAGCCCACTGGATTTGACCACACAGAAATCAACTGGTGACTTTGGCTAAAGAGAGGAAATGGGTAGAACCAAGTGTCGAAGACAGAGGCTTGCACAGGCACT
>NW_006435837.1:7835781-7836474 GCF_000325575.1 Pteropus alecto
GAAAGAGAAATGTGCTGCTGTGTCATGTAGCTTTTCAAAGTCCTATTTTTCTCAACTGAGAATGAGGATAACTGTTCATCTCACCCCTCGATTGATAATTAATGAGATAACCAATGTAAATGTGATTAACAGACCCTTAGTAAGATACTCCATTTCTTTTCCCTTCAATTATTCCCTGTCTACCAATACTTCTTGCCTTTCTTTCTGGAACTCTATTAGATATGTTAGAACATTTCTAGTAATCATTTGTGTGTCTTAATTGCTTTCAAATTTTTTAATTCTTTCCCACTATATTTAGTGCTAATTTTTTCCAATCTGTATTCCAGTTCAGTAATTTCTTCTTCAGTTGATCCAAATCTGCTGTTTAAAACTTTCAATATTTTTTTTTAATTCAGTGATAATATTTTTTATTTCTTGGCACTCCATTTGGTTCCTTTTTGAGGACGTTTGCTTTTAAAAAATATTTAGTTTATTCCTTTGAGTTTAGCTATTATTCCTTTTTTTATCTCTGAATTATTTTTAAATACACTTTTTAAAAAAATACACTTTTGAAAAATAGATTCTTCAGCTGGGTTTATTATCTCAAGTTCTGTGGTTGTGATTTCTTCCGTGTTTTGTATCGCTTGACTCTTCCTCAAAGTAAATCATTTCTTCATGTGGTTTGCAAATTTTTACTGTGACATCATCTTCAGC
>NW_006435837.1:7836501-7840357 GCF_000325575.1 Pteropus alecto
TACCCCACTCTGATTAATGTCACAGCCACCTTAAATTGTGGAAGTGTTTCAACAGAACAGTTTTAAATTGTTTCTATTAAAGTATTCAATGAGATTCATCCATTCTCGATCAACTTTATGTTAATTTTGCAGCTTGGAAAAGTCCTACACAAAGTGAGTAATGTAAATTTAAACTCCACACCCAGGTATAATCTTACCTTAAGGTTTCAATTTTCCTGCAAGAATGTTCTTTCATCTAGCTCCCTAATAAAAACAAGAAAGGCAAGCTTCCTGTGCATATCTGGGATGGTGGGCAGAGTGTTTCTAGTTCCTGTTTTACCAAGGGAGCAACACTTCCATGTCCTGGATTTATGCAGAGGTCTTAGGTCCAGCATCTCTGCATTGTGTAGGCCTAAGGCCAAACATTATGTTACTATGTGGTCATTAAAATCGCAGGTCCTATTTTGGTTATCTATTGCTGTGTTACAAACTACTCTGAAACTTATGCAGATAAAACAAACATTCAAGATGGCTCACCCACATGGCTGGAAATTGATACTAGCTGTTAACTGGGGGCTCAGCTGGAGCTTTGGTATAGGATGTGTTAGTGTTTACTATATGACCACTCAGTGAGGCTTGCCTGAACTTTGCGCAGCAAGGCAGCTGGATTCCAAGAGGGACCATTACAAGAAGAGATGGTGAAAGCTTTATATCTCTTAAGTCATAACCTTGAATATTATACAGCATCATTTCTGTCTCATTTTCTTAGTCAAAGCAAGTAACAGGCCAGCCTAGCTACATATGGAATTTCTACTTCTTGATGGAAAAGTTGGCAAAGAATTTGTGGCTGTCTTTAATCCACCTCTGACTCTATTCCACTAGGGTCCATATCTAGTCCATTTCTCTCAAACTCCTTTGATCTTCCACTCATAAGATTCTGCTCTGAATTTACATTCCTTCTTTGTTTTGGACAACTGAAGGTTAATCTTATTTTTCCTTTCGAACTCAGCTGACTACTTTTATTTTTTATTTTAATGTAGTCCTCATTTCTGAATTTTTAGTTTGAGAGTAGTCTTGTTAGCTATCCTGCCAGAACTCCATATTTCTTTTGTGTACTCCAATGTTTAAGAAACTAAGATATGTTTGTTAAAGCCAGCTTGCAGTTATTATTTTTCATAAAGCAGCAAGATTTTTCTGCTATACCAATGAGGAATTTCTACCACAGAGAAGAATATTTGTATATGTGCCCTGTGGCACAAAAGCACACAATTTGCCTGATCTCTCTCTCTCTTTTCTATCTAGGAAACACTGCTCCTAAATTGTTCATTGTCTGCTAAGCAATACCCAACAATGGTGCAGCAATCTGTCTCTCATTATTAGAATTAATTATTAGAATTAGGTCAAAAAGAATCTCATTTGAGCCCAATGGTCATGCAGAATCAGGAATCACCAGAGAAAACCAACACAGTGAATTCTGCCTTATAGCTGCTGAGCGATGAAGCAATGAAATGGAACAGAGAATTCACCCTGTTTCTGTTCCCATCCAGATTCTCATGTTCTTTTGAACTGCTAAGACTTCTAAAAAGGTGCATTTGGATATGGAGTATTGTTTTGGCCCTGCTGACAGAAGGAATCTACCCTCCTTTTAATTCCAGAGTTGTATCTACGTCCATTTAGTCTGGCTCATTTCCTTTCTGAATGAAATGAATTTGCATTTATATAGCCCTTAACATACCAAATGGGATACTAAAAATCCCTACATGGCAGAAACTATTCACAAGCTTAGAATAGAAGCTCTTGTAGCAGAAAGATTCATCTTCAAAGTCTTAGACCACCTAAAGCTACCTGCTCTCTGAGTTAGGAATGGAAAGTCAGGGAAGTAAAGTTTTACATACTTTTATTTTCAGCTTTAGTAAGACATAATTGACATATAACTAGGTAAGTTTAAGGTGTACAATACATGTAAATATTGTAAATTGCCACAATAAGGTTAGTTAACATCTCTATCACCTCACATAATTATCTTTGTGTGTGCGTGTATGGTGAGAACATTTAAGATCTACTCTCTTAGCAACTTTCAACTATATAATACATTACTGTTAACTATACCCACCATGCAGTATATTAGATCCTTAGAATTTATTGGTCTTATAACTGGAAGTTATTCTACATATATTTAGAATCTTAAAAAACCAAAATCATAGAAGCAGATAGTAGAGTGGTAGTAGCAAGGTCTGGGGGTGGGGGTGAGGAAAATGGGGAGACATTTTGCCAAAGGGCACCAACTTCCAATTATAAGGTGAATATTTTCCAGAAATTTAATGTACAGCATGGTGACTGTAGTTAACAATACTGTATTGTTTACTTGGAAGTTGCTAAGAAAGGAGATCTTAAATGTTCTCAACACACATACAAAAAAAGATAATTATGTGAGGTGATGGATATTAACTAACCTTACCGTAGTAATCACTTCTCAATATATATACATGTATCAAACTATCACATTATACGGCTTATAATTGCATATCTTCTTTGTCAGTTATATCTCAATAAAGCCAGGAAAGAAGCTTAATTGAAACACTACTTAACCTGTTTGTCCTTCCATTCCTTGGACAAGAGGAGAAAATTAAGAATTTTTTTTTATCAATTAACAAAACTCTGACACAGTCAACTAGTAAGTAGAAAGTAAAACCTATCATTCATTTGGTTTGCTTGTTAGCATAATAATAAAAATGATTGGAGAAAATTAAGAATTTTTTTTTATCAATTAACAAAACTCTGACACAGTCAACTAGTAAGTAGAAAGTAAAACCTATCATTCATTTGGTTTGCTTGTTAGCATAATAATAAAAATGATTAGTTTGGCTGCATTACTGCCAATGTAGACTAGCCATACTTAGATGTAGCTTCTCAATATGTTCATGAGGAATATTAACAATGGAATACCTTCTGTCTTCATGTTGGCTTTTGGCTGATAATGAAAATAATAAACACTGCACTCCATCCAAAGAGAGCAAAAATTTCAAAATTACTGCTCGAGAAACAATTAGGTGACCATCTTTATTGAAAATATAGAGCATCAATAAAGATGAGATTTAGGGAGAATCTGTGAGGAGAATTTCTTTGGACAAAGCTGAATTGTGAGCCCCATCATCCCAAGGACCATGTGGGATGTGTGTCCTTCATTTCTAGTCAAGAGAGGTTTGACATGTTCCCTAGCGTCAAAGGGACACAATAGCCAGATCTTTGACTCCAACCTGCAAAACCCGAAAGCAGAAATGAGCTCTGAATATTGGAGCGAAGGACAGGCGGTTGGGTTGAGACTGGTCTACTGAGGCAGTGGATGGATGAGTTTCCCATGGACCAGCTGGGAGACCTGGTACCATTTTAAATCCTACCTGAGATATCAGTGTGGAGGGGAGCTGGCACTACAACAGAGGACGGCCATGTAAAGTGGACTACTGCAGGGTCAGCAACTGAGGGGAACAGCCAGTCAGAAACATACCCACTCCGCTTCACAGGAAGTGCCATCAGATATTCCCAGTGAGGGCCCTGAAGGACTCAAGCCCAGAATTGACACAGGCAGCTTCTAACAGTGCCAGATAATTAAGAACATGTCTGCTCTCATACTTCTGGACTCCTCTCTACTCTTTAGACCCTGATTTTATTAGAACTGTGGTTAGGGAGATGGGAGAGGAGGGAGTGGAGCATGGGGCAGGGAAGGGGAGAGAACTATGCCATGCTTCTCTGGCTTCCTTCCTGTAGATGGCCCCCAAACCCAAGAGAGGAGAGGTTTTCATTTTAAATTAGGTTAGAGCTATTTCATATAATGAGGCCATGATACTGTAAATTCTGAATTGGAACTGTGCTGGCAACT
>NW_006435837.1:7840370-7899632 GCF_000325575.1 Pteropus alecto
TTCCCTAAAAGTGGACAGAAAAGTCTCAAGACTTCCTGAGTTTTTGTTCAGCATCAGAGGTGGCTTTTCCTCCACCGAATAAAAAGCAACTTGGGACACAAGAATCAACGTGCTTTCTGGTTATGGCCTACGTGTCTGGTTTGTTAATATACCATTTCCATCTAGAAAATATAACTTCTGTAGGGCCTTTTTAAACTGAAGGAGCCATAGAGAGCATCCAGGTGTTATTTTACAGGTGAGAATTCTAAAACCCAGAGGCTTGGGTTCCAATGCCAAGCATTCCCAGGTACTAAGTCACTTTGACTGAGGGCCTTTGTCTTGTGAGTTTCAGTAGCACAGAAGCCTGGCCAAAATGTTTCAAAAAGAACTAAGTGATAATAAGAATATCTGCTTCCCTAGGTGTTGATCTCAAATGATACAATGTGTGTAGAGATGCTTTGATCATAGTAAAAAAATACCCGAGTATATATTCCACTACACTGTTGGTGATAGACTCAAGGTTAGAATCAAAGTGTTCTGACTTAGTCTGGTACACTTTTCATTGTACCACGCCATCTCTGTTGTGCATATTTATGGTATATACTAACAAGGAGATGAAGCTATCTGAAGAACAGCTACCTCAATGTAGCTGTTTCATTTAATTGACAGGTTGTTGGATTGATCTGAGAAAACGACTGTTCCATTAGGTTTATATACATATCCTGAAGTGGTCTCATAGCTTTAAAATAGTGATTTGTCTTCATTTGAATTAAAATAAAACAAACATTAAAGCTTACATCAATCACCAAAATACATAGTTAATGTAGATCTCAGGGGTTGAAGCACACCTTCCTGACTCCAGCACATAATTCACCATGTATAATCTGATGTTAAGATTTTACTTATATAGATACACTAACGTGAAAGTAGGGTGAACATATTTTTTAAATCCAATTATTTGAATTTCCTAATTTTTGATACTAAATAATATATATATAAACACATATATGATATAATATACATACATACATAAATTAAATACCCATACATAAATAAATTCTAGCACATTCTACCACAAGCATTCTGTCACTATTCAACAACCACTTCCCCTGCCCACTGATCTGCTTCCTAACTACCTCTAGAGGAATTTCTAATTCACCTGAGAAGTAGTTTTTAAAAACACGAATATTTGGAAATTCCTGAAAATTACTCAGGAAGCGCTACATAACACATCTTTAACCGTGCCGGTTTCTTGGGATGAAAAACAAACTAAAATAGAGCTTCGGTTCACTAGGATTCAAGGACTTTCCAAACCATGAGATTATGAACTCCAACTTTTAAAAAAACAGCAATATATTTGTGGAGCAGAAGTCAAATGAATTGGCAAAAATATATAAAAGGAAAAAACATTTTTCTAGCAACACTACATCCTTTGTTAGAGTCTGGTACAGTACAACAGTCATTGTGGACCAAAATTGCCAGTATGTGTCACAAGAGCCACAGTCTATTTCTAAATTCCCCCTAGCATTGGTTCTACCAGGCTGTGGAAGAAAATAGCTATTTTTCAGTAGATGGTAAAAAAAAAAAAACCTAAATTAAAATGCATACATCTGAAAGACTCACTGTAATGACAATCAAAAAGAGATGATATGTGTCCTTTTAAGCCCTCTTTTTTAAAGCAAACTTTATGTTCTCTTATGGAAGAGGTTCAGAGGAATTACCTTTAATTATGGTCTGGAGACCAAAAAGAAGTCACATAATATCGGAATGAATGAAAAAGATGATTCTGCACAGGAAAGACATATGGGATAGTAAAAATTCAACATGTTTCTAAGGGAAAATGGTTATCATCAAAGAAATAAAAGTGAAACAAGATCTGTGAAACAAGTGTACAGGTAAAAAAAGAATTGAGTTTTTAAAAAACAAAACTTTGTAGCTTCCTAACCCAGAAAACTCTAAGGCTGACAAGACATGTAGTTTGACCATAGAATTATATTTGTTTGTAATTTTTTTCTGTATCCAGGTGCAGAAAATATTTCTCTGACTTCTAAACTAATGGAAAAAACCTTGCAACCAGGTTTGTGTGTGCGCGCATGCATATAGACAAAAATAGATATAGAGACAGAGATGCAGATAGAAATGTTTTTTTCCCCACTATAATGCCAATTAGTTTAAACACCATGAAGTTGGAAGTTGTGTGTTGGGTATCTTTATTTCTGCCTAAACTACACTCTTCCTCAGCCAGCACTTAACATAGTTCTTCGCCAATAGGCCGGCATTCAATAAATATTTGCAGGATAAATTTCATCTTAGACTATCTTGAACTACTGCTAGAGAACTACTTCTCTGAAAAGGACCTTGGCACACTACTCAAGAGAGATACTCAGAACAGCAGAGATGAGGCATCAGCTTAAAGAAGAGTTTCAGGCTCTAGTTTGTGAGCCCCATTCATAAAGATCCAGCAGGTTCAGATAAGTCTGCAGGTGTCTGGGGGGCTGTGGGTTAGTTTACCAGGCTCCTCATGTAAGAAGACAATGTCTCCTATAAAAGAACTAATCCCAAAGAAACAAAGTATGGTACCCAAGTTTCACCCACGGACAGTGGTTCTGTATGAAAGAAGAAGGCATAGTTTTGAGTAAGTGCTCCTCAAATTGGTGTTTGATAGACAGGTAGTATATTGCAATGATTAGAATCCAGGGCTTTGGATATGAAGTCAGACTCTGCAGTAAGTAGTTCTGTGACATTGAGCAGATTCCTTAGCCTCTCTTGGCCTCAGTTTCTTTGGTTGTAAAATCGGGTCATTACTACTACGGAATCCCATAGAGTTGTGAAAATTACCCAACCACGGCTTCTGGTTTCTGACAAGTTGACAAACCACCTCCTACAAAAGTATGAGGAAACCGTGAGGGGAAGAAGTAAAATTATGAAAACCTGAAGATGCCCTGAGGGGCTAAAGGCAAGTCCGCCATAAATGAGAAGGCAGCTTCCTCAGGTGGAAGGCAGCAGTGGGAAGACAGCTTTAAAATTCTCCTATCATTTTTTTTCCTCACATTACCTTGCTTGTCCCACCACTAGAAAGATCCAGACTGGCAAGGGTCTTTAAGGGCGATATCCATATAACAAAGAAGTCCATCTGTGGCAGTCAGCTAATGGAAACAGGTATAGGATGGAAAGGGAAAACCAGTAACTCCAGTAGAAAGACCTCTTAGACACGTCCTTAACCAAGTGATCAAGGCTAACATCATCAGTCATAAATAAGTCACAATTATGTCACGTATCCCTGATATGACAGAGTGAGAAGGGAAGTTTATCTCCATGGTATTTTCCCTCAAAGTTCATAACCCCGTTCTAATTTTGATAAAACATCAGACACACAAATTGAAGGACGTTCTACTAAACACCTACTAATATACTTCAAAACTGTCAGTCATGAAAAACAAAGAAAGTCTGAGAAATTCTCACAGATCAGAGGACATGACAAATAAATGCAATGTGCCATCCTAAATTGGATAGAACAGGAAAAAAATACAATATTGAAGGATAACCTGGTGAAACATGAATAAAATCTATAGCAGTTTAGTTAATAGTATTGGACCAATGTTAATTTCTTAGATTTGACAAATGTACCGTGATTATGTCAGATGATAACATTAGAAGAAGCTGGATGAAGGCTACACAAGAACCCTTTGTACTATTTTTGTAGCTTTTCTGTAAATCTGAAATTACTTCAAATTTTACAAAAATTAATAAAATAGGTGCAGGTGACTCTGCTATCCTTAATAGTCACTCCTCCACTCTCATGCCCTACAAACCCCCAGGCCTAGTGGAGATTGCCTCATTCTTGTGCTGGTCATAAGAGTTTACTATTGAGTTCTCAGCAAGAGGGATTGCCTGGTGGAGTAGCAGCCTATGGGGTTTAGGAAAAGTGGTTGGTCAAGTTCTGTTTCCAGCAATAATAAATTAGGTTGTTTGGAGCCTACCCTCCCCACTGAGGACAACTAAAATGCCGTGCATGTATTTAAATGTCTTCTTCGAGTCATCGAGAGCTACAAAGGAAGTGAAGAATGACAAATCCAAGAGTCAAGAGAGAAGAAAAACTCAAGAGAAATAAGCCTAGCATTTGAGGCTTCATGTTCATTTAGGCCAGTTTTCAATTCGAAAAGTAGTGGCTGATAGGCAGTGAAACTGAGCGGATATTTTAAAAGACCATTGCATATTAGGTAGACAAAATTTGGAGTTCAAGGCCTGCCAGAAAATGGAAGATTCTGAGGAACAGCACAGGTTTCGAAATTGTAACAACAAAGGGCTACATTCTGTGAGTGAAGATAAACCAGAAATAAATCAACCCTCCTAATTTCTCCGAAGAAGACCTACAAGTGGCCAACAGTTATATGAAAAGGTGCTCAACATCACTAATCATCATGAAATGCAAATCAAAAGCACAAGGAGATACCACCTCACACCTGTTAGAATGACTGTTATCAAAAAAACAAGCGATAACAAATGTTGGTAAGGAGTAAAGGAAACCCTTGTGCACTGTAGGTAGGGATATAGCTTGGTGCAGCCACTATGGAAAACAGTATGGAGGGTCCTTAAAAAATTAAAAATAGAACTACCTAATGACCCAGCACTTCCACTTCTGGGTATTTATCCAAAAGAAATGAAATCAGTATCTCAAACAGACAGCTGCACTCCCATGTTCAATTGCAGCATTATTCGCAATAGCCAAGATATGGAGACAACCTAAGTGTCTCAATAGATAAATGATTAAAGAAATTGCGGGGTGTGTGTGTGTGTGTGTGTGTGTGTGTGTGTGTGTGTGTGTGTTCGCGCGCGTGCGCGTACACATATACATACAATAGAATATTATTTGGCCTTTAAAAATAAGGAAATCCTACCATTTGTGACAACATGAATGAACTTGGAGGACATTATGCTAAGCAAAATAAGCCAGACACAGAATGTGAATATTACATAATGTCACTTATATGGTTGCCAGGGCTTAGAGATGGGGGAAATAGGGAGATGTTGGTTCAAGGGTATAAACTTTCAGTTATAAGATGAATAAGTTCTAGGGATCTAATGTACAGCATGGTGACGGTCGTTAATAACAATGTATACTTGAAATTCACTAAGAGAGTAGATCTTAAGTGTTCCCACAGCAAAAGAAAGTAACTACAGTGAGATGATGGACATAAGCATTAACTTCATTGTGGTAATCATTACACAAAGTATATCAAGATACCACATTTAACACCTTAAATATGTACAATTTATTTTTGTCAATCATACCAGAATAAAGCTGGAAAAAATGAGGTCTCATCAAGACCTCTTATTAAAGATCAGCTTAGAAAAATCGATATTTTCCTATAACTAATAACTAAATAGAAAATGTAATAAAAATAAAACATCATTCATAATGGCTATAAAATATATAAAATGAATACACAATACCTCAGTGGAGAAATTATTGAACCATATTACATAACATGAAAGATCTGAATTTATAGAGATATTTCATGTTCTAGGTTGGGTCACCTTAACATTGTGAAGGAGTCATTTCTTCCCAAATCTGTAAACTCAGTGTACTTTCATTCTAAATTACAGCTGGATTTTTTTTAGGAACTTGTTAAGTTATTTTGAAATTATATGTAAGCGTAAATATTCACAAATAGCTATTCCACTTTGAAAAAGAAGAGCAAAGAGGAAGACTTAGCCTAAGATCTAAAATATACATAAATCAATGCAGTAAGACATTGGCCAAAAAAACTATCAGATAGACCAATGGAACCAAATAGAAACTCAGACCCATAAATGCATGAAACCTTAATATCTGAAAGTGCACCACAAATTAATAGAAGAAAGAAGGACTACTTTTTATATGGCCTCAGGGAAAATTGGCTCATTATACAGAGAAATATAATGCTGTATTTCTATAATGCATCATATACAAATGGGAGCTTAGGCTTAATGAAATATCCAAGTGTGAAAAATTAAAACTCATATAATAGGAAAATATCTTTGTATTGTAGTGAGAGGAAGAGCTTCTTAAACAAAACAACAGCACAAAGTGTAATGCAAAAATTTTGATTAATTTAACTGTCGTAAAATTTTTAAATTCGATTTAATGAAGAACACCATGAATACATTTGAGATGAAGGGTGAGTAAAAGCTTTTAAAAGATCCTTTAAAGAGAATTTTTTAGTTCAAATATCATTGAAGTTCAATGCAGAATTGATGTCTCTGCAACTGTTCAAACTCCATTTATAGCCCCAAAGCTTGGACATTTGATGAATACTTCAAAATGGCATATGGGCTAAAGCCTTAATGTGAAATATTCAATAACATTATGATTGTTTCTTTTCAATAGATTTTAAGAAGATCATTGATGACTACAACTGAAAGAGAGGGAACTTTGAAAATACCTAAACCTGTCTTACCAATTGACAAGAGAAAATGGACCCAAAGACATCAAATGATTTACCTAAAGTCAGAGACAGGCTTTTTAGTTTTGTCTTCTGATAGGACTTATCAATGCAAGGGCAAAATCTAAAAGTCTGCACGTTTAAATTTTAATACCTTAAGAAATCATTCCGCATGGAATTTTGTAAATTTGCTCAGCCATTTGGCACCCTTCAAGTAACTAAGTTCTTTTCAGGATACCTTCAGAATAAACAAGAAATAAAAGGGAAATGGATTACCTCTTAATACCTCCCTCCACATTTTCCTCAATAAATGAATAAAATCACATTTTATTTAAATTTTAAAAGCAGCAGAGATAAATACAATATATTAGTGTAATCCCACAGACCCACGGACAAAAACAGAGTAACAACCTGCATAATGCACTGAGGGGAGCCTGAGGAGGCACTTTTCCTGTAAACTCAGTGACAGTTCTCCCTGCTGAGAGAGAGAATATTGCCTAAGAGACAATTTTTATAACCCTGGGAACCACTCTGCTGGATGCCCCAAAACTGTTGAAATCCCCTTCCTAAGGCCTCAGTAAATTTTCATCCAAATTTTGTAGATGGAATCATTTTCAATGAGAATACTCAATACTCAAGCATTCACAGTAAGAAAGTACCCTCTTAAGCTACATGCCCCGCCAATTGCCTCACAATCACCACCACTTACCCACTGAGCATAACCCCTACAGGCTCCACTTGAAGGCATCACTTGGGTCTTACTGTTAAATTATAGACCCAGTGGGTCTGTAATTGGTATCTAGCCATCACATAACATTAGCCCCTTTTACGTAGCTTGCACTTTTACACATATGGTGGTTGACTAATATGACAGAAATTCAACTATGTAATCAACTCTAGACATAAATGTTGGTCTAAGAGTAAAATTGTCTTATTATCTGACACCAGGAAAATATCTGCTGGTAGTATTTTTAAAGACATAAATCATTTTCACTCGAGAAAGTTTTAAAAATTGTTTGAAAGAATAGAAGAAGGTAAAAAGATGGAAATCATGGCAGTGATAGCATTTCTGAATCTTTTCAAAATCTCATATAAAAATGGCAGAGTAATTAGAAAAATTAAAAACTCATAGACAGTATTTTCAAACAAACTAGCTGATAAGGTATCACCAGGAATCCCAAAATACATGTGGGTGGGGAAACATCACCAATAATTCTGAGATCTACATAGTATCAGCTTGTGAGAGAGAGCAGGAAAAAGCACTGGTATCTGGAGGACCAAAGAATGCCAAACTGGCCAAGGTGTTTCCCCTGAAAGGAAGACAGATGGAGTTGAGGGCATCAGCTGAAAAGTGCAAGGAGCTGCCCATTCCAATAAGAAATGAGGACAAGTAAGAAAAGCAAAGGGGCTGCAGCAGCTGGGACCCTCTGGACTCTCAACTCATAGGGCTCTTTTCGAGAACGAGTTCTCACAATTCATAAAAACTGCTGGGTAAGAAATCAACGTTGAGCACGATGAGGGCAACAGAGATTCAGGAAATACAGGGTCCAGGGTCCAGGAACAGAAACAAGAAATCACAGAAAGTAACCACCAAGTTCTTGAACGCTTTGCAGAACCCATGCACAGTGGAGCTATGAGAAGCTAGAAACGCCATACTGAACCCCACCTTCTTTTAAAAAGTTAAGATAATGCCCCAGAAAGATAAGCGACCAAAAATTATCAAAGCCACATGCCATAAAAAGTAACAAATGCCATAAAAAAATTGAAAAAAAGTGAATGAGGAGCAGAATAACATCCCTACAAAATATATAATCATGCCGGAAAGACAGGCCCATGGAACAGGTCAAAACCTTCTAATTCAAAACGACATAAAAGATATTAAGGTAAAACATATGAAAAAGATTAGAATTAGAAAAACACAGATGTAAGATTATAATTCAATGAGGAATTTAAGTAAAAGAAAATTTTATTTCAAATATGAAGACTAAACCAAAAGGAAATGAAGAATGAGTAAGTACAATATACAATACCATAAATGAAATAGAAGGTGAACAGGGAGAAAATTTTTTCATAAAAATGAATAGAGGATAAAAAAGATTTGAGAGAAAGTGTCAAATATCTAAGCTATGCAAAGAAAATTTAACGTATGGATAGTAAGAATTCCTGAGGAAACAAAACTAAACAAAAGATGAATACTACAAACTATTTTTTAGGAAAACTTTACTACAATGATTTTTTTTTAACTTTTGAAACTACATACTGAAAGAGCACACCACTTACGTGAGAATATTGATCCAAAACAACCAGCACCAAGACATTTTAATAACATGATTAGACTTTAAATTTTTAAAAAAAAAATGTGTTTTTTTTTATCATTTGGTCATGTAAACAAAAAGAGCCTATGAATTATAATGAAAAACAGTTAGCTTATTACCATATATTCAGCATCAATGCTTTAAGCCAGAAGAAAATAGAGTGACATATTTTAAATTCTCAAGGAAAGATGTGAGGCAAAGATTTTATATCCAGCAAAGTTGACTTTCCACTATAAAGAGCAAAAGTTGTTATCAGCATGCAAGAACAGGGAATATTGTCTCCATGAGCCTTTCTGAGAAATCTCTAAAACAATAAACTTTGGATAATCAAAATAACTAGAAAGATATCGACATAAAGACTGCTGGTGAGCCTTAGGTATATAATTCGTACGATGAGACGACACGACGTTTAGAAGGGGGAGAGTATTATGTATTAACATCTATATGTTCAGATAATATACATATAGTTAAACTATGAAAAATGAGAGGCACGAAAGGGAAAATATAGGTGAAAATCGTTTAACCGTTTTTGGCAATTATGTTAATGGTTGAGTGTGTTAGTATTGTTATTCTGAGACTTTTGTGTATGAAATGTGGGGTAAAGAAAAACAGTTATGGGACATTCTATTCTATAATTTCCTGGGTCCTTGAGAACTGAGTTTCTCTGTATAGAATGAAAGAGACAAGACCTAATATGGAGCAGGTTAAGCAAAAAAAAAAAAAATAAAGGACTGTTTTTCTGAATTTGAAATGAAAGTTTCAGTAAGACCCGATACAGTATTTTATCTTTTAAAAAACTGCTTAGATACATGTACTTCCTAGCTCTGTCCACTGAAGAGGCTTTGAAACAATAACCGACCCAATAGCAATGGCTCCCCATTGTGGTCCTGAAATATCACTTCTCATTAAAAGAAACCAGGGCCATTTGAAGAGGTGGATGATTCCAGGTCTGGGACTAGAAATGTTCAGGAAGATTCAGGGGTATTTTATCACACCAGATAGAAACCGAAGCAACTCTCAAAGACTGCAAGGGTCGAGTCAAAAGGACCCTGCAGCTGACTTGAGGAAGTTGTCAAGGCCAAAGATGAGACCATTTTAGTTTCCAAAGAGTAATAATTGCAACTAATTGAAACCCATTAAATTCTTTAAATCCATGGCCATATAATAATATCATTTAAAAGCTATTCTGTCACTATCGAATGTTGAACATGATAGTAAGCCAGTTCGTTGCCTTGAAATCGTGTATATGAGGGAAAGAATCAAGCATTTATCCTACCTTTCCTATAGGAACTGTACCCTGGGTAGCCAAAGCCTGGGTGATAAGTATCTCTTTGTAAAAGTATTCAAATTAATAAATAACAAATCAGTAACACATTAGAATAGCACCATTTTGCAATCCCATTGAAATTAATGGATCAAGCCATTGAGAAACAATAGCCGTTAACATAATGAAAACAGAGAACCGTTTGTCTACTGAAGAAGGAACACACCATCCCCTTTGGTTTTTGTCAAAGGATTCAATCTGAGTCAGACCAAACTTCTGGAGCCAGTTTGTAGAAAATGTAGTAAACAGAGAAACATATTGACCTGTACCACAAGTACGCCAGCAGCAAACCCCAGAACGTGTGAAATTCTATATGTCAAAAGAGGTAAATTGTATAAAAAGAAGTAGATCAAAGGACCTGTATAATAAAAGAGACTTAAGAACCATATCGGTTTTTTAATGGACAAGATGAAGCTATAGACATATGCCCACTTGGAGAATAATGCCATAAAGAAATACAAGGAAGTGGTTACTATAAAACCTGAGGATAGTAGTTACTTTTAAAGGAAAAGAGAGTGTTGAGGGTGAATTTTAGAGGGTGACTGGCAAAGTTCTAGTTCTTGACCTAGTTCATAGTTAGAACCTTGTTCACATAATACACTAAGATACACATTTGGGGGGTTTCTGTATACATATTTCATTTCACAGCGATAATATTGAAAAAGTAATGTTTATACTCATATTACTATCCATTTTGGCACATTTTCATTACATTTCTTCTCATCAACCTACATTCTCTCTCTCTCTCTCTCTCTCTCTCACACACACACACACACACACACACACACACACACACACACAACTTGCATCTACATCGCTGTGGAGATCCACCACCAACATGGATTTAAACTTGCTCAACTTCCGGAGTGTAGAGCAGTAGAAACCTGGGTAGGTCGTATAGCTTATTGTCCATGAAATTTTGGTGATATTTGACTATTGATGGCATCTAAAAGTTTTTCATAAACCATTTCCATTGCAGAAATATAGGGGTTTGGTTCAATAGAGATTTTGAAAACAACGACAGGTTTCAGAATAGTGAGCATTGAAAGGCTTTCTTTTGTGGATTTTCCTGACAGACTTTGGATTCATAACAGTGGTACCTGTGACATGATCCCTGGGTTCTTTTGAGACCAGATTGTGAGAACATTTTTCCTTTAGCTTTTGCCTCCACGTAGACTGCATCTGATTTTTCTGCGTTTGGTAAGAATAACAATAAAATCTGAAAAGCCTGTCTGTCTTGAAGACAAGTCTAGACAAGTGATTAGGTTAAGTGCCCCAAACAGTTCACAATAGTAATATAAGGTGACATGCTAGAGAGGCATAAAGAATAATCCTATTATATTTACATGCAGATATTGCCCTTGGGGCTGGCCTAATTAGTCCCGTTAATCACCATAGCCCTTTTCAGGGCTAAGCTGGTGAAAAGCTAAACCTAATTAATACTCTCTACGGCCAAGCAGAGTTCCGGCTGTAGCAGTGCCTAGACTCACAGCTGTCAGGGAAATATTGCTGCATTATTTTTTCTTTCCTTCCATAATCTCGGCTCAACTCTCCTTTTCTTAGCTTCCAAAGATATAAGCAACTTGAGGACAAAAACTATGTCTCATTTATCTTTATAGTCTGTCTACCTACGCTTAGCACACTGAACTGCACAAAGCAGAGACCAGGTGTTACCCATTTGATACCTTTGTCGCAGGAAAGAAAAAAAACTGTCTGCAGGAGAAATATGCAACTAAACTTAAAATGTGCTTAGCTTTAGTTTTTTGTAATCGAAGTATAGTTTACATACGGTGAAATGCACAGACTTTAGGACTGTTGTCTGACAAGTTTCGATAAGTGCATACTGCTGCATAAGCCAGACACCTATCAGGATGGAGGGACAGCATCATGACCCCAGGATATTCCTTCGTGCCCCTTGCAGTCAGTCAGGCACAGGCCCCCAGAGGCAGCATCCGTTGTGAGCAATATTCTCATAGATCTTCCAGGCCTATTCGGGAACTTCATTGTACAAATGGAATGATACAGTATGGTTTTGGACTCTGTCACACAACATGATGCTTTTGATATTCATCCATGTTGTGTGAATCAGCGATTTAGTCTTCTTTATATCTGATTAGTAGCCTGTCGTACAAATATAATGCAATTTCTTTTTTATCTATTAGCTCGTTGATGAATACTTGGTCATTTCCAGTTGAAGGCTATAAAGGGGAAAGCTGCTATGAACAGGTCATTTCTTTGAAAAGGTCATTTTGTGAACATATTTTCATTTCTTTTGAGTAAATACTGAGGAATGGAATTGCTGGGTCATAGGGTTGGTGTATGTTTTACTTTATAAGAAACGGCAAAGCAATTATGTAAAGTCATATATTTTCACGTTCCCACAAAAACCGTATGCAAGTTCCAGTTGCTCAGCACCCTCTCCATATGTTATTATGTGTAGTAGTATCTCAACATGTGTATATTTGTATTTTCCTGATAACTAAAGACATCAATCAAGTTTTCCTGTGCATTTTGGCCAATCATATATCTTCTTTTTGTGAATTTGTTTAAATCTTTAGCCCATTTTTATTTCTTTGTTGTCGTTGTTGACTTATAAGAGCTCTTTACAGATCTTGGATGTTAGATTTTTTATCTGATATGTTTTATAAATATGTTTTCCCAGTCTGTAGCTTGCCTATTCATTTACTAAATAATTCATTTCTTTTGATGAGCAGAAGTTTTTAACTTTCATGAAGTACAGTTTATCAAAAGTTTTTTGGTTAGTGCTTTCTGTGTCCTGTCTGAGGAATCTTTGCCTACCCAAATATCACAAAGATATTCTTCTGCTGTTTCCTTCTAGAAGCTTTATTGCTTTAACTTTTACAAATTCGGATTATGGTCTATCTTGGGTTAATTTTCTGTGTGTGATATGATATAGTGGTCAGATTTCATTTCTTCTCATATGGATAACCAGTTGTTCTAGTACCATTTGTTGAAAAGACTATTCTTTCCCCCTTCGAAATACCTAGCACCTTTGTCAACAGTCAATTGACCATAATGTGTGGGTCTGTTTGTGAAACTTTTATTCTGATCCATTGACTTATCTATTTTTATGCCACCACACTCACTTGATTATTGTTGATTTGTAGCAATTTTTAAAATCAGGGAGTGTGAATACTCTAAATTCGTACTTTTTAAAGATCATTTTGGCTAATCTAGATCTTTTTATATTTGCATACATGTTTTATTTTTTTTATTTTTGTTATGGTGACATTGGTTAATGAAATCCAGCAAGTTTCAGCTGAACATTTTAACAGTAAGGCATGTACTGTGTGTTCATCACTGCCCATACTTAGATTTCTTTCTGTCACCACATTTTTGACCCCTTTTACCCCATCTACCTCCCCACCTCCACCCTCTGGTCACCACTAGTCAATTGTCCATGTCCATGAGTCTCTGTTTGTTTGTCCTGTTCGTTTGTTGCTTTTAGGTTTATATTCCAAAGATATTCCACATATAAGTAATATCATGTGGTTTTCAACTTTTTCTGTCTACCTTATTTCACTTAGCATGATTATCTCAAGGTCCAACCATGTTGTCGCAAATGGCAGTATTTCATCTCTTCTTATGGCTGAGTAATATTCCACTGTATATATGTACCACAGCTTCTTTATCCAATCATCTATTGTAGGACACTTCAGTTGCTTCCACTTCCTGGCCACTGTGAATAATGCTGCTATGAACATCGGTGTGCATACACGTTTTACAGTCAGCTTGGCAATTTTTACCTTGACAGTTAGAAATCTCTAGGATTTGTATTGGTATTGCGTTGAATATATAGATAAATTTGAGAATTAAAATCTTAGCAACATTGACTCCTCCAATTCATGAAATATCTATTTTATTATTTTTACCTTAAGTAATCAATTACCTTTTAAATACATTAAGAAGTTGTTTTTTAAAAATCTTTCATATTTACTAACAGTTATCACTTCTGGCACTCTTCATTACTTCAGGTAGATTCAAGTATTCATCTGTACTTAAGTTCTCTTCAGCTTTAAGAATTTTTATAATGCAAGTCTGCTATCGTGAATTCTCATAGCTTTTGTTTATCTGAAAATGTCTTTGTTTTTTTTTTTGTTTTTTTTTTTTTCTTTTCCGAAGTAAGGTGTCTCTGGATATTAAATTCTCAGTAAAAAGTTTTGGTTTTTTGACACTTTATAATGTCATTCCATTATTTCTGGCTTATATTGTTTCTGATAAGATATCAGTCACTACTTTTATTATTGCTCCTGTGTGTGTAAAGTGTCTTTTATCTCTGGCTGATTTTTAAATTTGTTCCTTACCTTTGGTCTTCAGAAATTTGATTAAAATTTCCCTAGATGTGGTTTTTATTGTTTATCCTGCTTGAGATATTTTTTTTTTACCTCCTCAGATCTGTGGGTTGATATTTTTCAACAAGTTTGAAATTTGGAGGACAATTATTTCTTTAAATATTTGTTCTGTGCCCAATCATCTATTGTAGGACACTCTCTCTTCTCTTTTTTAATTAAAAGTACATCTTGTTATATTTCCTGGTGTTGTTACACAGGTCAATACCTGTGCAATAGGTATTTTATTTGTCAGTCTTATTTTTTTCTTAGTGGTTTAGTTTGGATAGTTTCTAGTGACCGGTTTTCAAAAGCATTGATTTTCTTCTTCTGCAGTTAAACCCATCTAGTAAATTTTTCATTTCAGATGTTTTACATTTTAATTCTACAGTTTCTATTTATATCTTTCTTATAGTTTGATCTTTATCTGCTAAGACTTCCCACATGTTCTCTCGCTGTGTCCATTTTTTCCTTAATATTAATATTTATAATAGATGATTTTTAACCCTTCCCCACTAATTCCAATATCTATATGATCTCTGGATTTTCCTCCTGGTTATGTTTCCCATTTAGCTGATTATTCACACATACTATAACTCTTCTTAATGAATGCTTGCCATCACATATGCTTTGTTTTTGAAAGACTAGATTTGGTTGTCTTCTTATAAAGAGTGGTGGATTTTATTTTGGCTGGAAGATGGTTTCTGCTAGATCAGCTTGAACCTGTTGAAGCTTGGTTTTAGACTTGCTTAGGGTTGGTCTATAGTAGCCCTTCCTCTGGGACTAGAGTACCCTATCCCCAGGCATGACCTTTCTAGGGTCTCAACTGAACAACCAAGGTATTAAATGACATCTCTTCATTTGGGCCAATTGGACCTCTTGTGTCTCTTTCATCTCCCACATTCCCAGTATAGTCTTGTTCTATGCTTATAAAGCTTGTATTTGACCAAAGACTCAATGGATCACCTATGTAGATTTCTAATACTCTTATTTTGCTCAAGTCCCACTCTCCAGTAAATTCCGGCCAAGTTAGCAATCCAGAAACCTGATCTCAGTTTCCTGAGCACAGTGAGACTGCTATTCTGTTTGGGTTACTTCTCTGTGCTATAGTTTAGAAAGTTCGCTCAAGGAGAAAGCAGAGCAAATATGGAACTTATTTCATGTATCTCCCCTCAAACATCAAAACACTGTTTTGTCTACTGCCTTAAACCAGATTCTCCATGTAGTTTCTCCAGTTTGATAGTTGTTTATGATGAAAATGTAAATCTAATCACCATAATTCTGTCACGATCAAAACCAGAGTCTTTAATTTTTTATGCTTTAATATTGTCTAAGATTTCCTTAAAGGTATATCTAAAGACCTTCGTCAATTAATTCTGGTATCTTTAATGTGGTTGTCTACTTCATGTATTTTAGGTCATAGACACGGTTGAAAATCCAATGCAAGTTTTGGAAACTTTCTTCAGAAAAATGTGTATGGTCCCATCTTTCAGGCAATTCTAGAGATTTCTTTGATTCCCTGAAGCCCAGCTATGAACAGTCGCTATCACCAGACTAAAAATTAAGATACCCTGCTCAATATCCTTTCTACAACTATTATGTTTGGGTTTTTATCATTCAGCATTTCTTATGTATGGACATGCATATCTGCCAATAATTTTAATAGTATTTAATTTTTTTAAATTTTCAATTACAGTTGACATTCAATATTATTTTATATTACTTTCAGGTATACAGCATAGTGGTTAGAAATCTATATAATTTACAAAGTGATCCTCCAATAAGTCTAGTGTTTTTTTGTTTTGTTTCTAAAAATGGAAACAAGTTGATAATACTAACATAGAAAGTTTAAATAAATTTTACAGAAAGTAAACAGATTTGGATACCCGAGCAAATATATATCTATGCACACCTCAGCTGGTTTATGATTCACTTTCTGAACTTAGTAAAATGTTTCAAATCTTTCAAAGTCTTTTCATAAGTGACCCTAAACTTTATATCCACCGTACTGGGCCTTTGCTTCCACTTACTTTATGTGTGAAAATTTATCCACCGATCGTGGTATGGAAATCAATTGCGTTTATGGTAAAAATGGTTGGTCATTATATAGTTAACCTATTCAATCACGTGCTTATGAGTTCTCCTGTGAATAAGAAAGAGAAATGCTCCAATAAAATACAGTTAAAAACTGTACAACAGAATCTCACCTTGTCTTCACATGGGTTTCTTCAGAAGCCGACTGTGAGATAAGGATGTAAAAATAAGAAACGTATTTCAGAGGTAGTCTCAGGGAACATTTGAAGGGGACAGGAAAGTGAAATGGGAAAGAGAAGAAAGCCAAGAAAAGGATTATGGTGAAGCAAGTTACTATTTTGGAAAACTGGAATTTAATCCCACTAGGGATCTCTGGGAACCAGTAGGAAACATACACCTCAGATGTGTCACATCCAAAGGACTGGGTTATCTGTCCACAAATTCCCACCAGATATTGGTTGAGAGTAGCACCCAGAGTGTGTTCATCCTCTGGCATATCTGGACTACTATATGTGGGAATTCAGAAGAGATTCAGTGGCCAGAGAGATCCTTGAAATATCAAGCGCTAGCAGTTACATATAAGTTCTAGACTGACACACTGCAGTTGGAAAACATGTTTTTGGTTAATGATAATGGAACAAGATCATTTTTATTATGTGCCTGTAACTTTGTACCTGATGATGAGGGGGTGTGTGTGTGTGACAGGGATGAGGCGGTGGTAGTGAATATTATATAACTCCTAAACTGCTGAATAATGTCTCTCTAAAGCAAATATGAAGCTACCAAGTAGTGTCAGGTGTTATCAAAATATATTAATATTTTTTAAGTAAGAAAAAGAAAGTGAAGTTGTCAGACACATACATTAGTGCTGAGGGGATGTGAGTGGAGCACTAACAGCAGCTACTATCTCCTTCAAACAAAAATGATAACTAAGCTCTGGTGACAGAGTAAATAACAACTCCCCCTTCCTGCATTTTATATAGTTTCATTTTTTCTGCAGGAAGACGGATGCCTCGCTCGGAATCCCAAAGACTTGGTATCTGTCAAACAACAGACGCTCCTTAATATGTCGTGTTCAGAAAATAACATTCAAGTTTGCTTGATTTGCTTTGGTTTTACGGTACTTCCCTCTGGTTATGGCAGCGAGAGCATCATCAAAACACGTTTTAATAATAAACAAATAGTGTCCCTGCCAAACATAATTAATTTTCTCTCATATAAATTTTTAAATTTTTTTTCCTTTTGTGATGCCACCATAGGCTTCCACATAATAAAGAAAATAAACGTGGTCTTGCTTGAGACTGCTTTACTTCATCTTTTAAACTGAAATCTAGAGTAACTTCAGGGGCAAAGTATTTTCCTGGTATGCTTTTTTCAAAATAGCTACCTAAAAATGGCTAATGTTCTTTGAGAGCCAGGCTCTGTTCTAAGTCCTTTACATATAGTAATTTAAGATTCATACAGCACTGGAAGTATGTGCTATCATGTCATATATTATGATTAATAATAAGGAGGCAAATAAAAATTATTTTCCTTAACTAAGGCCACAGAAATGATAAGTAGAAAATTGTGGACGTGAACCCCTCCTAACGACTTCAGCATGTTATTTCTCATCTGAACCTCAACTAACATGAAATGACTTTATCATCCAACCATGTAAGTCCAGAGATGACTTTCTTTCTCTTCTTAAACTTTTTCCAGACTTGGATTCCAGCTGGGTTTTTTGTGAACTCCTCCTGAGAAATGAGTCACTTTAGAATCTTCATGTTCCTCTTGGTAAAGGCTATTCCCCCAGATATTCAGCAGACCAAAGCAATATGCTATAAACAGAGGTCAACAAACTCCCTATAAAGGATCAGATAGTAAATATTTTTAGCTTTATCAGCCATATGTAGCCCCAAAACAGCCATAGACAATACATAAATGACTGGGCATGGCTGTGTGCAAATAAAACTTTATTGACAAACATCAGTGGCAGGTTAGATTTTGCCTACAGGCTTTTTGCCAACACTTGCTCTAAAACTATAGAAAGCCATTACATTCCCCGTCATTAGCTGACTATGAGTTCCACTTTCAGAAGACTTTGAATATGTGAAGCCATTATTACACAATTTATAAGAAAAACTCATGAAGTTAAAGCTCTATGGGACTTTGAGGTGCCCTCGTTTAATGAGGTAAATATGAAAGATATTCTCGCTTGATTTTATTTCAATGTATAAGCTTTTTTTCAGTGTCCCCTGAGCTTTGTTTATAAATGTTATTAGTGAAGGGAAGATAGTGAGAATTAGAGAGACACTATTGAGGGAAAATGGATGCTTTCCTTGTTAAAATTAGACATAGCCTCACGAAGTTCATTAAAGGTCTCCAAATTACTTAAATGGGGAAACCAGTGTTAAAGCATTAAGATCAAGTAAGAATGCCCATAAGACAAACGTTGCTTTTTCATGCAGGTTAGAAAAGAAAAAGAATTCCATTTATCAAAATTTAATTTTTATTCATATTTCTTACAATAAAATCAGGTGAATATATAGGCACTCTTTGGAGATAACCAAGTGACATAAGTATGCCTAATTTAAGATATTTTTTATACTCTGGAAAACAACCTAAACGTGGAGGAAAATTGACTCAATTACATGTTATAAGTTATAATTGTAGCATCTTTAACTAAAAGAGACCATAGCATTAGCTATTTTGATTCCTTCATTTTACAGATAGGAACCTGAGGCTCAAGGTGTTCAATGTCATGCTGAAGGTCACTCAGTTAGAAGCAAAGCTGGGGTAGAACTCACATGCATCGAGAAGAGTCATATTTCAATTTTAGAGGCAGAAGGGTCCAATCCCAGTTGTGCTACTTATAACTTTATAACTTCAGGGAAGTTACTTAAACTTCTTTAGCTTCCATTGCATTATTTGTACACTGGGGATGATTACTGACCAATTAAGGTTTTATAATGATTAAATGAATTATCATGCATAAAACCCCAGGTACTTAGTAGTTGCTCAATAAATGATAGCTATAATAGTCCATTTGATAATTATTTATTGAGAACTTACTTTATGGTCAGCCCTACATCACAGAATGGGGATCCAAAGACAAATAAGACAAAATCTTTATCTTAGAAGTGCTCATAGGAAACAGACACATGAACAAATAATTCGTACTATAATCTATCTTAAGTGCCATAGTCGAGATATGCACAAGGTGCTATTAGAATACAGATGATGGAACATTTAGAACTGTACTGTCCAATCTAGTGATGGGACAGAGGAGAGGGGGTTTAGCGGGCTGGGAGAATGGGGTGAAGAGTTAAAGAAGTACAAATTAGTAGTTGATAGATGGTCACGGGAATGGGGAGCACGGTATAGGGAATGCAATCAGCATTAATGGAATGGCTAAGTGGAGAGCCAGAGGAGAGAAAGAACAATTAGGGGGATCATTTTATAAACTATATAAATGTCTAACCAATGTCCTATATACTTGAAACTAATAAAATAAAAAAAACTGTACTGTCTAATTCAGTATCTATTAGCTATATGTAGCTATTAGGCAGTTGAAATGTGGCTAATTCAAATTGAGATGTGCTGTAAATGTAAAATACACACAGATTTTGAAGACGTAATACACACCAAAAAAAGAATGTAAAATATTTCATAAATAACTTTCTATGTTGAGTATCTATTGAAATGAAGTATTTAGATAAATGAGGCAAAACCCTGTCCTTCAAGCATTCCAAGTCTGAAAAAGACAGACAAACACGTATTATAATGCAATCTAGGAAGAACAATATTAGAGACACACACATGAGGGAAAAGCTGTGGACATATTTCTTACATGATTTGTCATTTCAGCTAGATGTGAAAGCTGAGTGGTTCTTCCCGTGAAGGAGGGAGGAAGAGCACTCTAGCTATCCAAATGGAACAAGTGAAAATAAAGACATGGCAGCGTTCTGCAAAGAATAAGCAGTTGTTTCTTTTGCCAGTTTTTCAGGATGCCCTTCAACCCAATGTGAAGAAGAACTTCATGTTCTTTACAATTCTTTCCCATAGTTTAGTTATTCAAACAATATTTATTCAGCACCTAACAATATAGTAGCTAGAATTTACTGAGTTCTTATAATGTGTCAGACACAAAGTACTTTGCATTTAATCTTCAAAATAACCCAATGAGATAGGGAAATGTATCCCCCTATTTTATATATGAGGAAACTGAAGACTGCAAAGATTAAGTAACTTGCCCAAAATCATGCAATTAGAAACAGGAAGAGACTGCTTTGGATGACTGATCTGCCTGACATCGAATCCTGTGCCCTTAACCCCGTGAAGATGCTGCCTGCCTGCCTGCCTAAACTCTCCCAGGAGGCCTTTAAGAGTAAAAAAGCAGAAAGGTCACAGCACAGCCAGAGGCCACAGCTCCAAGTGTGGTGACCTGGGATGTGACAGCCAGCTCTCATCCTAAAAGCAGCTTAATGGAAAGCACATTTTGAAAGAGCTGAAGGCTCAACAGGGAACTTTCTGTGGAGATATTTAGAGTTGCCAGAAATGGCCCTGGAGGGTAGAACTCCAGAGAGTAGCCAACAGAAGCATTTGGGAGCTGCCATCAGGAGAGCTGCCCCCACCAGGAGGAGATGTTCCTGGAAGCCACTGTGACCAGAGATTCAGGGAGCCACCATCATCAGAGATGGCTACTGAGGCTACTGCTAATAGAAGGGCAGAAGTCCAGGGAGAAGTAATCAAAGGTTTCCTCACCTCTCTGCCATCTTGAAAGAAAACTCTTTTTTCATCAAGGCAAATAACTGACTCCATTGAGGTTTTACTAATCTTCTTAAATATATGGAGTAAAATTCCCTTGTAAGTCTGCTGAGATTAGTCCCCAGAAATTCTGAGTAGAAGTTTCTTAGGCCAAAAATAAAAGAGAAAAGAAGAGTGTTGTGTCCGAGAAAGAGAGAACTGAACTATAACACAGCTTGTAAGTTTCTGGTGGAGGTTAAGCCTTTCAAGGGAAGTACAGGATTACATATTGTAGGGGAGGAAAAATAATTTCCTCTACTTTTCTAGCTTCTTGGCTGAGACCACCCTGTAATCAAAGACAGATTAACAGGAGAAAAACAAATTTTGTACGCACATATGTACGTACAAGAGCCCCACAAAGATTTGAGATGGGAGTGATATTTAAAATATATATGAAACTCATACAACTCAATAACAAAAAAGTAAACAATCTGACTGAAAAATGGACAGAGGTCATCAACAGACATTTTTCCAGAGAAGACATATACATAGCCAACAGACATATGAAAAAATATTCAATGTCAGTATCATCAGGGAAATACAAATTAGAACCACAATGAGATATCACTTCACACCAATAAGAATGGCTATTATCAAAAAGTCAACAAATAACATGTGTTGGCGATGATGTGGAGAAAAGGAAACCCTTGTGCACTGTTGGTGGGACTGCAAACTGGTAAAACCCCTATGGAAAACAGTATGGAGATTCCTCATAAAACTAAAAATAGATATACCATACAACCCAGAAATTCTACTTCTGGGTATTTATCCAAAGAAAATAAGAACACTAATTTGAAAAGATATTTGCACCCCCATGTTCACTACAGCGTTATTTACAATAGCCAAGATATAGAAGCAACTTAGGGTTCATCAATAGATGAATGGATAAAGAAGGTGTGGTATATATGTATATAATGGAATATATATTCAGTAATAAAAAAATGAAATCTTACCATTTGCGACAACACGGATGGATCTGGAAGGTATTATGCTAAGTGAAATAAGTCAGAGAGAGAAAGACAGATACTGTATATGTGGAATCTAAAAACAAAACAAATAAGCAAAACAAAAACAGACTCATAGAAATAGACACCAAGGAGATGGTTACCAGAGGTGGGGGGCAGGTGGGAGATGGGTGAAAAGGAGAAGGGGAATATAGTCCATAATATAGCACTAAGTTTACACAGTGATAGATGATTACTAGAATTAATAGGGTGATTACATTGTAAGGTATAAAGATGTCGAATCACTATACTGTACCCCTGAAACTAATATAAGCAATATAAGGTTGTATACTAACCATACGTAAATCTTTTTAAATTTTTTAATTTAATAATTTTTTTAAAAGACAGCCAGGTGATTGAGGCTGATATACCATCCTGAGTTAAGTAGAGGGTCAGGGGTCTTGGGATTTTAAGGGGAGGAAGAAATTTCACAGGAAGGTGAGAAGAGGAAATGTATGGTAAAGTTTGCTCTACCATTCGGAAAGTTTCTCTGTTATAAAAATTGATCTCTTGTGGTCCACGTATACAATGGAATATTACTCAACCGTAAGTAAAGATGAAATTAGCAACAATATGGCTGGATCTTGAGATTATCATGCTGAGTGAAATATGTCAGACAAAAAAAGTAGAGAACTGTATGATTTCACTCATATGAGGGATATAAAACTGAAAGCAACAAACAAACACATAGACACAGACAACAGTTTAGTGGTTACCAGAAGAAAAGGAGGGAGGGAGAAGGTAAATATGGGTAAAGGGGGTCAAATACATGGTGACAGAAGGAGATTTGACTTTGGGTGGTGAACATGTGATATACAGGTGATGTATTATTGAATTGTATACTTGAACCCTATATAATTTTATTAACCAATGTCACTCCAGTAAAATTAATTTTAAAGTCTCTGATGACAGCTCTGTTTCTTATAGTGGCCCCCTTTCTAAATTCTTTTTAGGCAGTTAAGAGAGAGGTAAAAAGCTTTTCCTGAGTCTGCTGGGCCTTGATTGGCTTCAGCTCCACATGCCAAAGTGGCATAATTTGGGGTGGCGCACATTCTGCTATCCTTCAATATCTATGGCATGTATAGAAATAATCTATTCTACAGAATAATAAACCAAATAAATAATAAATTTTACTCCATGCTATGCTAGTTTCACTTTTAGATATAACTTCTGGAATTTGGGGTCTCCATATTACTAAATGGTGACCAAAGTTTTGTCACATTGGGAATCAGAGCCTTCAGAAGTTTAGCACATTTGACTACACTTGTGCCCGGGATGTATAGAGTAGGAACTGAGCCTCACAGGAGGTTGCCTGGCCCAAATTCCAGCTTTTTCCACCCAATAGCCATGCAATAATTTACAGTTACTCCTCACTTTTCTGAGAGCAGAGATTTTGTCTGTTATATTCTCTACTGAATTTCCAATGTCTAGAATATGCCTAGTACATAGTCGTTACTCAATAAAAATCTGTTCAATTAAATTGAATAATCATCAAAATCAATTCTTGTCAGACGTTTATTAGGTATTCTGTATAGTGTGGTACATTGATATTGGAAAATTCAAAATTAATGTAAAAGAATTCTAGCAGACTTTTATCCAGAATCTACAAAGAACTCTTACAACTTAATAAGACAAATAACCCAATTAAAACATGGGCAAAAGATTTGAATAGGCATTTTACCAAAGATGATATACAAATGGTTACTAAACACATGAAAAGATGCTCAACATCATTAGCCATTAGGGAAGTACAAATTCGAACCACAGTGAGATACCACTTAACACCCACTACAATCGCTAGAACAGCTATAATCAAGACAACAGACGATAACAAGTGTGAAGAAACAAACTCTCAAGCATGCTGATAGACCCGTAAAATGAGACTGCCTTTTGGAAAATAGTCTTTTAGCATCTTGAAAAGTTAAACATATATCTACCATACACCCCAACAATTCCACTCCTAAGTATCTACCCAAGAGAAGTGAAAATATATGTCCACACAAAGACTTGTGTACTGTGGGGGTTATAATATAAGCCCCACTGATAGTTGAATCAACTGATGCTTGAGTAAGTTCAGTCACTTTTCCAAGGTTACTCAAGAGTACAGCTAATATTTTAAGCTAATATCATCTGGTTCCAAAGACTATGTTTTTCACTCATTGCACCACACTGTTCCCCAGATGTGTACAGATTGTTAAAGCACTTTTTATTAAAAATAAAATATATTCACACCAAAAAAAAAAAAAAAAAACAATCCAATTAAAAAACGGGCAAAGGACCTGAATAGTCATTTCTCCAAAGAGGACATACAGCCGGCCAATAGATATATGAAAAGATGCTCAGGGTCACTAATCATCAGAGAAATACAAATTAAAACCACAATTAGATATCACCTCACACCTGGCAGAATGACTATCATCAATAAATCAACAAACAACAAGTGTTGGAGAGGATGTGGAGAAAAGGGACCTTTGTTCACTGTTGGTGGGATTGTAAATTGGTGCAACCACTATGGAAAATAGTATGGAAATTCCTCAAAAAATTAAAAATAGAACTTCCTTATGACCCAGCAATTGTACTTCTGGATGTTTATCCAAAGAAAACCAAAGTACTAATTCAGAAAGATATATGCATTCCTATGTTTACTGCAGCAATATTTACAATAGCCAAGATAGAAGCAACGTAAGTGTCCATCGGTAGATGACTAGATAAAAAAGAGGTGGTACATATATGCAATGGAATATTACTCAGCCACAAAAACATGAAATCGTACCACTTGCAACAATGTGGATGGATCTAGAGGATATTATGCTGAATGAAAAGTCAGACAGAGAAAGGTAAAAACTATGCAATTTGACTTATATATGGCATTCAAAGAACAAAATAAATGAACAAACAAAACAGAAACAGACTCATAGATACAGAGAACAAACTGATGGTTGCCAAATGGGAGAGGGTTCGGGATGCTGGCTGAAAAAGGTGAAGGGATTAAGAAGTACAAATTGGTAGTTACGAAATAGTCACAGGAATGTAAAGAACAGCATAGGGAATATAGTCAATCATATTGTAATAACTATGTATAGTGCCAGGTGGCACTAGACTAATCGGGGGATCACTTCATAAATTATATAAATGTCTCACCACTATGCTGTATACTGGATACTAATATAAAATAATATTGAATATCAACTCTAATTGAAAAAATTAAAAAACTGGGATCCAATCTAAATATATACATATTTTTTTTCAAAACTGACAGTAATGAGGATGAGAGATAAAATGCTACATAAGGTTGGTCTTTTATTCCATAAAGTTATATATTGTACCAGTTTTGATAACCTCTCTGTATTTTCATTTCCTCATCTGTAAAATGGAGATACTAATAGCAACTAATTCATAAAATTATTTTAAACATTAATGGATGAGATACTACAAGATTAAGTATGTAGCAAAGTGCCCCACCCATGGAAATGCTCTCTACTTGTTATCTATCATTCTAAGTGTCGTAATAATAAATATTAGTATTTTAAATGATTTCTTCATAGAAGTTGAGGAAAGGAAAACAAGTATCAGCTAATATATGGGAAATCTTCTCAAGAATATGTTGCGTATTTACTTTAGAGATTATGGGAAAGTTATAATAGATGCTTTGATGATCTTACATTGGATACAGGAAAACTGAAAACATGCTGGGTATGCTTAGGTAGAGAATGTACTCTTGAATAAATTAATTTGAGATTATGCCATATTAGTCAGCATAATATGGCCACAAAAATGATTTACTTCCCAGTATTGCTAAAATTCGTCTTCTTAAGCAAAATAAAGCAGTTAAGCACCAGTAATTACAGTTCTGGGTTTCTCAAGTGGATTTTACAAAAACTGAACCAATGAGAAGTAGGCTCTCAATTCTGCTTTAATAGTCATGGCAAAGACCCTGCCCTGCTCTGGAGGACGGGAGCAGCGGCTGGGTTAAGAAGGAGGAGGGGCAACATGACTTGAGAGCTTAACCCCGGTTAGAGGCTGGGACTACTTTGGGTGAGACCTGTGGGATGTGACCTATTTGTAAACTTGAGGCTGGGTCATCTAGATGCCTCCAAAAGAGTTATCAACATCACGGCCACTTGCCAGCCACATCCATCCAGAAAGAGAAAGAGCAGGCCAGAATATTGCTGCCCCTTGGGATCAGAACTGGAAGAAGGAGCATGTATAAGTTCACGAGGGCTGTTATAACATGATGGCCAAAGCTTAAAGAACAGAAATTTATTTCCCTCACAGTTCTAGAGGCTGGAAATCCCAGATAAGTGCTGCTGGCAGAGCCGGTTTCTTCTGAGGCCTCTCTTCTTGGTTTGCAGGTGGCCTACTTCTTGCTTCCCCTTCACTGGTCATCCCCCTGGGAGTGTGCATCCTGATGTCTCTCTGTCCTAATCTCTTCTCATAAGGATACCAGTCACATTGGATTAGAGCCCACTCCAACAGCCTCATTTTAACTTAATCACTTTAAAGGCCCTGTCTCCAAATGTAGTCACATTCTAAGGTATTCCTAGGCCAATATATTAAATATATAAAATATTTTTTCTTAATGAGTTAAATCAGTCTTGTCAATTGGAAATTTGGTTTTTATGTTGAGATTGAACCTAGAGGGATCATAATTTCTGTCTGGCATGTAGTCGACAGCTATATTCTACATGAAATAGACTAGATGGTGGCCAAAGCGTCAATTCTCCTATAAAGTCATGTAAGAGGACCAGGAAAGATGTCATAAAGTATATTTTCTGTGAATCGATATCATTTCTGAAGGAAAGGACTTTACCAGAAATATATACGATGCTCTCAGCATTGCCTAAGAAAAACAATTGAGATATATGTATGTTTGTGTATGTGTATATGTGTGTGTATGTGTGTGTGTATATATGTATATGTGTTTGTATGTATGTGTATATGTGCATATTTTTGTGTGTGTTTGTTTTTGTGTGTGTGTGTGTTTGTGTATATATATGTAAATCTTTGAGATATATATATACATATATGTGTATATGTATATATATGTGTGTGTGTATTATATGTGTATATATGTATATGTATATGTATATGTGTGTATGTATATATATACATATACATAAATATGTGTGTGTGTGTATGTGTATCTTTGAGACAGAAATTGCCCCCGGCAGGACTGTAGGGAAGCCATGGTATTCTGGGCCAAAGGCCCCAAGCCAATTGTGCTTAAATGATGCACTTGAGGCTTCCCTTTGAAAAGCCGAGTGCCATCATTGGTCATTCTCTAGCTGAATGGACAAGGTGCCCCAAGGCATCTCCCAAACACATTTTCATTTATACTTTAAAGATAAAAGGTAGCAGCTCCTTCTAACATATTAGATCAAGAATGCTGGACAAACATAGAGAACAGAGGACAACAATAAGACTGCATTTATCTACTTCTATGCTAGGCAACTGGCTTCACAACATCGGTTCCCTGCTCCAGCAAAGCCTCCATGTCCAGTAATAATAAGAATAACAAGAACAACAAGAATAATGGCAGCTAATATTCACTGGGAGCTTACCTTGCATTGGACATTGTTCTAGGTGCCTTATGTATACTACCTTATTGGATCATCATCATAATCCTGGGAAGCTAGTTACCAGTATTAATGTCAGCATCCCATTTGGCAGATGGGAAAAGTCAGGACAGAGGGGTGAAGTAACTTGAACAAGGTCACAGAACTACTAAGTGACAGAGTTTAGAGTCAGACTGAGCCAGTGTGGCTCTGGCATTCATTCATGTGTATGCTACTCTATACTACCTGGCCAAAGCATGTTACCTCCCAGGACTTCCCTTCCAGCTGTACCCCTTAACCCCACCTCCTCTACTTCTGCCCTCTTTAGCAGCAAATAAATGATTCTCTAGCCAGCTTCCTTGTAGGTTTATTTTTAAAATAGTGTATTTGGCTGTCAGTCATGTCAATTAAAAACATGAAAGTTGGCCATGTTTTCCTCTTTGTGATGCTTATGTACTTGTCTTCTTCCACTGGATTTAAATCCCTTCTGAGAATGTGGATCATTCAACAAAGTGAGCAATCATGTATTGAGAGGAGCCTACTTTGACTGGTTTCACTTTCTGAGCTTTCACAAGTCCCATTGCCAGGCAATGTACTGGGCAATTAGTAAGGAGAGATAATGCAAAAAACAAATAAGCATAGTCTCTGTAAAGAGCTGACATTCTAATCACAGTATTTCTCAACACTGGCTGCACATTCGAATCACCTGCAGGGAGCTTCAGCATAGATACCAATGCTCTCTCACCCCTCCCCCCAAGACCTTTTGAGTGAGAATCTCTGGAGGTGAGGCCAGGACAGTGGTAGTTTATCTGGAGTTCCCCCTGGTGACTCAAATAAGCAGACTAAACTTGCCTATCACTGCAGAGAGGCGTACATGTAAATGGGTAATTATAAGGCACTGTGGTTAGGGTAAAAGCAGAGCACTATAAATAGTAGAAAGACAGAGCCACTGCTTCTGACCAGGGACCCTGCAGAGACCTTCGAAGAGTAGGAGACACTAGCCTGGTCTAATTGGATGAGCAAATGCTCACAGGATAGAAGGAGGCGGGGAGGCTTGGCTATTCCAGGCAGACTGAAGTCCAAGCACAAAGACAGAGTTAGGGAAAAGGAAGATGCATTTTGAAAACAAATACGGTTCTCCATGGCTACACAGTAGGCAGGTGTCGGCAGGGCAGGAGCCAGATCATTAATGGCCTTGGGTGCCATGCTGGGTGCTGCACTTTAATCCTGCAAGTGAGGGTCCTGGCTATTGTAGCTTAGCCTTAAACCAATACCCTTCTTCCCTTATCAGGTAAAAGAGGACTTGATATTTTTCTACAGGAATTTTACTATAGAAATGAGGGAGAAAGAATAGAAATAAAACCAAAGAAAATCAAAGGCATAGAAACTAAATAATCTTTGCTATATAATTAATGTATGGGACACATATTCGTCACATGTAAAAAGCTCTCGGGTAGAAGCCCTGATTAAGTAAGGACCCTATCTTCCCTTCTTTCCCATGAGCACCTTTGAGCTCATGTTAACCTCCAGAGAGGTTCTTCATCTGATATCAGTTCTTCTGCGAAGGAGGAGACGATATCAGGATTCTCCTACTTATGTAACGTGGAATGCTTCTAAATCTCATGTATCAAGGACAGAAGATGCTCTAAGCCTTCTACCTGGATGTAGGGGTCCAATTTTTCCCTGTTCCCCAAGTGCTTTAGTAAATCTCTCCATGGAACATGTGGGCCCTATAAAAGTCTAATTCTTAAACTTTAGCAATATGATTATTTTGTACCATCAGTAGTATCAAGAAACTATATTAAAGATGATCATTCACTAGTTGTATGACTTAACTACAAGTCATTTCACCTCTTTGAGTCTCACATTTCTCAGCGGCATCATAAGAGGTTATACTCACTTCCTACAAGCTCTAAGATTCTGTCACTTCTATGGATTCTGAATTTTTTGCAGCCCTAAAGTTTGGTGATCAGAATCACTTCTGATGCTAACTCACCATGATTCCTCTGACAGCCCATGAAAGCTATTTTACACTTTGACACCCCCCACCCCACAGAAATCAGCTTAAAATGTTTTTCTTTGACAAAAATGTGGGCTTAGTACTTAAAAATGCTGTCAGGTTGCATGCAGTTTGATGAAGCTGCTTAAGAAATCTGTCAATAGCATCCTGGGTTAAATTGTTGAGCAAGCAAACCAATCCTCTACTAATGTAGTTGAATATTTTCTGACAGCCTGCGATAGCTTCTTTAGCTCTTTATGTTCTAGAGATAGCTTCTTAAAGAGGGGTGAGTCTTTATGCATTAAAGAACATCAAATGTGGTTCAGTCACTTAGATTTCAAGGGCATTCTATGCAAGGCTGCTCTAGGTCTCTGTTGGAATGTCCAGAGACACTCTGCTATGTTTTATTCCAAATAAAACTATTCTGTTTCTTCCTAGAAGATTAAGGTTAATTCCTGTCTGAATATTTGCATTTCACTGAGAAGTTGTAAAGCCATGGCTTTGAATACACAAAATTAAAATAAATTACTCAGTACCTGTTTTGAGCGTTTCACTCTCTTACCATACCCTACCTCTTCTATTCTAAGAACCAGCCCAACTGTTTACATTAACAGTGTAGAATTGAAATCCCAATAACAAACTCAGGTAGTTATTGGTCATACTTTACCCACACTCTATAAGTGTGAACATATTGTTCAGCTCTGATTGCTTCCAAAATGACGTCATTACTTTTATTCAAGTGTTTATGATTGTTCCATGTTCATGTAAATGTTCCATTTCTCTGTTACTCAAAGAATGGTTTATGGACCATCAGTACCAGCATTACCTGGGACTTTATGTGAAATAGAGAATCTAAAGCCTCGCTCCAGACCTGCTGATTCATAATCTACACTTTAACAAGATATCCAGGCAACTTGTAAGCATTAAAGTTTGAGAAGCGCTCACTTAGAGTATAAACTTTGGAGTCAGACTGGCTGTGTGACTAGGCAACGAAAGTAAAACTTGACATTTACTGAGGGTTTAGTGGTACCAGAACTGTGCCCAGGTCATCTGAATTTAATAACACTTCTGAGCCCTTGTTCTTTTTTCTGTAGAACAGAAAACAAAGATAAAGATACTTACCTCATATGGCAAATGGCACCACAAAACTGTTTCATTCTAAAACTGAGCATCACCCTTTATTCCTTCCTTTCCCCCACCTTCATCCAACCCTGACTGCCCTACCTGCAAACTCTCTCAAGTTCTTTTATTTCTCTCCATCTGTACAGTCAACAACTTAATCATCATTCCCCTTGCCTCTTGCCTTGTCTCCATGAACCATCCATCTCAACCCAATCCATTCCTCACATAACATTAAAATATATATGATTAAAAACTTTAAACATAAAATGCCATGGAAGTAACCTATAATAAAAGCTGATTTGTAAGATGTAATAATTTCCAGGTATAAGCAAAGTAACCTGAGTGTGACCTCAGAGATACAAATTTGATGCAGTTCTCTTGGATTCTAGGAAAGAGGAGCCCAAATTAGAAGAATCTACACATGTAACTCCAGCCTCTCCAGGCAACAGGAGGCTCTGACCACACCTTGACATGGTAGATTTCTATTCTCTCTCTCTCTCTGTCCCTCTCCCCGCTCTCCCTGTCTCTCTCTCTCTCCCTCTCCCTCTCTCTCTTCCTCTCCCTCTCCTTCTCTTTTTTCCTCTCTGTCTTAAATCTTAGCTCTAGAAATCATTTCTCTCTGCTCGCCCCCCCCCCGCTCTCTCTCTCTCTCTCTCTCTCTCTCTCTCTCTCCCTTTCTCTCCTTCCTTTGTAAATCCACTATGCTATGAGAGTGGGCATGGATGCAGCAACCCAGCACTGACATCAAGCAGTTGCCCCCTCAGGCTGACTTTTTGCAATCTAGGCTGGCTATTGAATATAATTTGGATTCCCATGAAAATTTTCCTGAAGGAGAAAATATACTGATAATCAACCTGTCTACCTATCAGTCTTGCTCCTTAATAAATTAATAAATTTGCATTGTTTTATTCATCTGTCCTTCATGAGGTCATTCCCCCAATACCAAACAATTCTGAATAGACTGGCTGCGATTCTTGATATCTGTATTGCTTTGGTTGCATAACAAACCACCCAAACATGTAGTAGCTTAAAGCTACAACTATTTATGGAACTAATGATTCTGAGTCATCAATTTAGATTGTGCTAAACTAGCTGGTTCTACTGATTAGAGTTACCTTGGTCGACCTTGGTTGGGACTCACACATGTAGCTGTAATCGGCTGCCAGGCTGACTGAGGACTGGCTTACTGTTAATTTTCCTCCACATGGTATCTCATTCCCAAGTAGATTAGCCTGGGCTTGGTGGCAAGATTCCAAGAGCACCAAGAGGACAAGCCCCAATGCACAGGCACTTTTCAAGCCTGTACTCATGTCACATATGCTATTGTCCCATTGGTCAAAGCAAGTCACAAGCCTAAACCCAGAGTCAATGTGAGAGGGCACTACTAAAGGATAGAGATAGTGGAAACTGTGAACAAGTTGAACCATCCTTGTAACCAGTTCACCAAGCATCCAAAGCTGATAGCTAGGACATGGAGATGACATTAATGAACCACCATCATGACAACCAGGCAGCTGCAGACATTCTTGAGTCATTGTCTATTTTCAACACATTCAGGAATTGCAATATTCTACACCATTTCCTTAAAGTAAGGTAAACCCATGCGCATGAGATGAATTCTAATTAAAAAGCTCATAATCCACAGGAGGCACTGCCACCTGTCTGCCCCATATTTGAATGTCATTACTGTGGACACAAAGTATTAATAGAATGGCTTAAATCCATTCTGTATTGTCAGGAATGAGAGCAGACAGTGGAGAGCCAATTCTACCCCTTGGCATGTGAAGAATCACAAGTTTCAGCATCCATAGGACATGTCAGATTTTTTTTTTTTTTTTGCCTTTCATGAAATTTGATTCACTGTGTCATGCTACTAGAGCAAAAAGAGTTTAAAAAAAAAAGAAACCAGGTATGTGTTTCCAAAATACAATTGGTGACGAGAACTCTTTATACTAACAAAACTAAATTAAAAGCTGTCTAAAGCAGTTAGATCAGAACTCTATGGCAGATTTCAAAAAGATGAACTCAATAAAATCTAGGTTATCTTATGGAACATTTGATGAGTGCTGCATGCCTATGGGGGTGCCCTGTGAGCTTTCTCCCCAGAGTCCTAAATAGGAAGTAGGACATGAGCCCTCCTCTTTTTGGCATCACCCATCGAACTATGGACTTTTTTTACTAATGCATCTTTACCTCTTGAGATTCAGCCATTAGTATTGGAAGAAGTAGAGATACTCATGTCTATTCTCTTAAACCTCTTTCTCTTTCATTTGGTCGTTCTCCCAGAACCAAAACAACTTCCTGTCCTAATGGAATAGAAGCATCTCTCCCCCATTTCCTCCTTCCTTGTGTACGATCTTTGATTTCTCCCATTTCTTCTCTGGCCATAAACCTTATGACTCACAAGATAATAGAAGGGGAGCAACACCTACTAAGAAATAAAAAAATATATTGAGTTACTATTTTCAAAATATTTCCTCATCTACTTGTTTTCAAAATTGTCTTTTTGCTTCAGCAGACATGGAAACATTTTCCAAGTATAACATAAAAGAAGTAGTGCCCGTGAAATAGCAAGTATGTCCCAAAACTTGGCATAAAAAATAAGCCAGAAAGGGATTTGTGTTGGTTACAGCATCAGTCTTACATCTCTCTTGTCATCTCTCTCCTTCCTTTCCTTTCACTTCTCAGATATTAATGGAAGCAGAACTATATAGTGGCAAGAAGTTGGTTGTCATTAAGAAACATGGTTTTGAATCCCAGATTTTCTACTTGGTAATTGTATTACAGAGAGCAAATTCACCACATTTCCCTGAGTCTCAGTTTCCTTTTTTGTTGTATGGGGATAAAAATGCCTTTCCTCACAGCATTGTCATAAAAATGGAATCAGAAAAGGTGTATAAGCAGACACCCTGTTCAGTACCTGACCTATAGTAGACACGCAGTAAACAGTAATATTATACCCTCAGCTGATAGGTTTTTCTACTCAAAGCATAATATCCAACATCTTCATCCATCTCATCCCATGACTCTCCCTCCAGCCTGCAGGTGTTACCAGCTTGTGTTATCAACTCTACTCTTTTAACAGCTCAGCCTTTTTCTGCAAAGACTTCTCAGCAGATCTGCACTCAAATTCTTCCCAGGGCTGGGGCAGGTAGGAGGAGAGGAGTGGAAATTTCCCACCACCTGCCTGCAATGTGGATGCCATTCTGTTTACATAATCTCTTTATGCAATGCCTTGGGTCCAAATAGCTCATGAAGCACTTTATAAACTTTACCGACTCTACAAAGCATGTTGTAAAGACAAAGTACTAGGCCCACCGCTGAGATGGTGCCCCTCCAGGGTACGGTGAAGAAGTTGCAAAATCTGGCACAGTAGCTCTTCCCGGCAATTAGGAAGGTGAGTAAGGAGAAATGCTTCGACTTAACCTCAGGGCACAGGGGAGCTGGAATCTTATGAGGAAATGACCCTGGCTGGAAGTATAATAAGAAAAGAGAGATGCCTGGGTTTTATAACCACGGGTAGCCAAGAAATTAGATTTGTGGTGTACCTAGAGATTTAATTTGTTTTCTTTGAGCCAGCATAATGCTCAGAAAATAATAGATCAGGGTTTATATATAGAGCCACATCAGAGTCATTTGAGATATTTTTAGATATGCAGATTCCTAGGCTCACCCCACCCTCTGGCTGATCCAGGAATCTAGATCGAGGCCTGGTAATCTGCATTTTAAAGCCACCTCTGGTGGACATAATGTCCACAAAAGTTTTGTCTTTTGTTTAATTTCCATCTCCTTATACTATTCTCTGCTAGAGAACAAATTACCCTAAAACTTAGAAGCTTAAAACAACAATAAATATTATCTCATAGTTCTGGTGGGTTAGGAATCCAGAAGCAACTTAATTGACTCAGGATGTCTCCCAAGGTTGCAGTCAAGATGTTGGCCGGGCTGCAGTCATGTAAGGATTTGACTGGAGGAGGAGGACTCACTTCTAAGGGGGCTCGCCCACGTGGCTAGCAAGTTAGTGCTGGCTTTTGGCAGGAGGCCTCAGTTCCTCATCACACGGGCCTCTCCATAGGGCTGCTTGAGTATCCTGATGACAGGTATCTGGCATCTCCCCAGGGCCAATGACACGAGAGAGGACAAGTCAGAAGTCACAATGTCTTTTGTGACCTAGCCTCAGGAGTCACGGGCCATCACTGCTGCAGTATCCTTTGGTTACACAGGTCAGCTCAGTCTGGTGTGGGAGGGGACTACACAAGGTTGTGACTACCAGGAGATGACACTCACGGGGCTATCTTGGAGGCTAGCTACTATGGGAGTATTCTGAGCAACAAGAGGAAACAGAACAAAGGCTCTATGGTGGGAGTGTGTGGAATAGCAAGCAAGTTGGTGTGGCTTGAGAAGACTGAGCTGGGACATTGAAGGTAAGGAGCTTGGAGAGGTAACATAGGCCTTTGTAGGGTGTCATGAAGACTTTGACTAAAAGTGAAGGGATGGGAAAGATATTCCATGCTCATGGATTGGAAGAATTAATATTGTTAAAATGTCCGTACTACCCAAAGCAGTTTATAGATTGCAATTCCTACCAAATTTCCAATGACATTTTCACAGAAATAGAACAAACAATCCTAAAATTTGTATGGACCCACAACAGACCACAAATAGCCAAAGCAATCCTGACAAAGAAGAATAAAGCTGGAAGCGTCATGCTTCCTGATTTCAAACTTTATTATAAAGCTATAGTAATCAAAACTGTGATACTGGCATAAAAACAGACACATCAACCAATAGAACAGAATCGAGGGCCCAGAAATAAATTCACACATATATGGTAAACTAATATTCAACAAGGAAGCCAAGAATACACAATAAGGGAAAGGATAGTCTCTTCAAGAAATGGTGTTAGGAAAACTGGATATTCACATGCAAAAGAATTAAATTGGACTTCTGTCTTATACTACTCAAAAATATTAACTCAAAATGGATTAAATACTTAAACATAAAACCTGAAATCATAAAACTCCTAGAAGAAAATATAGAGGGTACGCTACTTGACATTGGTCTTGGCAATTTTTTGTATATGACACCAGAAGCATTAGCAACAAAAGCTAAAATAAACAAATGAGACTACATCGGACAAAAGCTTCTACACTGCAAAACAAACAATCAGCAAAATAAAAATGTAACTGATAGAATGGGAGAAAATATTTGTAAACCATCTACCTGAAAAGTGGTTAATATCCAAAATGTCAGGAATCCATATGAGCTCAATAGCAAAAAGACAAATAATCTAACTTAAAAATGGGCAGAGAACTTGAATAGACATTTTTCAAAAAAAAAAAAAAGAGACATACAGATGGCCAACGGGTACATGAAAAGATTCTCAGCATCACTAATCACCAGAGAAATACAAATCAAAAACAATGAGATATTACCTCATACCAGAATGGCTATTATAAAAAAGAGAAGAGACAACAAGCATTGATTAGCCTGTGAAGAAAAGATAACCTTGTGCACTGTTAGTAGGAATGTAGATTGGTACAACCACTATGGAAAACAGTATGGAGATTCCTCAAAAATTTAAAAATACAACTAACATGTGATCCAGCAATCCCACTTCTGGGTATATATTCAAAGGAAATGAAGTCACAATCTGAAAGAGATATCTGCACCTCCATGTTCTCTGCAGCGTTATTTACAATAGCCAGAACATGGAAACAACATACGTGTCCATCAATGGATGAATGGATAAAGAAAATATACACAATAGAATATTATTTATCCATAAAAAAGAAGTCCTGGCTTTTGCAGAAAATTGGATGAACCTTGAGGTAATTAGGTTAAGTAGAATAAGTCAGGCAGAGAAAGACAAATACTGTATGTTCTCACTTATATTTGGAAGCTTAAAAAAACTGAACTTATAGAAACAGAGTAAAATGGTGGTTACCAGGGGCTGGCAGGGGTGAGAAATGGGAGGATGTGGGTCAAGGAATACAAGCTTTCAGTTATAAGATGAGTAAGTTCTGGAGAGCTAATGTATAGCACATTGACTATCATTAATAGTACTGTATTATATACTTGAAAGTAGTTAAGAGGAAATTTTAAAAGTTATCAATGCAAAAAGATAAATATGTGAGAGAATGGAGGTTTTAACTAACTTTATTATCTGACATATAATACATGTATCAAATGATCACACTGTACACCCTAAACTTACATATGTGTCAATGATATCTCGATAAAGCTGGAAGGGAAAAAATGTAGCTGCTTGGTCCTCACCCGAAACCTACCAAGATAGTATCTGCGTTTTAGCAAGACTCCCAGGGTATCTGTATGCTCAATATATTTTGGGAAGCCTTGACTTGGGATACAGCTATCTCTGTGGTATTCAACCTGGGTAAATGTACTGCTGAAAAGGACCCCCAGTTGATTTTAGTACACAATCAGCATGGAGAGCCATACTTTAAATCAGTGGTTCTCAAACTTTAGAAAGCTTGATAAAACACAGATTGCAGAGCCACGCCCCCAGAGTGATTAAGTATGGCTGAGATGGAACCTGAGATTCTGTATTTCTACCAAGTCCCCGGGGAATACTAACACGGCTGGTAGGGGCTGCCCTGTGAAAACCACTATTCAAAGCCCATCATCCATAGACCAAAACCCTGATTCAAAGACAAGTTGAAGAAGCAGGATGGTCATGAGGATAAAAGGAATCATTCCTCACAATTATTCCAATTATTTCTGGGTCCCAGCTATTGCCACCAGCTCAGGCAGAGAGTAAAGCACACTTGTGTTGAAATTCAGTAAACTGGAGTAATCCTTATATTGAACGATCAGGATGCAGGGTGGTGCAACATAAAACTTTACTTTTCCCCTTCCCACGCAACACTAAACTATTCATTCTGAGGACTGAGTTCTTTCTAGTACCTTAAGTGAAATTAGAACAGCATCCATGATTTCCTTCATCATTCTGAGATAAAAGAAAATCTTACGGCAGCTTTAGTTCCCCAAACGGTATGAGTTCAATGATTAACATGACTTGTCTGGCTTAATAAACAAAACTCCTAACTTCATTTACAGCTTTTCCCTTCCTCAGCTCCCAATGTGCCCCTAAGGAAAGGGATGAGTTGACTTCCCTGCCTGCCTTCAGCTCCAGGTTTGGAGGAATATGTGTAGAGATGAGGGCCAGAAAAGGTCTGGGTCAACCCATACTGTCACCACCAGGCATTAAAAGGCTCTGTGCTTGGTAGGCAAAACTCCAGAAGGTACAATTTCCATGAAATACAAAGTAAATATCTTCCCCACCCCTGGGAGTTGAGTGTCTGCATTTCACTAATGCTGATTGTCTTCTCCAGCTGCCCTCTTGGGAAGCCTCCCTTGACTCTTGCCACCCCAGCTCCTCTCCAACAGCCTCCTACTGCTGGAAACCCTTAACCCTGCGAAGCTGCCCTATTGGCCATTCATTACAGGAAATGCCTGCCCAGTTCTCCACTTGGACTCTGAGAATGCCATGCATTCTTACCACACCATGTAGTGGAATTGTACTCCGCTCCCATGGATGGCATAGCTCTCCCACCTTTCCTCATGAGCATCTCAAGCCACCTCTGTTTAAGCTTCTCAGTACTAATCAACCATCTGTTACTTTGTACCCTCATATTCCAGAGTATTTCATTATTTCTCCCCCTCTGAAATGGCTGCCTATAGTGGAGTATGGAGGTATGATTGGCTTCTTTTTTCTGTCAGTTCCCTACTCATCCCACTAACTGGATTTCGATCACCTCACAATGGAGAAGGGAGGAAGAGAGACAAGAGACAGGAAGAACTTATTCTTTCTTTCATGGAGTGTTATGAGGGAGTCCTTGCAAATTATCCACTGCGAATCTATATTGCATTTCCCCTGCCTTGGACAAGGCATGCATTTCTGACTGATGGTTTACAGCGTTGATCCTTAACCCCCTTGCGCTTGTGCTTCCAAAAGCCTACATTTGGACAGAGTATTATTAAGATAATTTCAGGCTGGCCAATATCTTGTTCTCAGGAAGCACTCATTTAATTTGCTCCCACTTGGTGGAAATATAGTTTGCTCAAATGCATCCCTGACCCTCTGCTGCCAAGAATGGTTTTGGGTTAAATTGTGTCCCTGAGTCCAAAGCAAGGTCAAAGTCCTAACAAACCCCAGGACCTCAAAATATGACCTTATATGGAAATAGGGTCACTGCAGATATAATTAGTTAAGATGAGGTCATATTGGAATAGATGGGCCCTTAATCCAATATGTTTAGTGCCCTTATAAGACAATGCGAAGACAGAGACACACAAGGAGAAAACTGAGGTAGAGATTGGAGTTAGGCTGCCATAAGCCAAGGGATGCCTGGGGCTACCAGAAGCTGAAAGAGGCAAGGAATGAATCTTCCTTAAATCTTCTGATGAGCATGATACTGCTAACATCTTGATTTCTGACTTCTACCTTTCAGAACTGTGAAAGAATAGATTTCTATTGTTTTAAACCACTCAGTTTGTGGTACTTTGTTACAATAACCATAGGAAACTAATACTGCCTACTTCAGTTATTCCCTTGCCTAAATTCTTTCTTTCATCATGAATCCGGTTCCAATCTCTTCATGCTCACCGATTCCAGGGACACATGGAGCAAGCTCCCTCTAAGAGGTGCCCATGAAGCCCCCCTCACCTTCACCTCCACCTTCACCTCCACTATGGGATGAAGAAAGAGAAAATGGCACACAACTACAGAGCCCAAAGACCTTCCTCTCTCTCTCTCTCTCCTTCTCAAGTATCAACTCTCGTATATACTTTAGCTGATGTTCAGCTAAGCATCCATAATTCCGTATGGGTCAATCCAGTACTAAATGTTGGAATGTTGGAATATGACAGTACCTAACACTTTGTTTTTTATTAACAGCCTTTGAGACCTTAGCAAAGAATAAGACAGGTAGAGTCTCCTTTTAAAATCCTGATACACTGGAAGGCAAAACATCTTGATTTTCTGTCACCTTGGAAACTACTTTCTAATTTCTAATCATATGAAACTATGATCCGATAAGCAATTAAAGTCCTATTGCTAATTGGCTAAGTCTAAAAAGAAATGAAATGATATTCTGAAAGCATCAGAACTCATGTTCCCATGAGTTCCCATAAAACTCATTACATCCACTGAGATCATAACCATGTACTATTTACAAAGTGAAGTCTTTAGTTTTCCAATTCAAGGGGTAAGGGGGAAAAAGGAATTTTCCGGAATATGTACAGGTCATTTTCAGATTTTGGATAGGTGGTGTTCCAAGAATTTATTAGTAAGGTTTATTAGTAAAGTTTATTAGTAAAGTTTATTACTAAATTTATTAGTATTTATTAGTAAAGTTTATTAGTAATTTATTAGTAAAGTTTAGCGTCCAAAAACTGATTAATTTTACAGATTAACCGCCAAAACTTAGTGTAGCTTGACTTTGTTTATTCGAGTATAAGAAATATAATGTGAACCACAAGTTTGTGCTAGGCACCAAGCTAAGCATTAAGGTTGGAGCAGTTGCTATTCATGCTCCATCCCTGACACCCAGCAGATGCTCAATAAATATTGCATACAGCGATGCATTAATTAAGAAATAAATGGATCTTAGTTGAAGGGGCATGAACTTACCATGTGATAGACCTGGATTTGAACCTTGGGTCCATCTTTTACTGGTTTTATGACACTGGGAAAATCACTTACTCTCCATGAGCCTCATTTTCCTTATGTGTGATAAGGTAATAAAATGCTGTGAGGGCCAAATGAGACACAGTATGTAGAGCAGCAGGTAGCATGCTTCGCAATGGGCTTTTAATAATGTTAATATCATTATAGTCTTCTTGAATGAATTAATGCCTTCCAAGTCAGTATGTCAATCAAATATAAAAGAACAGTCTCATCTCTCTAACTCAGTGTTTCTCAACTGGGAGTGACTTTGCCCTCCACATAAGGGGGATATTTTGCAATACCTGAAGACATTTTGGGTTATTATAACTGGTATGGGAGGTTGCTACTGGCTTCTACTGGATAGAGGCAAGAGATGCTGCTCAACTTCCTACAATGCACAGGACAGTCCCCCAAAACAAATGAACAAATCCAGTCCCAAATGTCCGTAATGCCAAGGTTAAGAAATCTTGCTATGTACTCACGGGACACCCTGCTTGGTGGTACGCACTCTTCTTTCTGTCTGACTCTAGTCATTCTCTTGCTCTTCTCCACTTCCAGCATCTTTAGACTCATGGAATCCTAGTGTCAAAAGAGACTATCTTAGTTTGGTTTCCCCCAGAAGCAACTTCAGACAAGGTTCAAGTGTAAATTATTTGGGAGGTGGAGGAAATAATAAGAGAGTGAAGAAATGAATCAGGGAGCAGTAGGCAGACAGTAAATGATACAGAATCAGCTGCCATGGTGGGCAACTACAGCCAGGAGCTGGGGTAGGACATGTCTCAGAGTTATCCCACCCAGGAGCAAGAGAGTCAAGGTGTTTGTCCATGAACCCACAGCAATCTTTAGTCGAGGGCTTCTCCAGAGGTGTTAGTTCCCTCACACCTTTGGTCTTCCACATGAGTGATGAAGTAGGATTTGGAGGCCAGAGAAAATCCTCGAGCAACAAGATGTAGATGCTGGGAGTTGGAAGTTGGGCCCTGAAGTAGTAAGGGTAATGGGATTTCAGCAGGGCAGTGACAGATCTCTTACATAGCTTTGTCTTTATGGCTTTGCTCGTGAACATGGCCTCTGAGTGCTTGGATGCAGATTCTGAGTGCATCATTGACTTACTCTGTGATCTTGAACAAGTTACCATTCTCCGTTCAGTTTCCTCCGCTGTAGAATACAAATGGCAGTGGTGCCGACCTCAAAGGGCAGAGGACGGAACAAGAAAATATGAGTGAATCATATAAAGTGCCTTGCTCAAACAGACTTAGCTATTATAGTGATAGAGGTACTAATAATAGCTATCCATGGTCGAGAATTTACTTTGTGCCAGGCACCCTTTTTTTAAGTTTATTGGAGTAACATTGGTTAGTACAATTATATAATTTTCAGGTGTACATTATAATTTGACATCTGTATATTCTATTGTGTGATTACCACCCAGAGTCCAGTTTCCTTCAGCTACCATATATCTGGTCCCCTTTACCCATTTCACTCTCCCCCAAACCCCCTATACTTTAATGGTTCTTTAAAAAATCAAAGAGAATAAATTGAATTCATAGTTTGGGGCACTAAAAGACCAGAACAATCTGATGCAGTTGGAACACCTGTATTGATTTGATAAATAAACATGAAGAGTGAAAAACAATAATAAAGAAGGAAGGAGAAAACTTTTGGAGGTGATAAATAGGTTTATGGCATCGACTATGTTGATAATTTCACGTGTGTATACTTATCACTAAACCCATGAAGTTATATATATTAATTGTGTATAGCTTTATGTATGTTAAAAATATAAAATAAAATAAAAATTTAGAAAAAGCAGTGAGGAGCAAGACAGCAAAGGAGACCAAAAGAGAAAATATAAAACTCCCACACAAACTTTTGGAAATAAGGGAGGAGGACATTGGAATGCTAAAAATTATGTGAAATTGAGGGCTTCTTTGATTTTATTTGGACATTAATAAAAACCTTGACATTGAAAGAATGACTGGAGATAACTGCATTGCACATACCCACACATACATACAGGAATATGCTATAGCTATTCTAACAGGTGTGAGATGGTATCTCATTGTGGTTTTGATTTGCATTTCCCTAGTAGCTAGCAATATTGAGCATCTTTTCATAAATTTGTTGGCCATTTGTATGTCCTCTAGGGAGAAGTGTCTGTTCAGGTCTTCTGCCCATTTTTTGATTAGATCGTTTGTTTTTTTGTTGTTTTTGTGTCATATGAGTTCTTTGTATATTTTGCATATTAGTCCCTTATCGGAAGCATTGCTTGCAAATCTATTTTCCCATTTGGATGGTTGTCTCTTTACCTTGTTGATGATTTCTTTTGCTAAGCAGAAGCTTTTTAGTTTAATGTAGTCCCATTCATTTATTTTAGCTTTTACTTCCCTTGCCTTTGAGGTCAAATTCATAAAATCCTCTTTAAGTTTGAGTTCCTTGAGTTTAGTTCCTATGTTTTCTTCTATGCACTTTATTGATTCCGGTCTTATATTCAGATCCTTAATCCATTTTGAGTTAATTTTGGTGTGTGGTGATAGACAACAGTCTAGTTTCATTCTTTTGCAGGTGGTCTTCCAGTTTTCCCAGGACCAGTTATTTAAGAGGCTTTCCTTTCTCCACTGTATGTTTTTGAATTTTTTGTCGAAAATTATTGCCAGGTACCCTTTTAAGTATGTGGTGTGCACTTATTTAATCTTCCCAGTGACTCTTTGAGGTAGAAACCATCATTATCCCTGTTATGCAGGTAAATACAAGGTACTGAGAGGTCGGCCACATAAAGCTGTGTTGCCTAAGATAATATCTGAAGGTTGGGAGCCATCAGTTATATCAAGAAGGAGAAAAGGACATTCCAGAAGTAGGAAGTATGCAATGTTCATGTATGTTAAATCAGAGTCTGCTTTAAAAATCTTTCTTTCTTTGTGTGGTGACAAAGTCAGACACTGTGAAATATGACCCAATATTTCCTGATGATCCAAGTGCCAAGTACCATCATTCACATGAATTGTATGGTGGCATTTTGCCCGAGCCCTGCGCTCACCAAAGGAAGCAGTGGTTGGCAGCTCGGTCCTAAGACGTGTGGTCTTTACTTCACCATACCCGGCAATCACAATGAAACCTGACCTTTGTGGTTTCATTTTCAAGCTTTTGAAATAAAGATGTTGGGATTCAAAATTGGACGATGTTGTCAGTAGGGAGACGCCTGGAAGCAGAGGAATATTTATGATAATAAAAAACTTGAGCTCTCAAAGGACCAGCTAAATTACAATGGCACAAGACATATTAGAGCTCGTCCAGATTTACTGTCAGTCGTCTAAATTCATGGCCTTAAAAGGCAATAAATTGTTGGAGGAATATACTGCTTAAGCGTATCAGAGGTAAAAATGAAAATGGAGAGCCTATAAAATAAAAATTACTGAATTCTAAATTTTTCTCCTAAATTTTATCAAAATATAAGATTTCCCGACATTCACTGGAGTGGTATTAAGGACTCAGAAATTCTCGTTGCCATCTTATCCCTCAATCTGATTTCTGTCCCCCAACCTTACTGCCATATTGAGGCGAAGGGTGTCTCAAGATGTTTGAAGAAAACAAAAGATTGAGCAGGATCAGCAACTGAATTCACATCAGTTTGCTCATTTATTTTATTTTATTTTTGCCCTTCGGTGCTATAAGATTTTGAACCCTAAATCTAAAAATTGAAAACACTTGCCAAAAAAGGAAAATTCATCATAAATGTCCTGTAAGACTCTATGGTATAAGCACAGATTTTATTCCTTTCATGACACACCCATCTGTAATACAAATATCCTTAATTTACAAGTAAATTTATCACATTAGAAAATACTATACCAGCATTATGTGCAGTATAATAAGGGAATGATGATTAAACATTTATTCATACCATCCTTAATAAGCAAAATATTTCTCCTGAGAAAGCTGAAAAGAAGTTGAGCATAATAAAATACATGACCATAAAACGATGCAGAACAAGGTGTAATCAATGGTGGAAATCTGTATCTTAACCCTGCTTAATGAGATGACAGCTCTGTGCTGCCTCAGTCCCATATATCCACCTGCCTACAACAGTCAAGTTGCCCTCTCTTACACTCCCTAAACACCATCTAATTTTCTAGTAACAGTGCAAGCAAAGACAAAAACTACAAGATAAATAGAAAGCATAAACAGCCTTTGAGTAAATTTCACCCAGAATACCCATGCCTATGAGAGTCAAAGGTGATGAAATTCTATCCAACTTGAGGAATATAACCAAAAAAACAGCCCTTCTTTTCTCACACCAGCTCTTGGGAAATGAGATTCCACACCCTCCCACTATAACCCAGTCCGATTTTGAACAAGCAGGACCCTGAGAAAAGATCTTTCTTATGTCTAACTTAAATCCTTAATCTTGCACTTAAACCACTTTTCCCTTTGATTGTCTTTACCAGAAATAGAGAAATTTTCATTTACCTAATATCCATGTTCTTATTTCCCTTTATCTTCTCAGTCGCACAATTTTACAACCATTCTTATTTTCCTACAATTTAGTCATTTTCTGGGCTGCATGTGAACTGTCTAAGGTTTCTAAACTTTATGACTTTTGGAGTTCATTGTTACATAGGTTATTTTTAAAAAGTCTTAACTGAGACTGTATATAAGCTTCCTTTTATTTCAAATTTATATGAGTTAAAAAATAAAAGTTCCATCTCAAACCATTACCCTTCCTGGAAGTAATTACATTTAAAAATTTGATATGTGTCCTCTTGGACTATAGTCTTTCTATTTATAGACTCAAGTGTGTATATGAACATAAAGTATGTTGAATTTTATATAGATTATTTTATCTCTGTTTATGTCATTTATCTTTGCTTATATATTACTTGACGGCTTTACTATACTTGTATGTAAGACATACCTGTTCAATACTAACACTGATATAACTGCAATTGGCAACAGAGGCTAGAAATAACAATGGCTTAAACTAATTAGAAAATCATTTTTTCTCTCAAAATGGCAGAAACTAGCTGGTTATTCTCCAAACCATAGTCCTTTTCCTCCTGGGCACACAGTTCAACCACACTTCCTAGATTTCTTTATAGTTGGGCGTATCCGTATCACTGAGGTTCACCAGTGAGCTATGAGAGGAAGTGAACTATGCCACTTCCAGGCCTGGGTGATCAAACCCTACCACAGATGATCATCTACTCCCGATCTGAATGGAGCTAGAGGATAAGGGAGTCACAAGATGGAAGACTAGATCCCTGGTTACCACTTTGAAAGGATCTCCCAGGAGAGTCATTCAACCCGAACATCTAAGATGGACATTTGCATGAATTAAAAGAAACTTTCATTGTCTTAAGCCAATACAATTGGGGGTTGTTTGTTAAGTAGTTAGCCTACCTTGAACAAATACACTCACATAAAGTAAACCTGAGTCAAGCAGTCCAGGGCTGGTATGGTAGATCTAGAGAGTCATCAGAAATCTGAGTTTTTATCTCCTGCCTCACCATCCTTAACAAGTATTGTGGAACCTGGTACTATCTGCTGAGCATAGTCTCTGGACCTCGTAGGGAACTGAATGTGTGAATCTTCAGGCTATCATCCTTTCTTCTGGTTTCAATATACTACATGTCTGGTTACAATATACTACATGTCTGATGTCAATTCATCTTGCTTGAACAATATAGCAAGATGATGCCCAGAGCATAGTAAGAAAATGTAGCCAAGTTTCATATAAGATTTCAGAAAACTATATAGAGTTTCCCAAAGCCCCAGAGCAATCCATCTGTTCACCCCTCATACTTCAGAGGCCTCTTTCTTGCCATCTCTTCCCAGAAGGCTGCTAGATTAATACCAGGGAATAATGGTCTGTATGTATAGGATTTTGGTGTTCCCTGCCTTAGGCCATGCCTCACTTGTGAGTGACCTGCAGTATTATGGTTCTCCTGGCCCCTGGAATGTAGTCCTGATTTATTGCTCCCCATCAAGGGCATAAACTGAGCCCTCTATGAAGACGCTAGTCTTCTGTTCATACTGCTTGTGGCAGAGATTGTCAAGGTGTTTACCAAACCCATATCCTCTTCCTCTTGGGCACATAGCTAGACAACATTTCCCAGCTTCCCTTGCAGTCAGGTGTGGCCAATGCCTTACTTTTGGTCCATGTATTATGGGTGGTAGTAATGTACACCTCTTCTAGCTCTGGCCTAAAGGGATATTTGTCAGCTTTCTAGTAAATGTGAACAGATTCATAATGCCTAGATAAATATAAAATTGTGAATTAAGTGTGAGAGGAGCAAAGAAGCCATGTCTTGGGGGAAAGAGGAAATAATAGAAAAAGATACATTTTTTTTTAAAGAGAGAAAGGACAAAACATATGTACATATACTTCCAAAAGAGATACCTGAAAAAAACTGTCAGGACCGGATAGCATGCCTAAATCATATACCAAATCACTTCCATTGGTTTAGGATAAACCACTATTAATATTGAATTCTAAGCCTAACCAACAGAGGGCTAAAGTGTGACTCAGTAACAAATACCTGGATTAGTGGCTTTGCAGGTAGATAAAAGTGGGTTCGCATCCTGTCTCTGTCACCTATTCACTAGGTAATTTTGTATGAATGGGTTAATGACTCCAATCCTCAGTTTCACACCTCAAAGTGGTGTGAAAAAAAATACTATTTATCTAATAGGTTAAATTAGCAATTTATATAAAATGCTTAAAATAATGCCATGCACATAGTCACTCCTTATTAAATTAACGATCAGTAACAGAGACATTTATTGGTCTCTGAATATCCATGTGCTCTCCCATATTTTCTTTCGAGTTCTGACAGGACTGTGTACCCAGTTCTGGCTAATAGATGGTGAGCACATGATGTGTGTCACTTCTGGGCCAAAGCATTGAAAAACTACTGTTTAACCTTTCAGTTCTCTCTTCTCCTCGAGAGAATTGATCACAGAGGCAATAAGATGAGATGACAAAGACAGGCTGGTAACAGTTTGGATTGCTGAGTCTTCAGATGGAGGATGGCTGCCTTGAGGAGTCATCACCTCTTATTAGACCGTATGAGTGGGCAATATGCCTTTGTGGGGCTCAGCCGCTGAGACTTCAGAATCAGCTTGTCACTGCAGCATGGCCTAGCTTAACGCGACTAATACACCATTATAATGCAGTCTCATCATGTGCACAATTAAATAAATCCAATTATATGATCTTGGTAAAAAAAAAGAAAGTAAGAAGTAAATAGTTATTCTGCTCCCCTTTTTACTAAAAAAGTATATGATAGCATGAGTGTGAGATAAGAAACATCAATGTATGGCTGCACCGTCACTTGATCTCCATTTTTACTGCTTCTAATATAGTATAAGCATCTCACTACCTAAATATAACTCTAGTTTTCAAAGATACATATTTTATATACAGTTTAGTCCCTAAACACAACTATTTTATCTCTGTTTAACTGAAAAGCAGACATCAGAGTTCTGTTCCAAAGCTAGAGAAAAATATGGCCGTGTTGGGCTTACTCGGAGAAGGAGAAGCTCTTGCCAGGGTGGCACTTTTCCTAAGGGGTTTTCAACGATAATTTTGACTGCGGAGTCTTGCTAGCTAGCTTTAGACCCTAACCTAATATGATACGTGACTCCTCCTGATTAGCGTGAGCATTAAATGATGTGATGGTAAAGTTCTATAAGTATGTAGAGTTATCGGAACATAGTAGATACTAAATAAATGCTAACTTCTGTCCTATGCTGCCACATTTACTTAAACAGCATACTTCACAGGCCCCAATCCAATGAATTACCTTCCGGTCAGTTGGGGTGAAAAAGGAATGTTTACACCATGTCTTCATGCCAACACCCCCACACACACCTTGTGTTTCCATGCAAGAAGGGACTTCCACACCTCTCCATCTGATGGCCAACAGGTAGTGAGAACACCTTCAATTTCTTTTTCCCCACAAGTTCCTCCCAACCAAAGACGTGAAGAACCCAATTGGTTAGAGTCCAGAAGATTCACAGGGTGATAGTTTTCTTAATCAGTAGGATTATATCTTTGCCTTTTGTGAGCTTAGGTAGCATTTCAGAAGAGAGTCTTGCATCTTCATATCTCACATCCAAGGTATGGGGCCTCCTGGACAGGGCTTTCCTGTGAAAGGAAACCTTCCATTCCTCCTCCCTCAGTGTCCTACCAGCCACTCTGTGAGTGAGATGAGTCCGCATCCCCTGAAGTAATGTGGCTAAGTGAACATCAAGACTGCCCTTCAGATTCCACTCTTCCAACAGGCAAATACAAGGCTCTGGGTTCTAGAAGGAAGCAGAAAGTTTCACACTGGGCTTCTCACTAAAGCGTATTTCATTCCAAAGAATTCTATATTTGAGAGTTCATAGATTTTTATCCCGCCATTAGTAACGTTGACATCATTTTAGTTTTGGTACTTTGTTTATGTTCTCCATCACCCAGAAGCTTGGAAAGGAAGAAGAGTGAGTATAAAACTCACCCCAGTCCCTAACACAAAGAAAGGTACGATGTTTTCTGGGAACACTGCCTGTTAAATGTTTCCTTTATAAACTGCCCTAGCTCTCTTTCTTATCTTTTGTGGAATTACAGGAGCTATAACTAAGGACTCATCTGGAAGTAACTTATGATAGCTATGTGTCGACCAACTTAATCTCTTTCATAGGAATTGCTGTAGCCATTGATTCACTAGGAGCTTGGGAAAGGGAGCCTCTTCTGTGGTTACATATAAAAGTCCTCTGATCTCGGAAGCTAAGCAGGGTCAGGCCTGGTTAGTACTTGGTTGGGAGACCACCTAGGAAGACCAGGTGCTGTAGGCATAAAAAATTAAAAAAATAAGCAATTGCAAGCTGACAAGGTCCTTGCAATCTGTGAAGTCAACTAAGGGTTGCTTCACCTAAAACAATAAATAAATAAAAATAAATAAATTAATAAATAAAAAATAATTAAATAAAAGTCCTGCATCACTTACAAAAGAAATTACATTGCTCTTACGAAGCATTTCTTTACTGCACAATGGAATAAAATATGTAAAATCTGATATATTCAATGTGCACGAACCCAAACTGCTTGTTCCTGCTGGGTCTTATTATGAAGACAGATGCTATAGAAATGGGTGTTCGTATAGTTCTATCTCTATTATATACACAGAAAGATGTGTAACTATGCATATATAGAGAGAAAGTATTTTAGTGAGTTAAAGCCTAAAATACCTAATGTAACAAAGTGAGGTAAAACTTTTAGGTCTTAGGAATTGCACGGACCTCACCTTCAGACGTAGTCATAATACATCATTATGAGATGAGGACAGCTCAAGCCATGGCAGTTACAGATATAGCCAACATGTTTCAAATGACTTCATTTTAAACCATCGCTATGTGCCAAAATACTGAACTAGGAATGTCTAAAATATTCGTTTTGAGGATAATGTTGCACATATATTTTTAGTCTCGTGTTACAAAGGAAAACTTTAAAATACAAATGCCTATTTCATGAAAGCTTCTTCATGAGCCTAATTAAGAAATTACAAGCTCTGTAGTATGTGTTCCATGCTCCAAACCTGTGGGGTTTGTTTTTTTATGATGGAAATTGCTGTCTTCGACAACTTTCTATTAAGATGATACATGCCAACTGATTCCTATCACATTATGCAGTGACAACAGTCCACTAAATTTATTTTCTTCCAAGAGAGTTTTTTAACGTAACCTCAGGAGAAATTTTCAAGCAGAGTAAGCCGGTAAAAACCAGTGTATGAAGTGTAGCAGCTGCAGCTCCAGCCCCCAGAGTCTCTGCCTGAAACATCAGTAATAACACCTGTCCATCAACACACCTGAAGTCCTCTGTGAAGCCTTCTCCAATTGCATTGTCCTCCCGCCCCGCCCCCACAGTTACCATTCCCATACATTCCTTTACATTCCCATACATTACCACATATGTATGTATCCATAAGCAAAATGGTATTGCTTTGCATGCTTTTATTTTTCATTTTTTTAATTTTTATTTTTCAATTGCAGTTGACATTTAGTATTATTTTATATTAGTTTCAGGTGTACAGCATAGTGGTGAGACGTTCATATAATTTGCGAAGTGATCCCCGCCCCCAATTAATCTAGTATCCACCTGGCACTATATGTAGTTATTACAATATTATTGACTATATTCCCTATGCCGTACTTCACATCCCTGTGACTATTTATTAACTACCAATTGGTACTTCTTAATCCCTTCACCTTTTTCACCCAGCTCCCCACCCCCCCAATCTGGCCATCCCCTGTCTGTTCTCTGTTTGCATGCTTTTAAATGACAATAACTAAATGGTACTTTTTAATGATAATAGTATCAGACTTCCTGCATTGCTCTATATCATGCATTCTCAACTGGGGTAATTGATTCTTAGAGGGGGGAAAAGTCTGACTCTCTGATGTATGAAGCACAGATACACGCAGTATATACGATATATATATACATATACAATATATATGAGGTATTATAATTTCATGAGAGGGAATTAAGAATAAATGTCTAAAAAGGCTCTTTTGGGAGGCAATAGTGGAAAAAAAATGTTGAAGAACACTGTTCTACATTCCGCTATTTTCCCATAGTTTTAAGTCCGTGAGGTGCATCCATGTTGCTATGTGTAACTAGTTTATTCCTTTCTCACAACGAGAAGCGTACCGATCCGTGTGTATGTCACAGGTTATTTATCCACTCTTCTGTGGATAGCAATGTCAGTTGTAACTGTAAACATCCTTGAGCATGTCTTATTGTGCCCACATACGGGTGCCATTGCTGGGGCTTGAGTGGCAGTGTACTCAGTCTCACTAAAAGTCAATCACGCAGTCACAGAGCCACCCAGAATCAAGGGAAGAGACTCAAACCTCACCTCTTAAAAGGAGTTTCAAAAAATGTGCAGCCATCTTTAATTTATCCAGGGTTGGGATGTGGGGAGGGCATTCACAAAAGAAAATAAAATCACTCTTTCTGTCAACAATACTCTACTTTCACTCAGTCACCTATTTTTATGGACTGTGTGTGTGTGTCCATCCTTAAGGATACTTTTGTGCATAGAAAAGAATATTCTAGGAGTTTGGATGTATGTTAAAAATCAACATTCAATTTATTAAAGTTATAAATTCAAAAATCTAATTCCTTAAGTTTTTAAGGCTAGCAAAATTTAGGAATAACCTTTAAAAGGCCCTTGAATAATGTTGGTCCCATTTAAAACTTAATTAAATGCCTTGAAGCATTTTGACTAAATTAACAAATTGAATAAATTCAATTTTCTTTTTTAAAAATAACTATAATTGTCTGACTTCGCAAATAAAACTTTTAAGTTCTTAAGTAATGTTTATTAAGCTGATAAATTAGATTTACAAATTGGATAATACTAAGTACTTTAAATATTCTGATTCGGCTTAAATATTTAGTAAAATTGCAACTTCACGGCATAAATCTAAATTAATTACTCAATTACATAGTTTAAAATTGGAATTAAAGGACTGACCCAACATTCTAAAGAGGTTAAATTCTTTTAAACATTACAAATACTTAAAATTCTAAATATGTATCAGTGCTTTAAAACAAAAATATAGTAATATTACAACTCCAATTATCTGAAACATGTCTACCCTGAATTCTGAATTTTCCTGGAGATAAAGGCTGCTTATCCACTAAAGAAGTTTATGTTATCCCACACAATTTATGGGTTAGTTTCCCATGTCATTTGGGGATTGGCCAGGATGTGATTGAATGTTTGACCGTGGCACTGATGGAACTGACTAGGCCCTATTTATTCTTTGTAACGGCTACTTCAAAAATTTCCAATTGGGTGGCACATAGCATCTTTTTTTAAAAAATTCATTTATTTAAATTAGTTTCAAGTATACAGTATATCGGTTAGACATCTATATAGTTCATAAAACGATTCCCTCAATTGCTCCCTTCCACCCCTGACCCTCCACCTACCCAACGTATTAATGCTGACCGCATTCCCTATACCGCGCTCCCCGTCCCCGTGACCATCCATCAGCCTCTAATTTGTACTTCTTTAACCCTTCACCCCATTCTCCCAGCTCCCAAACTCCTCCTCCCCTCTGTCCATCACCAAATTGTCCACTATATTTGTGAGTTTGTTTTTGATCTGTTTGTTCTTTTTATTCCTTAGATTCCACATTAAATGAAATCATATGGTATTTATCTTTCTCTGTCCAACTTATTTCACTCAGCATAATAACCTCTAGGTCCATCCATGTCGTTGCAAATGGTAGGATTTCATTTTCTTTCTCATGGCTGAGTAATATTCCATTGTATATATGAACCATAATCACATAATATCTTTTTAATGTGAGTTATATTTTCAAACCAGATTACATTCTCATCATTTTTTTCAGCTTATCAAATACGTACATGCGTTTTCCCTCTAACTTGAAAACTTTTGAACTTGATTCTTTGTAATCCTTGCTTCCTAGTACCACATAATTCTTGGAGAAATTAAAAGCCCAGCCAGATGATCTCTAGATCTCTCTCGCAGTTTTGTCTGACCATTTAGTCACAAACCCCAAGGCCATTCTACCCAAAGCCAGCCCTGGATAACCGGGAAACACCAGGCAGCAATTCTGGGCCCATATTTGAGGCTTCCCAAATGGAGAAGAACAGTGACCCCAGTTCTGAACACAGAGCCATAAAGATTTCTAAGCACACGCTGCCACCACGTCCCCCTCCCTACTCTCAATGAAGGAATGGGAAAAAGACTATGCTGCTTCCCCAAAGTGTTTCAGAAGTTTACAGCTCTCCTGGAAACGTCCGCACTTTCCTTTAAGAGTCAGTTTTACAAAATGATGAAACTCTCTCTCTCTGGCTAAGCAACAAAGTGAACACTAACATCTGGGGGTGCGAAATGTAATTTACCGAATACTTATCATGTACCCTGCTCTGTGCTAAATGTAATTTATATGCATCATCTAAACTTCGTATTTATAGCAATAGCCCTATGGGGTAGACTGTTCCTCTTTTACAGATGAAGAAAACGGAGGCTAAGAGAGGTATATCCCATAAAAATAAGTCCAGCGAATCGTGGAATTGATGTTTAAAAATACAACAGCTTTTATCTAAGTAAGGCACATTTCATCAAATTGGCCAATTTTCACTGTTTTCAATTTTCCATGTTTCCCTTTAAAGGAGTAGTCAGAAGATGTTGCCTGTAAAGGGACAGTTAGTAAATATTTTGAGTTTGGCAGACCAGACAGTCTCCGTTGCAACTACTGAACCTGGCTTTGTTGCGAAGGGAAAGCAGCCCTGGAAAATACGTGAATGAATGGGTACGGCTGTGTTCCAATAAAACTTTATTTATAAAATCAGGCCATAGCTTGCTGATTATTAAAATATTCTGAAACTGGATTGTGGTGATAGTTACTCAACTCTATAAATTTACTATAAAATGTTTGACTTGTACACCTAAGATGGGTAGGTTTTATGATATGAAAATTATACCTCAATAAAGCTGTTAAAAACAAAAACAAGTTGACTTCTGGTTTAGAGCGCATAAGCACATTCACTAGCCACAAACATTCTTCTCACATAGAGCAAACCACCTCTTGTCTTTTTTTTTTTCTTTTCCAATTCCTCAAATTTTATGATATATTCCTCACAGGATCATTAGAAAAAGCACCCAAAAACCTACTGATGAACTAGACAATTGTGCTTGCAAAAGATTTGGTCCTGCGGTTCCTTATTTATATTTACCTTTTTCTCTTAAATATACTTCTCCTTCAGGCTGAACAGAAGCAGCCAAAGCTCTACTGAGAAACACAAAACAGTTCTGGAAAGTTCTTTATCAGCTCACATACAGAAGGGGAAATTCATGCTTCTGGTTTGATATGTTCAGCCTCGGCATTTAAATATCTGTTGCCCAACCACAGATACATTTGATCTTTTGTAGGTACTAAATATGCAACATTTCCTGTTTTCATTTGTAAATCTGAACACATGATAACCAACTAAGAATCACAGCATGGCGTTACTTTCCCTGCATTTGAATATCATCTTGACTGTGTAACACATTTTTAAAAAATATTTCAGGTACTTCTTTTATCCTCGGTAGAACTCTAAAAGATACATAGAAAGGTTTTGGTCTCCTCAGGGGTATAGCTCAATTGGTGGCAATTAATGAGGACAGAACATTGAACTGCTTCCTTCAATGGTGTTACAAGCTGTGGAGTCATGTAAAAGGTCCTTGCCGTGTGTGAGTATGGCTGGACTGTGGAAAGTGCCAGAAGAAAAACATCGGGCAACCTCAAGAACATTGTAAGTCCCAGGCCTGTGCTACAAGCTGGGTCAGGATAAAGCTGCAACAGAAAAGGAACAGAGAACCTCAGAAATCATTGCCCATGGGCAGAAAAGCAGTGGTTTTCTGTCACATCAGATGCTGGTCACTTCCCAGTGAACCCTTATCAGGCTGTCAAAACGAAACGAAAGAAAACAGTCTCATCTTTATAATTAATCTCCCTGTTTCTTTCCTTAATCTGCACTGCCCAGGCAGTTAATCTTTGCTTGATATGCTTTTGTCTCCTTACATAATTAAAATCTCCTTCTGTGTGAGAAGGCACAGTGCTGCACGCCGCCTGGGAGAGCAAGCTTCAAGGCTATGGGAGACGAGAGAAAAGAGTAGAGAAGGAGGAGGGGGTGATGAGGCCAAGTAGGGGAGCGGGGGAAGGAAAGGAGAAAACTTGGACTTTGAGGAAAGATAAAACATCCAAGTTCTCCCAGACCAACCATGTATTGGAAGCCAACTCACAATTACTTTGTGAAGAAAGCCTCGCCCATCCCATGGATGACTCCCGGGGCGGGTCTGCCCACCACCATACAGTATCTGAACGGATTTCTTTTCAGGCAAATACTCAAGTTCTACAACAGTCAACCTGACCCCTGTCTCTGCTGATTTCAAAGCATCTGGATCCAACTGTATTGATAAAACGGATTCTCTACATACTGACTACTTGCCAAAGAGGAGAACCACTCAGCAAAAGCTAAATTGTAAGAAATAGCATTTATAGGTCATTGCCAGCACACCCTGCTGCCTACTCTATTTGATTGCATGTCCATTAAATTTTATCCTTAGAGAAACCTGATAGTCAGAATTGTGCTCTTTATCCATTTTATTTGGGCCGTCTCTGGTCTTGCTTTTACTGAATGACTGAGCTTTGGTATTAGGCCATCAGGCAATATCAAAGGAGTTGATAAAAAGTGGCTCAAATGCTTTTCTGGTGTTTGGGGTTTATTTGTTTATTTGTTCTTGCACGTAGCACGCTGTCCTCTTTGGGACAAACTGGAGGAGAAAATCCTTTTAAGATCCAGGAGATGAGTCAGTTACATGTGCTCCTTCTAGACTGTAAAGGGTCTTTACTTTGGCTCAGGTTAGGATTTGGGGCCCATCTCTCTTTTTTTAAAAATATCCCCTGCTTATACACACACACAGCCTCCCCCACTATCAACATCCCCCACCAGAGTGGGACATTTGTTACAATCAATGATCATCACCCAGAGTCCATAGCTTATATTAGGATTCACTCTTGGTATTGTACATTCTATGGGTTTGGCAAATGTATAATGACACGTATCCACAATTATAGTGTCATACAGAGTAGTGTCACTGCCCTGCAAATCCTCTGTGCTCCACTATTCATCCCTCTCTCCCTCTTAACCCCTGGCAGTGATCTTTTTACTGACTCTAAAGTTTTTCCTTTATCAGAATGTCATATGGTTAGAATCAGACGGTGTATACTTTTCAGATGGGCTTCTTTCACTTAGTCATATGCATGTAAGTTTCCTCCATGTTTTTTCATGGCTGGATAGCTCAGTTCTTAGCACTAAATAATATTCCACTGTCTGGCTGTACCACAGTTTATCTATTCATTCACCTACTGAAAGGCATCTTGGTTGCTTCCAAGTTTTGGCAGTTATGAAAAAAAGCTGCTATAGACATTCATGTACAGGTTTTTGTGTGGACATAAATTTTCAGTTCGTTTGGGTAAATACCAAGGAGCATGACTGCTGGATTGTATGGTGAGAGTATGTTTAGTTTTATTTAAAAACTGCCAACCTGTCTTCTAAAGTGGCTGTATCATTTTTCTTTACTGACAATGAAGGAGTTTCTGTTGCTTTACATCATCGCCAGCATTTGGTTTTGTCAGTGTTTTGGATTTTGACCATTCTGATAGTGTGTAGTGGCATCTCACTGTTTTCATTTGCAATTCCTAATGGCGTATGATGTTGAGTATCTTTTCATATTTTTATTTACCATCTGTATATCTTCTTTGGTGAGGTATCTATTCAGTTGTTTTGCCCATTTTTTTTAATTGAATTGTTTGATTTCTTATTGTCAAGTTACAAGAGTTCTTTGTGTGTTTTGGATAACAGTCCATTATCAGAGATGGCTTTTGCAAATATTTTCTCCCAATCGGTGGCTTCTCATTCTCTTGAGAGAACAGTGTTTTTTAAATGCAAGCCCTATCTCTTTTCATGTACTGGATTTTAGAGCATGCATTTGGTGTATTAAATTTATTTTTCCTTTCATATCATTTTTCTACCTTAAGTCTCTTCACCATATTTCTATGATTCTTTCCATTTATTTTCTTACATTCTAACCCTTTTCTATTACTTACCTGTGTCCTTTGTCCATCTTTTTCTAATGGGATGTAACCTCTTTTTTTCATTGGTTTGCAACAGCTTTTATATGCTAAGAATCACAATATTTATCCAGCCTATACATTACAAATATGTTTGCAGTTTGTCATTATTAAAGTCAGCTGTTGACATATAGAACTTATAAAATTTTTACTCAAACCATTAATTGTTTATTTTATTACTTTTGGATTTTGGAACTTGAGTGAGAGTTTTTTCTGGCCAGGATTTGGCACTAAAGACAAAATGCTAAGGGACCCCTATTTTAAAGAGAGCCACAAATACTTAGGAACAGACACCTCCCCATAGAGCTTCCTAACAGGGAGCTGAACCCCATGTGATGCCCTCTCCCTGTAGTTCTCCCATTTTCTCAGATGATGTTAAAAGATTCGGGGGAAGGAGAGTCAGTCGGGTCAGAGAGCATGCAGCTGTTTCCTCACCTCCTGCCTGGGGATCCTCACCAAGTCCGAGTCCAAATGAAGGACAGACACCAAGAGGACCACTGATTGTGTGTGTCCACAAGGAGAACACAAGAAGATACTGGCATCTAGATACCGGCTGGACATCTACTCAGGCAGAAGATGTGCTTCTGTACCTCTGGGTTACCTGAGCAAGAGAAAACTGAATAGGGAGTAAGTGAATAGGGAGAAAAGTGAATGAGCAGCAGGTAAGGGAGAGCTGGCGAGCCTCCTGCATGCCCTCCATTTTGGTGGTCAGGAGGAAATGAACCATCTTATTGACACCCAATCCCAGAGGACTACCTTCTGCAAGAAGGGAGCCAGCAGCAAATGGGCATGGACTACACCACCCATAGCAGTAGCTGAAGGAGAGATGGAAGAGAATGTGCTGGGCTCAGATTGCCACATCAAGGAAATGTGTTGTGAAGTAACTCTCTATAGCACCCTTCAAAGAAAACATTGGTGCCCCATGGAGACATGTAACCACCAGGATACATGTCACACAGACAACCTAGAAGGTCACTTAGCATTGGCCAGAGAAACAGCAAGACTAGGAGAAGGAACAATTGAGACCAGTTAAGCAAAGAGGTCTTTTTCTCTTTCCTTCTCCATCTTCGTTGATGTAACAGTCTGAAGGGGGTCATGGGAAAGGAAGAGAAGGCCACCCCCGCCACCCCTGCAAAATGATTCTCCACGGGGTGCAGAAGTCAGGTTCGATTTTATGGGTTTTGAGATTGGGTACCTGGTATATTTTGACTAAACTGTTTATTCAAAGAATTCACTTTAAAGGTAATCCATAGAGCACCAGCAATTACCTGGGGTCTCTATGTTAAGCTGGCTGATAATGCATAACCCACGATGTATAACTCACGTCGGGAGGTAAAAGAGATTATTCTTCAAACAAAATAGATTTTTAACAGAACACAATAAACAAAAGAGGATAAGAGAAGTATTGCTTCGTTCTTATTCTCGCTTTCTTCAGAATCTGTCATCTCTGAAATGGTGTAATGTGGACACTCAAGCTCCAAGTACAAAGCAACTTTATTCTGCCCCTTTCTGGAATGTCACCAAGAAAACCTTCCCCCTCCCCCATCATTCAAGTGTATAGGCTCTATCCCTTGTACCCTTAGAAGTTGTCGTAGTACCTTCTTCATAGGCTTGTTGGGAAGGCTAAGTGAAGTAAGGCATTTTAAGTATTTGGTACAGCACCTAGCATATAATACATGCTCAATAAATATGATTATTATAGTATTATTGTTAGCTCTACTCTTGTCCCTCTCAGAATGACTTCCCACCAACACAAACTAGAATAACCCTCCAATGCCTTAAAAATAATGTCAATCCTTGTTAGGGAGTGCAGTTAATTGTCATGATCTGTTTCCATCCATGTGTTGAATCTCATCTCTTGTCACTTCTCATCTCCAATTCTAGTTCTATCCAGGTTGAATAACTTGTACTTAATTGAATGCACCCTGCTTCTGGGTACCAATATGCCTTTGTACATTCTGCTTCTTCTGCATACCACACTC